>NC_140663.1:16649460-17186960 GCF_054131305.1 Coturnix japonica
AGATTGACAGTAATCTCCTGCTGGCATCAACAAGATAGCAAGTCTGCATATCAGTGTGCTTTAGTAAGTGGTTGCACTGATGTCTAGAGGGACTTTGTGTGTTTGATCCTGGCATTTACTGAGGCCAGAAATGTGATCCCTCCCAAAGTACTATTCTTTTTCTGTAGGGTTTTAACAGCATTTTAAAACTCCCTTCTATAAACAGTTTTCATCTTTGGAGGATAACTTTTTTTTCTTTCTTTTTTTTTTTTTCCTTTCTTTTTTTCTTTTTTTTTTTTTTTTAAATATCATTTGCAAAATTGATAATCTTTGAAATCAAGCATTTAAAAAAGACGTGATTTTGTTCATCTTTGAAAGCTCATCTACAACATCACAGAATCACGTGACATGTTCATTCCCTTTTACTTCTCTGTGTGAGTTCGAGTGCAAGATCCACATTGTTTTGCCTATAGACAAACAGATGGACTAGCTTTGTACCTGTGCAACAGCACTGCTGACAAATACCGTCAATAAACACAGAGGCACTCTTGCTCTGTTTCATATTTAGGCAATGTACTGGTCACAACAGACAGCACTTTGAGAGAATGTCAAAAAGCTTTGACTTCACGTGGCCAGGTTTGGGGTTTATCTTTGTTGAAACTTTGATTTAAAAGAAAACAAAGCTCAGGCTAAATCCCCACCTGTATAAATTGATGTAGGTCCATTGAAGTCGGTTTACAACACCTGAGAATGTAGTGTCGTGTTTGCTGACTGGAAGCTAGCTCAAATATCTTATCCGGGCTAAGCGTAGATAAAATGATAGCTTCTATTTTGACCAGATCAGCTGATGGTATTGCTTTCAGCTACAGAAGGTAAATCTGACTAGAGTACGAGGTAATGTCTCTCCTAGAGGTTCCAGCTCACACCTGGGGGTGCTACTGCAAGGCTGAAGATATTTCATCACTATATTAGCAACAGGTCTAATCCTTGTGTCATTACAATATATCTTGGCAATCTTAATTTCAGTTGTTTGAAAGTAAGTTGGATAACTTGGTATAACTTTTCCCTTTGAAATATTTCAGCATCTACTGTGGAAATAAAATAAAAAGGAAAGAAGTAGTCTGTAACTGATTTAAAAATGATAAATTGTATTTTCTTCTCTTTATACTTTTGGTTTTACCAGTCAGTACTTAATATCATTACTGTAAGTTACATGAACTGACTGTCATGGACTTGGAAGCAAGTTTGAATGTAGTTGTAATCAGAGGAATCCCTAAATATCCCCTGGAGCATTAACACTTACGCTATTTACTAGTGTTATTAAATCGAATTATTTTGTGATTGAGATCAGCATTTCCTGGCACTCACAAACACCCTGATTCTCTTTCACACAGGCGGAACAATGTTTCCTACAAGAAAGATTTTCAGATTCTTTACAGCCAGATGTCATTGACCTTTCTGACTGGACACAATGTTCTTCCAAAGTGAATATTTTTTTTTGTTGGTACTCTTGGGTGGAGGGCAATGCAAAGGAAGGCTGACAGCAGGTTAGTGAGTGGCCATCCTAGTTTTACAAAGGCTCTCATTAGGCTCTATTCTCTACAAAAATACTTTGGTTGGGTGCCTACACATCAAAAACTAGATACTGTTTTAATTGGATATTGTTACATTTGGATAATCAGCCCACAACTCTTTCTAGAGTTATTTATTTCTCAAGAAATAAAGTTCTTTCTGTGCATATTACCAGTACCTCTCATATTATGAATTATTTCAAATATAAGTTCTCACTAATTTAAAAAGATTTAATAATCAGAAGAGCTGATATTGGATCTTGCTTCCTAATCTATTGTTTTGCTACTGAAAGATAAGAATAATCTCCAGTCATGTATCATACAGACATTATCCACCAGGAAAAAAATAATAATAAAACAAAATAAAATAAAGAAAAAATATAGTTCTCTAATATATCTAGGAGCTCTAGTAATGAACTTTGTCTTTTCATAGTCTTTTCCAACTGCTTCTGGCACATTCTTGTCAAAGTGGAGGCAGCCTTTAAAAGTTGGTTGGTCACCCATTTGATCTTCATACAAAATGAAAATCAGGCTCGTGATAATTTTTCAACCAGAGTCTGTGAATGGCTTAGGGATTATTGCCTGGGTGTGCATTTATTGCTGGTATTCATTATTGAGGAAAAAATAAAATTTAAGGCTGTAAGAAGAGACAAAGCACTATATTTTTAAAGAATGGTTATGTCTGATTAGATAAAGGGCTCCTTAGTATTTGACTTAGTAAAATTAAAACTTTTTGACAATTCTGCAGGAAAATCAAAATTGTCTCTTTGATCCCCTATATAAAGCCTGAAATGACATTGGTTGTTTTGTGAGAGCACTACTTTTAACACAATTGAAGTTTACTAACAATTTTCCAATTTGCTTTCATTTTTCCAAGCAGCTCTACTCCACTGGGCATTCCTGCCTTGGATTATTTGTTGATTAGGTAACTGATGGACTTCTGCCAGTCCACTGGGCCACTCTGGAACTTGTCATGTTTACTAAATCTGTGCCTTTGACTGTTCAGAACCCCTTTTCCTTTGTATTGTTTGGAATTTCAGCATGATCTGATCTCCTATTCCAAATCAGATAAAAGAAAAACAGGAACAAATTTGATACTTCCCACAAGATAATAAAATAAAACAAAAGTCATCAACTAGATAAGGCATCATTATGTAATATGTAATAGTTACTTTGGATTGTGATATTGGATATGGTTGTATTCCGCAACAAAGCAAGATACAGAGACACCTGGACTGACAGAGATATGCCAGCTCAGAACATGGATCTGCTAGGGCAACCTTGGTATGTCACTGAGCATGAATGAGAAAACTGCCCTTAGATAAAGCTTCTTATCAAAGCTGTATTGAGTTATCAGCACATGCTGAATGTTTCCAAGCTTCTGTGTTACATTGCAACTGCTGCTAGATCAGCAAAAAATTCTATTAAATTTTATATAAGCATCAAAGACTTCAGAATTTCTCCAGATAATTTGCAATACTTAATAATAATGAATGCTGCAGAAAGCATTTCAGTCTCCCTTCTTATTAATAGCTAATTCCTTTGAGAGATTTGAAGACTCCAGAATATTTGCTCCATACAAAATTTCCCTTTACTCTTTTTTTTTCTTTCATATGCAAATCACTGTCTGTGTCTTTCCTCACACCATGCATCAGCCACTACATCCATCTCACCTCTGTCTACCACAGTTCCTGCTGCCTACATGGCTTGCTCCTAATTGTTCTTAGTATCAGCAATCTCATTCCTTGCCTTGCTTCTGCCTGGCAACAGACCCCCACCATAATCACGGTTGATCTAATTACTCCATCTAGATTGGCACTGAGAGGAAATATTCATGTCTTTAGGAGGATAGATTAACAGCACACCTCAGAGAACAGTGAACAGAGAACTGCTTAAGGGGAGAACAATTAGTATCTTATATAAATGGACAACTTCTGAAGTGATTAAAGTGATCTGTAAAACTGTCACACTAAATGAATGCTATCAAAGGCCTTTGTTTCTCTCCAAAAAGGCAAAACCACAAAAGAAAGTACTATAGTTAGCAAAACTGATATTGGAATTCAAGAACTAGGCACATTTCCTACTGCTGTAGCAGCTATGTATTGCTTAATTGGCTTAATTGCTCTTTTGGCTTAATTCTTATGTATAATATTGAAGGAGTAGAATGTCCTTCTGATAACTTGTAGTGGGAAAATTCAGAGGAAAACCCCAAGTAGGACAATGATTCATTGGTGATGACTCATTTAGGATTTGTCCCCTGCAATGGGCATTAGACCAGTACTGGGCAGATGGTAGGGCTGCTGGTTTGTGTGGCGAAGGGCCAAGCTGCAGTCCCAAATATTTCAAGCAACTAAAGAAGCCGAAGCAATTCTTGCAAGAATGAGTATGTTACTATGCACCAGTTATGCTTTGCTGTCATGTATATATATGCATAGATAGGTAAAAGAATATTCCCCCCAGTATTTTCAATTTAAAAAATCACTTTTTTGCTAATGAACAAACTATTGAAGAGTTTTTCAAATGGTGTATTGGTGTATACTGGATAAAAGCAGCCAAAAAGTGCTGTGAAAATTGTTAGCTGAGCCAAACATCTAAGGTCCTCATTTGGTCTCTGTTTCCACTGAATACAGGAGAGATCCATGGATGAAAAAGCAACAGTTCAGTACATTAGGAAGGATCTGTATATAGCAGCAAAATATTTCTGCATCTGACATGAACTGCACTATGGAGATGGAATTTATGGAGAAAATATTTTATATTTTGATTAAAAAATCCCTTGTTTTTAGAACAAGCTCTACGTATGGTTTTGAATAAGCTCAATAGAAATGAAATACTTTTTTCTTCCATTAACCTAGAAAACCCAATTTGGTGTTCACAGCCTGAAGTTATTTCTAGAAATAAAGCCCATTGTTCAAAGGCAAAATATCTGTGAGTTACATGTTTTTTCTTGTGTGCCAGTTCTTGGCATATACTTTCATTACTGCTTCCACAGTCCTGGAGACAAAAATTTTGTGGGACTTATGCCTAA
Organism: Coturnix japonica; assembly: GCF_054131305.1. Taxonomy (NCBI): domain Eukaryota; kingdom Metazoa; phylum Chordata; class Aves; order Galliformes; family Phasianidae; genus Coturnix; species Coturnix japonica. Next base: position 16,654,039 of record NC_140663.1, read on the forward strand.
AGGATACATTACACTTTTAGAGTCTTGTAGCTCTGTGGTAGGGAAGTCGTCATACTTATGAAGTGTGAAGAAATCATATTTGGACTACTGAGAATAGAAATAAACAACATCAATAATCTCTGTGTCCCATTTTTTAATTCCTTTAGTTTTAATGGCCTTTCCTTCCTCTGAATCTGAAAATATTTTGTATGCACATTTTTTAGCAGAGGAGAAATTACAGCCAGAAACTTGTAAGGAAATTCTTCAGCTATGCTCTACCATAGTTAAAATAACAAAAGTTTTGCATGAAACCTTGGCCAGTTCCTGAAAACCCTTTATCCTATGCTAAGCCATAGTACTTTCAAACATCAAGTTACATTTTCTGCAGTTGCTGTTAGCTTAGACAAAAGTAGCTGGAATGAGAAAGCAGGAGTTATGAGATACCAGTAAATGTCAGCGTTAGCCAATGTGCCAAGTGATTCCAGCTGGAATCAGTATTGGTTCAAGCACAGTCAGCTGATCCACACTCTTGCCATGTACTAGTGGTAGGAACAGTGAGATCTTTTGAGGCAGATAGCTGGAACAGGCAATCCTTGTATGCAGATGGCCGAGTAAACATTTAGACTGGGAAGAGTGAGCCATATTTACACATCTTTTTGTAGGGTCTGTGCTTTTACCTGACAATTTCTAAGAAAACAAACTTTTTGCAACATGAATAAGATGATTCTTTCTGAGAACAAAAAAATGCTACTACTTTTGTCACATTACATCAAGAATCAAATTTGTGGAAGAAAGTTTATTCCATGAAATTGATCATGACTTCCTCTTCCATGGGCATAAGAGTCCAGATTCTGGATTCAAGTGTCCTGCTAAATGTTAATGAAGATATTGCTTTAAAAAAGGAAAAGTCCTTTGTTATTCCACACTGCTCCCACTTCTACCCTCCCAGTGGCACAGCCTGCTGCTTCTCTGTTGTTAGGAGTACTTCAAGAAGAGGTCAAGGTGAATGTGCCATAGGAGTATTAAAGTCCCATGTAATTGCCCATCATCACTTGTTTGTCTCCATAGATCATGAGTGGAGCTATCCTTAGGGTATTTGCAGTTCTCTTAGGACCATGATCATAGAATAGTAGTACAGTATGGATTGAAAGGGACCTTAAAGATTACCTTGTTCCAACCCTTGCCATGGACAGGGATGATATAGTGACTTAACTTCTCTTGAATACACCAATTTGAACAGATGTTGGTCTAAGATCTTTGCCTGCAACACAAAGGATTCTTATTGCATTCTGCTGTTTGCCCCTCCATGTGTCTGGTGCATGTGGTTGCAAATCAAGATGTCAACTTTTATGGGAAAAAGAAGTCACTTCTGTTTTGTGATCTTAAGAATCATAGTGTGGAAATGCTATTCCTTTCATGGCTTTTCATAATTCTTTGAAATATGCTTTTAAATATTTGGAGTCATCTAATTACTCTTCTGAGAACCAGGTCAGACCAGATTCACTAAAATTTCAATTTTGAAAGATTTTTTTTTTTTTTAATAATTGTATGTTGTTATTTTAGGTTTGTTTTATTTTTTTGTTTTTGTTTTTGTTTTTTTACATGTTTACCTTTCTATTCAAATGCCTTTTTATTTTTAATGAGAGGTTTTGGTTTTTTTAATGAAATTGTGAATAAAATAATTATATTAAAGCTTTAAGTGATATATGGCCCCCAAAAATTTGTTTAAATATTTAATCTTAAGAGCAGGCAAAGCCTGATTATAAAAAGGAAACTGCAATCACAATTCTAACATATCTCCATGCTGTAGACACAATTCTTTCCTCAATCAAATTGTTTCTGTTGGTTATTTGTATTATGGAATCCTTGTCAGCCAGTTCTTACAATGGCAGAACACAGTGTATAAGCAGTATATAAGCAATGGCTGAGAACCTTGATATTGCTGGCTGTTTAATTCCTAAGGTATGCTTGCAATGCAGTTCAAAGGCAAGTCTGCTGTTCTCATAGTCATAGTTAAGTCGATTTTAAATGGTCTATGTCAAGCTTAGAGAATAGCACAAATGACCTATTGGAGACCCTGGATGAATTGCATGATTAGATGCTATGTCCCAAGCTTTTCAGAAGCCACTGACAGTATCTGATCTGCATAGTCTAATGCAGAGGTAGATAAATTTTCCTTGCAAAACACTGAAATGGCTTTACAAACACTTTTTTTTTAAACATCATAATAGTATGCATCATAAATTCACAAGGCCAAACATTATATGAAGTCACAGGCTTTATTCAGTTTCCATCCTGGAAATCCCCTTCAGCTTGAAAGTCTTCTGCTTAAAAATTCCCTTCTTAATGGAAACTAACTCCACTGCATATATACATGTTATAACAAATAGCATCCGATTCCCAAAAGACAAAAACTAGAAGTGAAAAAGAGAACACAGAAGTGTTTTATACAATAGTGATTTCACTTTGACACATCAAAGTCAAGTGCTAAATCTATGTATTCTGAATCTCAGATCTGCAATCTGTATATTCAGGAAGGGAGTTTAATCTTATCCAGGAGTAGTTTCACAAGAATGTTTTATTAATAGAGTTTGAGATAAGTATCCCGAGATACAGCTTTAGTTCATATGCATTGAACAGAAGCAAAAGTTATGCAGCTACTGAACAGACACAACGTGACTGGAGAAAGTTCATAATTTCTGATCTTTAGATCAGAATATTAAGTTGTATCTTGGCCTCTAAGAGATTTATTGGCTGATCTTGACAAGTCACAGCTGTGAGACTCTGCTGGTGCAGATACACAACTGTATACAAGCACGTACCCAGAGCACTTCCCAAGTGCAGCGTGGTGTCTGTGGAATGCGCCTTTTATCCTGGGATTCTCAGCATACTTTCAGCAGCAAATGCGTGTGTGCACCTGTTTGCCTTCCTTGCCTGTTCCCATCTCTACTTCAAAGGATCTTGTACTCTGCAAATGACTGCTCTCTTGCTGTGCAGTCTGTGTCCTTGAGCAACTCCCAGTGACTGCCATGGCAAAGATCTACCATCTGCTGACACACATGGCAGCAATGCTCATTTGTGTTACTGTTCTTTTCACTTCTTTATTTTCCTCACATTTTCCAGAGGTGAGCTACTTTCTCATCTATTTTAACTTGGTTCTCCCAGACAAGAGTTACTCAGGATAAGCACACGCAACTCATGCAGCACAAATCTCAGATTGCTACCTGCTTTACAGGCAGCTCGCTACCTGAGGATGGAGAAAGCAAATCAGTAAATGCATTTGCAGACATAGAGCCCCAAGGAAATTAAAATACAAGCTCTTAAGACCATGTGATGTGTTGTGAAATTGACCAAATTAGCTGATTTGAAATATTGACTGGTTCCTGGCAAAGAAGTGTGGTGTTACCCAAAAAGTGGCATACAGCTTCCAGGCAGAAACTTGGGTGTCCTCTGGACGTTACAGTTCTACCAGTTGTATATATATATATATATATATATATATATATATGCTATACATATATAAAAATAAATGCAGACTTTGCTTCCTATAATTAACATTTTTTTACTTTCATGAAAATGCTTTTTACATAGAAACAATAGCTTCCCAGCTGGAATTTAAGATGGTGATGAGAGAACCCCGTATATCCTGGGGTCTTGTTTCTGCCTTCAGCCAGCCATATCCACTACTTTACTCCCAACAGTTTCATTTTCATGCATCCCCGCTCAGAAATCTCTGAACTTCTTCTGAGCCTTGTTCCACAGCTGAGGAAATGCTGCTCTAAGCTGAGGAGATGGGATGGGAAAAGATGTTTTTGCAAGTGCTTAGTGTGCTGTGGACTGTCTGTAACATCAAAGGTATCTGAATGGTGGGATAATGGAAACTTTTAGAAGAAACTGAAAACAGAAGAAATATTCTGTCTAAAAAGGAGTATATCATGAAAGAATACGTAAGTAAGCAAAAATGCTGTATCATAGCCCACAGTCAAGCTTACGATAGCCCACTTGCTAGCATATACTCACATACACAGAGCTTGTACATATGCATATATGTGAATATCATCAAAAGCTCCTTCTCAATTATGCCTGTCAAAATGGTGTCTGTGGTGGAAGCGAACCATCTGCTTCACTGCACTTCTATTTTTAAGATGTTCAGTATGGCAGTTTAACACATGCAATGTCACTTCAAGACCTCCTCCCCCAGATGAACTCCAGTATGTCACTGGGTTGGCCTACCAGCTTTACGTTGTCTCTGTAAACAGAAACCCTATCTTCCTGCAGTCTGAGTCAGCAGCTGCACTGGAGCAGGACCTATTTTTAAGACTTACAGAATGTGTAATTTGATGTCGAAAAAGCCACAGGAGGGTATTTGCCACCTGACTCTGGAATGGACAACAGTCCTTAAATGGGAGTTTCTACATGACTATCTTCACAAACATAGATTAAACACTTCTCTAGCATTTGCTTTTCCTGGGCTGGAAGAAAATGCTGCATTTCAAAATAGGTGCTCTGAGTGTTCTGCCTGTAAACTTCTTACCTGCCTGCATGCTATTTTAGGACTGATGTGCAATGTGCGTGTCAGGTTTTCACATCAGATATGCAATGTGTACATCATATGTATAAGCAATTTGGAGATTTAGATTTAAATACCATTCAAGTATCAAGGGGAAAAAAAATAAAAAAAGCAATTCAAATGTGACTGAAAAGCCTCTGAGGTGTAAAAACATAGACTGACAAGAGCATGAGCAGACCTACAGAAGCATTATAAAACAGGATGTTGACATAGAGCTGCTTGCATTCTGCATCGCATTATAAGTTCTGCACACATTTTAGTGCCCTCCTGCTGGCACGGCTTATCTGAATTCCCTTCTAGCATTATCATTAAGTGTGCTCGAGAAACAGCCCACAGAAAATGATTCTTGTTGACACCATAGGAGGGCAAAGATGCTTGTGAAACGAACAGCTACAAGTATTTTCCAGTTGTGGGACATGTAATGAATATACCTGGTGGACCCTATTGAATTTTGATGGAAAAGATGAGTCACGTGTTGGCTTCCACTGCAAATGCTGATGGAACAGAAAAAGAGTTAATAAGATAACACAAATTTCCTGTGGCTGGTGATATGGCATTACTGACACTACTCTCTCCTTTGTTCATTAGAAAAAGGCACAGGTTTATCAATATTTTTGCATGTGCCTTTCATTGTTTGAAGGGTTAATGTCACTTATACCAACAAGTGACTTCTCCAGAGAAAAACAGCTCAATAGTGTTTCACAAGTTATACTGTGTAGGAGCCTAGACGAAATGGAATTAACAGTGTTCTCCACATCAACAGTGCACAGCATGATCTTGTTAAAGAATTATACTGCCTCATAATCCTCAAACAAATAACATTATGCTATAATGGATTGTTTTTTACTTCCTAAGCAGAAGATGGTAGGTTTGTTTTTCCTATTAAACCTAATTTTCATTTCAGGCAGAAGATAAATGATACATTGATGTGTTTACTTATCCTTTTCTTGAAATTTGCAGCTGGGAGGAGGAAACTTATTTTGTGAATCTGTTGGTGTAAACAAAGCTGACTCTCCTGATTCATGATTTATCTTTTTTTTTTTTTTTTTTCTGCTGCTTTGAAACTGAGTATTGTTGAGACAAACTGTTGGTTAATCAAATGCACTTGCTGTTCTTGATAGCAAAAAAGAATGAATTGTTAAACAGACCATCTATTCCATAAACAGGAAAAAAAAAATTGTTCCTAAAATAATCATAACTAAGAATTCTTAGGATTTCTCTGCTGCAGCCCACAGGCAAAAAAAATAACTGTTGAAGGGCATCTTGACCAAAACTTAGTCACCTACACTGCAAAGCATCTCAATGATATACATAACTGACAGTGGTGATGGAGCATTATTCCAACTTGGTTAAACATTTTCTATCTTTTTTTTTTTTGTATTTAATTTCTTTTGTTTAATGTTTCGATCTCCGAATGAAACAACATTTCCTAGCTAAGAAAAAAAAAAAAAAGAATAAATAAATAAAAATTGAAACAAAGCATTGTAGTTTTAAAAGGAAAATTCTTTAAAGTCAACATCTGTAAAATGTTGACACATCCAAATGATACTGATCTCCTTGAGAATACATTTCTTAGGTGTAAAATTAAAAGTCTAATAAGCATTATGCCAAACACTTAAAAACCTTTAGACACTTCTGGCCACTGGTTATTAGCCACTAATAACTGCTTTGTTGTACTGGATTGAGAAGGAAGTGATCTCACCGTAAATAAAAAACCTTAAAAGCAAATACAAATATATAAGAGCTCATTTTATTCCTGATTTTCCAGGCTGCATCCTGTCCTGTTGCCACACTCCCTGGTTTCTTTCACCACAGTGCTGCTTGGAACAAAGCTAAATCTGAACAAATAAATAAATTAACAATTGTTACATCTTCCATGATTTCACTTTGAAACTTTTTGTCAATTAAAATGTGTCTACCAGGGGTGTGTCACACTGTTTCCTGTTTTTATATTTCCACTCAGTTTCAAGGAAGCATGGCCCATTACAATAGTTTGTACCATTATTCTTTCCTGAGAAGTGATGAGGGGAATGTTCGGTGACAAACAAGGATCATCATATTTCAGTGATGCAGTGTGGTGATGGTGTGTTTAGTTCTTCCTTTTAGTTGTCTGCTGAAGATTATGAATTTTTCAGGACAATAAAGTGTGGAAGCATAGATGTTTTCCAGAAGGTGCAGTTGACCTGTCACAAGCCAGTACTAAGATTCCAAGAGGAGATGGGAAGATATACAGATAATAGACACATGTTTCTTGGGAATTCTGCTATATATTTACCTGAACACTATAAACATTTGCTAAACATTGAGATAGTAACAAGATATCTGAAGGAACCATATTTTTGCAGCAAAAGTAAAGGAGGTAAAGGAGTAAAGGGCAAGACAGCTGAAAAACTCCTCAAATAAAAAGGAGAGGTATTTGCAGAATATAATAATTAACTACCACTATAAAAACTAATACACACACAGATACCCTGGCTGCTCAGGGGAGCTGGAAAAATGCATTCATTATGAAGTTAAGGATTTCCATACTGAGAGGGAAACTCCACTTAAAAGAGATACAGCTTACTGACAAACACGTTCCCTCTGTTACCCACTCTAATTTTGGCTTGCAGGATGGGGAATCTGGCTACTCTCTTCTTCTGTCAGGCTGCCACTTCATTTCAAAAAGGCTGCTATATATCAGAAATGATTAGACATGCCTGAAGGCAGCTGAAACTAAAGCCCATACAGAGCTGCTGTACCATTCTGTTGTTCCTTCCAACAGTTCCTAGCCACTGTTTCCTTTCACTGAAAGTTTAGAGCCAGTAAAAAGCAAGCTGATTGCATTGACCTTAGACAATAAGGCAAATGGCATTTTGGCAGTCAGGCTGAGAATACAACCCAGATCTGCTTAAGAGCACTGGGGTCCTGGACTCAGCACGTGAGTTAGGTACCTCAGCATAAAGTTCATTCTAATGTGGAATTTGCTTATAAATAGCAAATATGGAAAGCTGATCCTTCCTCAGCACATAAGCACCTCATTTGGAGATGTGGGAAATCATAACTGTGTATTACTATCACACCCTTTCCAGAGAGTAGGAGATGTTCTTTCAAAGAACCATGCTGCAATTGCTCATGTAAAAATACAGCTGATGGACACAGTGCTGTCCTAGTGCTAAGTAACAGCATGCATTCAGGTCTGGGAGACTTCATGCAGTTCTAGACCACAAGGCAAAGCTGGGCATGCCTCTACTTTTCCTCTGCCTTCCTGTGCCAACAGGCACAGGCTGATCATGCCCGTATAACATATCAATTAGATCTGTGTCTCTCTTTGGCCCACAAAAGCCCCTAAAGCCTTCAGTGGATCTTTTTCTAATGAAGTGTTGTTGTTGTTGTTGTTTTTGCTTTTGGTGTTGCCTTTGTGTTTTTCTTTTTTTTCCCCATTGGAACTTCCTGAATGAATGGTAGAGTAGTGATGGAACCCACCACAGTAGCATCTTCATAGCCTGAGGCAGAGAATATGGGCAAATGTGTTCTTGTCTAACTGCCTAGCAGGTAAGTGCCCTGAGCCAGACCTGTATGGTCAGTTTGAAGTCCATTTACTGCACCAACCCCCCCCAGAAAATTCAGGCAGCATAATAACTAGTAGTTATCCTGCAGCAGTGCTTCAGGGAGCCTTGACTGAGCTGTTCTGGCTGGGGCAGTCAGCACATACATGGAGAAGAGCTCTTGGAGGAGTTTTAAAAGATAAACACAGAAGCTTGTACAGAGACAGTTCCAGGGGTAAGAAGGAAGAGGACAATTTTATTATTGTTGCTATTGCCTTCAGTTCCATCTGCAACATATTCCAGGTCTTTTACTGGACATATTTCTGACTTGCCTCAGCAGTTGGTGCTGAAACAAGACAGCCTTGTGACTAAAGCCATGAAAGACACTAATCAGGTATATAACCTAGAACTGGTTTTTTTTTCAGTTCTCTCCTCTAATCAATACCTGTTGTGGCCTTTCTGGGAGTAGTGTAGTTTAGGATTATTAGAAGGCTGACCTTTGAATATAGATCTCTTTAACCTCCTTCCTCTGCAGATTAATTCTCTTATGTCAATATTTATGTAATAATCTTGGGAATCTCTTTATTTGCATTTGGGAACTTATCCAGGGCTTGATTGTCTGGGTGAAAATACTGTTTACTGTATGTAAAAGCTTTTTCAGGTCAGGCAGAAAAGAAGTAGGTCAGATTTTATATCCCAGAATTTTGATCTGATGGATGGGAAAACAAAAATAAAAAGGCATCACATGACTTAATGCTCTGAGACTTTTTTTTTCTACTGGAGTTACTTTGAGGACACTCAGACAAATCTGCACACAAAGATACCAGGGCAGTGATTAATAAACTAGTTCAGTAACGTGAAAATAGGCACATCAAATGCATTTAAACCAGGTACTCATTCATTCTCATTTGCTTTTGCTTACCTTGAAACTGCAGCACAAGCAGGGACTTTAAAAGACCGAAGAATGACATTGTCATATATTGAATCAGCTAGTAGTGTATGGAGTTGATATCTGCACATAGAAAAATATATTCTATTCACTTCATTACTGTCTTATCAGTCTCAGTCCAAGCTGTACACCTACTGTAATTTTTTAAAATGGTTAACTATAATTTTCATTAAATTAGCTTAAACCTTTAATGAGAAACTGTGTCGTTAAAGCCTTTTGGATCTTTTTCTTTTTAAGAATTATAGTGTCTGAAATAGGACTATGCAGTAATATCATTTCTAGTTAAATTTTTTAACAGCAAAGACCGAGGCAATAATGTCCTGTATGCTGCCAGGTGTCCACAAAATAACTCTTCTCAGGGAAGCTGAAAGGAATGCAAAGGGAAGCATTAACTGGCTTGGCTGGCAGCCTAACCTGCAGTGGCTTTGCCTGTACTGTGGGAAAACTTCCTGCAGTGTCACAGCCCTGCTACTATCAATTAGTGTCAATATGCACAAAGAGCACCAGATATAAGACCAATGTTCTGGAAATATAACAAGCAAAACAATGTTTTGCAGCAAGGCTGTACTTCCACTTTATATGTGAAAGAGAACCTAAGAAAGGAAAAACAAAAGCAGATTAGTCATATATCTAAATTTAGGGGTTTTTTCCATAAATGCTACTGTTTCAGATAGGTCATGGAAATTAATGAAGTCAGTGTTATGAGACAGAAGAAATCCCACAGTGACCTGATGTGAACTCATGGAAGCCTGATAGGAGGATTTGTCAGAGAGTGTTTGGGACCTTTTTATATCATCCAATGGCTCCTTTTAACAGCAACTTCTATCATGCAGTCAGCTAAGTGAATAAAATTGGCCCACTTCTCAGGCCTCCTCTCTAGTTTGCTCTGATATCTGACAACTGACTTGATTTTCTCACTCCACTCAAAGGTTACTCATGAATCTACCCAGAGGAAAAAGAAGTCTGTTGACCAGGAAAACACTGCCTCACAGAGTGCATATGTATCTCCATGCCAAAAGGAGGACAGGGCATACAACACATCTGCTCATGGTTCAGGAATCTCTGTTCTTTGCTGGTCACTATGCACAGAAGTTAGAAATATGGACTGTTAACCATTCGATATTCATTACACTTTGTAATCTCTCCTCTGAATTTCTCAGTCTTCAGAAACTGAACCTGACATTTCCTTGCTGTCAGTGTGTACTCGCAAAGAACAAAATAGAACTTGCAAGCTGGAATTCAGATGAGCTAATATGGTTAATAGCTATTGTGATCAATTTTCTGGCATTCAAATTCATCATCATAGCTTCAACAGCTGAAGGTTGGCTTACAATCCATACTAAATTACCAGTACTTATGGGTCCCTTGTCCTGGCATTTATTACATTTTTTATTTTCTTTATTGATGTGGAAATGACCTTTTTATGTGATTTTAATATACATATATATTCTTTCAGAATGAATCTGTGTCCTATTTAAGGGCATGTTTCTCAGATTTTCAGTGTATCAAACAACATAATTCCATCATTTTGTAGGCCTTCAGTTTTGATACTAAATTGTATTCAGCAAGGCAATTGATACTGTCTCCTATGACATCCTTGTAACAAAGCTGAGGAAGTGTGGGATGGTTGAGCGGACAGTGAACTGGGTTGAGAACTGGCTAACTGGCAGGCTCTGCACCGCCACCGGTGCAGAGCCTGGTTGGAAACCTGCAACTAGTGGTGTTCCCCAGGGGTTGGTGATAGGTCTGGTCTTGTTCAACATCTTCATCAGTGACCTTGACAAGGACATAGTGGCCACCCTCAGCAAGTTTGCTGATGATACAAAGTTGGGGGGATTGGCTGACAGGCCTGAAGGCTGTGCTGCCATTCAACGAGATCTGGACAGGCTGGAGAGATGGGCGGTAAGAAACTGGATGAGGTTTAACAAAAGCAAGTGTAGAGTCATGCACCTGGGGAGGATTAATTGCATACACCAGTACAGGCTGGGGGATGACCTGCTGGAGAGGAGCTCTGCAGAGAGGGACCTGGGTGTCCTGGGTGACCTAATGCATTCTGAGGTACATTAAAAAAAGAATGGCCAGCAGGTTGAGGGAGGTGATCCCCGCCCCCCCCCCCCCCACCCCCTACTTTGCCCTGGTAAGGTCTCATCTGGAGTAGTGTATACAGTTCTGGGCTCCCCAGTACAAAAAAGACAGGGATCTTTGGAAAAAGTCCAGTGGAGAGCCACAAGGATGGTGAAGGGCCTGGAGCATCTCCCCTATGAAGAAAGGCTAAGTGAATTGGGTCTGTTCAGCCATGAGAAAAGAAGACTGAGAGGGGACCTGACTCAGGTCTATAAATATCTGAGATGTGGGGGGCAAAGTGGCGAGGCCAAGATCTTTTCAGCAGTGTGTGGAGACAGGACAAGGAGAAATGGCCAGAAACCATAGCATAGGAGGTTCTGCACGAATATGTGCAAGAACTTCTTTACAGTTAGGGTGACGGAGCACTGGAACAGGCTGCCCAGGGGGGTTGTGGAGTCTCCTTCTCTGGAGATATTCAAGACCCACCTGGACACCTACCTGTGTGACGTGGTGTAGGGAGCCTGCTTTGGCAGGGTGTTGGACTTGATGATCTCTGGAGGTCCCTTCCAACACCTATGATTCTGTGATTCTGTGGTTCTGTATTGTTTTCCCACTCATTGTTCTAGATTATACACAGTTCAGAGAACACAAGCTGTGCTTTCACTCACCTTGAAAAATATAACAGATGAGACTTCTTGCTTGTGATAGAAATAATGAAGCATCATGCAAGATTCCTTCCAACCTAAGCCATTCTATGTTTCTGTGATCATTACCTAGGTGTTCAAAGCCTATAGTTCCTGATGAACTCAGATGAATGATGTGCTGATGGTGTAAACTAGTGAGGATCCTTTCCAAAGGTGGTGAAGCTATTGTTTTTGGAGAACTCTGCCCTGGAAAGCAATAAGAGAAAACTTAGAGAACTCAACTAGACTTTTTTCTGACAACACCATTTGCAATAAAGTTCCCTTTATGACCGTTATGCTCTTCAGTTGAGTTTGGAAGAAAACTTGCCCTTTAACAATGATTATGCAAGATCAAGACTAAAGGCCAATTCAGAGAAGCCATCTTGTAAGACCTAAATATATTTCACAGAAGTGTTCTAAGATGAATATATTCATAGTAATTGCCTATTATTCAAATATTATTGTGGCGAGAAAATGGATGCAATAATGTGGAAAAGTTCACTGAATTACAAATGGTCATATGATCTTCAGTAACATACTATATTTCAGGGGAAAAAAGAGTCACTGATCTATTCAAGCCTGTATCCTCTTGATTTTACTACATTGTAAAATACTTGTATATAAAATTGGTATTTTTCAAGTAATGTTTGTTCTTCAACATCTAGCTTCAAGCAACAGAGATGTAGACTAGTCATTCTTATCTGTCTACTTACATACTACGCTCTTCATTGCAATTTAATATATCCAAGGTTGGAAAAGACCCCTAAGATCATCTTGTCCAAGCATCCACCCACCACTGATATTTCCCACTAAACCATGTGCCTTAGTATAATGTCTAAATGTTTGCCTGTATGTCCATTGTGTTTGAGCTTTTTTTTTTTCTTTTTTTTTTTTTTTTTTCTTTTTTTGGGGGGAGGGGAAAAGGGGAGGAATGTAACCAAAGTGGTTTTTGTCTTTCTTTGCTAGACAAAACAATAAAAGATAAGTATGCCATAGAATACTTCACAGAATGTAACATTAAAACAGATTAATGATTGTACTATATTCCTTACTGAAATGAGAATGTCTGAGCTGCTGAACATCAAAGAAAAGTACATGGAAAGAAATCATAGTTTGATAAGGATACTGGCAAGCTGACTTCACACACAGTTCAAGGAGCTAGTAAAATCTTCTGCCTATATTGATTTATTTTGTGAATTAAAAGAAGAGCCATTTGCTTATTTTTCTGAAACTTCACCTATACCCATAGAAATGAATGGAAATGCTACAATGACTTCATGTGGTTTTATGTGCAGGCCCTTTAAAATATATTGTTGAAACACTACAGAACAAATCCATCTCTAGAGTAATTTTATTCAAGTAAACTGACTTATTCCTCTGCTGAGTTATTCCTCTGCTAAGTTATTCTAAGAGTAAATCATAAGAGGGCTGCTCTGAAAGTAATGCCTCCTATTTTATTATGTTGTCCCACAACATCAGAGGTTGGTCAACAGGATGTTAGTGGTATGGCAGTAGAGGTTAAACCTTCCTACCAGTATTCTAATAAGTTTTGTTACCATGTGATAGATGGCAGCAGAGGGGCAATCTGACCAAACAGTGTCTGACACTGAAGCGTGTATGATATAAAAATATGGAACAAAATTTCCCCATGCAGACAAATTTGCACCCACTGACATTCACTGATTGCTGAAGAGAGACCAAGCAGCGGACATGAACACAGTGAGACAGTGGGTGATGTGTTTCAGCAGTGGCAACAGCAGTGTGAAAGACAAGATGCATTACAGATGGACAAGCGCAGGTGTCACACCACAAAATGGAGAGGACCTGGATCAGCTCGTCTGTGTGAATCAGCTAATGGTGCTAACTGTGTTGAAAAACAGTGATTTGTAGCTCAGAATTTGTTCTATCAGATAGTGTTATTGTGCTCCTCGTGTCTTGTCATTTCCATGGAAACAAATAGGAGGCATTACTTTTGGAGCTACCTGCAAACATTCATTCACTCACTTACTTTTTCTTCCTTTCACTCATTTGAACAGGACCTCCGTGTTCTGTAAACTGCATGCTTACTGGAAAAAGAAAGGAAATGTGCACTATGAAGAAGAACATTAGCTAACAAGAAAAACAGTTTCAAAAAGTACTCCTTCCAGCACACGTTTTTAAATAGCTTCGGTAATTATGAAACTTGCAGGAAAGAAGTCAGGGGAACACTCTTCATATTCCATTAGATTTTTGGTTCCTATCTGATGAAAACAGTACTGCTGAACTGGAACAAACAATGCGTCAGGGATGATTATGTAACATGCAATGAAGAAATATTTCTCAATTCAGTGCCAGGAAAGCTACAGGCAATTCTGGAAGTCACATGCTTTCTGGTGCATTTCTGTTTTTGTATCTCGTACAAAAGGGTAGCCCTATTTCGGAAGTTGCAGGAGGAAACGGTCAATAGAGAAGATCTTTTCTGTGTTTGTGAATTCCGGTTGAACCACAATGAGCACATTCTTCCTTCTCTCTTTTGTGTGCATGGTTCTTGTAGTAGTGAAAGTTAAACGGATAGAATGAGATCAATGGGGGCACTGTTGAACTGACCTCTGGTGACCATCTGAAAGCAAATGAGGGCCATTAGATGGACACTGTTATAGTTTGCAATATCTGCATTAGGTATTAATTTCTAGATGGGTCCTTATCCAGATTCTACACTGCAATTTTCTTTATAGTGCCATTTAATAAAAAATACCCATAAAAGACTAAACAGCTTCCTATGAAAACAGAAGATTAATGGGGGAGGGGGGGGGGGGGGGAAAGGGGGAGGGACACGGACACAATACAAAACTCAGGGGATTTTGCATAATGTACAACATTTCTGAAAAGTAATGATAAAATTACAATTGGAGCTATGAAAAAAATAATTAAGTACATTTCAAATTATTTGTCACAGAACACTGTGACATTTTCTTCTACCCAAAGTTATGGACAGATTGGTTACACAAGGCTGGCAGAATTATCACAATAAGTGTGAATTTCCAAATTTTGTTTAAGTGTCTGTGTAAGACTTAACTCAGTTGCCCTAAAATACTGTAGTGTGCTATTTGATACTTCAGCATCTAGATTGTCAGTGACAGCTGCATACAACATAGGGCCTACGAGAGATAACATTCTGCCAAGTAGCAGGTGGAGGGCAGATAGGATAGCCTGAGTAAGGCAAGAGGAAAAACACTTAACACTTTTGCTTTGATGGATGAATCCTACTTTAAGGATAGAATTCAGTCTGTGAAGGAAAATGCCTGTCTTTAGGTATCTAGATAAATGAAACTTTATGTGCATACGTGAAGTATGCAGATTTTAGGATTTCTTGTAACTCAGTTCAGTATGTTAAGATTTCACCAACAGAAGTAATCAAATCCCAATGCTTTACAAAGAGAGATGTTTTTCATGACTGAACAACGTAATTTTGGTGTCTTTATTTGAGAGCTAAATCCTGCCTCAAGGTCCACACCCACCAAAGAGATAAATACAATTAATCACTTAGAGGATTTTGTTTTCTGGAAATATGAACAATTAGATAACTGTGTGAACTGCTGATTGAGGCTAGCTAAAAATCAGTTCTGTTGGTGATCAGAAGAAACAAGAACTAATAGCAGACAGGTGGAAGAGAAGATTTTTTCTTCTCCTTTGGGAATCTACTATTGATACAATCATGTTTTTTCTTCTTGTTTTCCATAATGTCACTTTCTCTTCTCAGGAATGGAGGAGTAGCACAAAACCAACTTCCCCTTTTCTTCTGCCAAAGGAAAAAAAAATGTATCAAGAGAAAAAAGAGGTGCTATGCTTTTAGAGAATATCTTTCCTTTCATTGTTTTATTGTTCTCTTTTATGGAATGATCCTAGATGAGGAAAACAAAACACAAGACAAAAATGATCCTTTTGTTCTCTTTTATTGAACTCTAAAGCAGATGGTGTCTATCATTCAGGCTGTAATCCATGTATGGGGTGATCAAATTTTTATAGAAAATCCCAGGTAGTTTCCTCTGAGTTTTGCTTCTTCTTCTTTTTGTTAACTGACCTTTACTTATCATTAGTGAGGAAGAGGGTATCAAGAGATATGTGCATTGACTAGTATTTCTGAACTTAAATATACTCAAAAATTGCTCTGGCTCTAATTCCACAGACTGTCCAAAAGATATGATTTTAGTACATTAACTATCTTACTAATTTGAAAACACTTCAAACAACTTATATATTTTCTTTTTCTTTCATAGCTGGAGATTCTAACACTGAAAGAAGGAAAGACACCACACAGAGAGAATTACCTGATTTCATAGACAAATGACATTTTAAAATTGAAATTGCAAATGACTGACAATGTCAAAAAAAAAGTATAATTGAAGAAATTGCCAGAAGGTTGTACTAAATATTCTTGTTTGATTAATGGGCTTAGCTAATGGCTTAGCTAAGTTTTTTTATCCTAAACTGCAGCATATTTGTTCTCTGAAAATCTTAAGGATACAAACATTATATTTAAAGTCAGAAAAAATAGTTCAGATTCTTCTCTCTGTTAAACACAGTACCTGTATAACTTAGGCAGAATGTCTGCACTGAATTCATTAGATTGACAGATGGATGTAAACAGAAACAGATTCTCAATCACAGAATAGTAAATGTTCTTAGCATATTTCAACTGCATATGCATGTTAGAAGTATAGTATCTGTTTAACACTTTATTTCAATATCAATTTTGGATGAATCATTTGTACTTGGTATCATAAACTGTGGAGTTTCAGCAATGACAAGTACACATTCTTAATGGGAATAATGTCTCTAGAAAATATTCAGAAAGAATTATAGGATTTTTGTTTGTTTGTTTGTTTTGGATCCCTGTGGTGATTTGGACAGCAATATGTTGCTTTTCTGGGGATTAAAAAAGAAGAAAGAGGAGGCACAGTCTAAATTTGTGTTGTATATTTGCTGCTATTTGGCTCTTTTGTTCAAAAGGTGAATCAGAGTGGCAGCATGCCTAAGAGCCATTGTAGGTGAGTATTGAGAGCCTATCTCCATGATAGTTTGAGTGCAGGATGTATCCTGGTGGTATCCAGTTTGTCAGAGCTAAAGCTAATTTTAAGGGGATGTTAATGGCCACAGTTTTCTTCTCGCTCCACCCAGTATTTTATATCATGTGAAACACTTTAAGCAAATATTTGTGTGTGTTACTCCTGTATCTTTAGGAGAATCTAACCAGAGGAACTGGCAATTAGTGAACAAAAACTTTATTGTGTGTTACGGACAGACGTGGAGTCCAGTCCTATTCTGGGAATTTTTTCTACATTTGACGGAAAAGAAATTTTTTTTGATTCCCAACAGGTCAGACTAAACAATCTGAGAAATCCCCATTTTACCAAGAGGAAACAAAGCATTTGCTGAAGAAACTCTTCACTGAAGCAGCAATTAAACCCAGTCCAGTGTCCACATATGAGATTTAAACAAACAAATAAATAAAAATGTAATATTAAAAAAAATCATCTTCCATCTAGAAAAATCACTGTACTGCCATAGAAAATTTCCTGCATAGTAACATTAGATGTAAACTGATGTGTCCTTTGAAAGTAAATATGCAAACCTGTTACCTATTTCCTTAATAAGGACATCTTTGTAGAAACTGTAGAAATACAGAATGTGCAGAATGTGTCAGATAGATTAGTGCATGTATTTGCTATTTGCTAATTAACATAACTCCTTAAAGTATGTAGTAAAATATTCCAGACTTGCACCAGATGCACATGGTTCTCCTTTTCTGCTTTTAATTATTGTGTAATATGGACAAGTATTTCCACTTCTAGAGGAACTACCCTGGCGTGAAGTCTAGCATGAACAAAATTCAAATTAAAGTCAACAAACATAATACTTGCATCACTGTAATTTCCTGAGTCCTGGAAATGGCCTACATTTTGTGAGAGGTCACTTAGATTTGAGGTTGCAGGGTCAAGCACTCTGGTGGAAAAAATCAGTCATCAGTGATTCAAACAGTATGTGAAAAAATTTAAATTGTGCTATGACTTAGATTCTTTTCTTTCTTAAATATGCAACTATCAAAAGTGCAGATATTGAAAGCCCTCTTTTTTTTCAGTTTCTCTATTGATCATGGAAATCAGACTTCTCTCTAAGGAAGCATAGATACATTCAGAAGCTTTCAGTTCAGCTTGTGGTTTGAAATGCCAGAATGAAATCAGAAAACAGACTGAAATTATTTGCCCTTTCAAGGACATGTTCCTGCATGCAGCGTGATCTGTGACCTGTAGTAAATCAAGCATGCATAACTATGAACTAACTCACTACTTTTCAATAGTATGCTATCTCCCTCCAATTAAATATCTGCATGGCTCACCTCCGTAAAGATTATTCATTACAGTGCTATAATGTTGCTATCTTTCATTTCACTAGAAAACAAAACAAAAGAAAACAACATTAATTCCCATCTGGGTAGTAAATTCTATTACTGTGTTTTCCTAAGTAAAATACATTTTTGCATGACTATAACCTTAATGATTTCTTTCCTGATAAACCTTCCTGTATTACTGCATTTGTTATGAAGCAGGGAGTGCCTTCTCACCATTGACTGAAGGAGATATAAAGGCTGGTCTGAACACAATGATTAAGGAATAATTAGGATAAAACAAGTCCTGATCTATGTCAATACTGAATTTGTACCAGCCACAGCTAACAATGAAAGAAGGGGATCAGAATTTAGGAAGGAGTGAAAAATAAGAAAATGTCATTGAAATATTTTGACATTTAGAGACACAGAGCAAAATTATATTTGGTTCAGGTCTGTGTATTTTTACCATTTTCTGTTTTTTAACTGCATTACCTTACAACATGAACACTCATTTATTGCAGTTTCTGTATTAGACCTGTGCAGACATGAAGAATGATACACTGCACTTCAAATCCTCAAAGCATGTCACAAATATTATTGTGAAACTTCAAAAGAAAATTAAACAAACAAAAACAAACAAACAACGGAAAACTGAATCCAAAATTCAATAAGGAGCAGACTTTGGGACTTTTCTCCAGGAATCTCAACAGAAATTAAATAAGCCATGCACATGCTTCACAAAGATTGCTTGCATATTTGAAGGCTATTACAGTCAAAATAGGACATTCAAGTCTTGCTCTTATTTATGTAGTACTGCAGTATATGAACCCTGAATGTCCCAGTTCAAGGCCAGCAAAGCTCTCAGTGGCTTGTATTTGAATTGATTTATTATACAAGAAATAGTTTATTTCTACTACAAAAATATGTGAAAGGTTTCTGTGTGCTTCCTATGACCAGGGCACTCTAGGCCACCGCAGCATCAACCATAAATGACTGCAGTGCAGATGCCTGCTGGACTGACATTCCACAAACTATAATACTGTGCACTTCTGCATGAGTGCTTTTGCAAGAATGAAACATTTACTTAGGTCCAAAGGCAGCTATAAATAATTCTCTGAAACAAAAGTGGAAAAGGACAGCAGAATCTGATGGACAAATGTGAATGCACACATGTGGGTAATATTACAAACAGAGAAGATGGCATGGATTACATCTAGTTGAAAAAGAGACAATCAATTCTAAAACTTTTAGTAAACATACTGAGGATGTTTTGGCACTGCCAGGGTCCTGTTATTTATTTATTTATTTATTTTTGCCATCCACAACACCAGTGACAGCAGCAATTTAATGCTTTGCCAGGCTGCTTCAGTTCTGCTCGCTCTCTCACACAAATAAAAGTATTGTGTGCATGAGAAGGAAATGTGCCTGCCTCTCACATTGGTCCAGGGCTACATGCTGCCTGTGCATGTGATTTGGGCTGTGCTTGGTGTTTGGGTAGCTCTTTCCCTTGTCCTGTAGGAACAGCTGGGGTATCAGAGGACTGTCCTGGCAGCTGCAGGATGCTAACTGAGTTATGCTGAATAGAGTGGAAATCAGCTTGGTGAAGAGATGCAGTGCAAAGTGCTCTTAATAAGAACTGTAAGACTGAAAATGTGAAAAGCAGATGTGAAGTGTGGTATCATGGCAAGTGCTACAACTTTTTTATTCACCTTCAGGGAAATGAATTTCAGTTAAGTTTTAGCAGTGTGGAGAAAAGGAGAGAAATACCTGCTCTGTTTTACTTTCTCTAGGAATAGCAAGGTAAAAGAGAAATAAGGGTCAAAGATGAGCAGGTAAAAGGGGAAAACATGTTCCTTAACCTCAGCTCTACAGCTGGCATCAGGCCCAAAATCTCTGAAAGTCCTCGTTTTTCTAAATCTCGTCATCTTGCCAGCAGGTGAAGGGCAGCCACAGCTGCCACGTGTCACAAATAGCACATGGCACCTGAGCATCTGTCATGCCTCCTCACATCCCAGGTAGAAGGTCAGGCACTGTACTCCCAGGGAGCACTATTTGTCTCACAGGAACGTGCCGCGGGCCAAAAGCCAAGTGATCGCAGGCTCCAGACTCAGATGACTGTTGTTAATAATTCCTTGTAGTTCACAACCTTTGTAACTGGCTCTGGCTCCATTTCCCTAAGCGTCTCAGCTGGCAGCTACTGGGAGATGTGCAAAAACAGAGTTAAAACAAATATGTTACCAAAAAAATAGCCACAGACTTAAGAAATGTAGATATTTCTGATTTTAAAGGACACAAATTGGAGTTTTCAATGTGATTTAGGACCTCGCACAGTGTTTGTTGATGTGAGGGGAGTACAGAGCACAGTGTACTGGAACCTTTCCAACCTCACCCAGACACTGGCAACAACCAAGTGTAGTAAGAAAAAACAGCACATTCCGGGTGGGTTCTCAGAACAGCAGGATCCATACCAATGAAACAATCTTGTGAATGTAGTCTCAGTCTTCCTAGCAATCTTGAAAACTGGGAAAACGAGACATACTGGACTCCTGAAAATCCAAATCTTTCAGGATGCATCCTAAATGATACCACGGGGATCTTTGCTCACTGTAGGAAGCTATCATCTGCTGTGGGGGGAAAAACTGTAAGCAACAAAAACCAAGTTGTTTTAGGTTAGCTCAATTCCTGTCTCTGCTCACTCTGTTTCCAGAGAAGTGTGCTGTAGCTGTAGACATTGAGCATTAGAAAGGAATGACCGTATTAATTGCTAAGCCATATTAAGAGTTTAAGGAAATGATAAGTTTGGAATTTCCTTCAGTGGCTTATTTACTATACTTACAGTAATGTTTTGAACTATGCACTGAACTTTTAGATCTGTCACAAGACTTTTCTTACTTTGCCTGGAGACACACAACATCTCAGCCTACTGCCATGAGATATTTCGCTGTGCAATGTTGGGGATTTGTTCTCTCATTCAGATCAGGTGGGATTGTGTTTACAGAACAGTTTTGTTTTCAGTAAGCAGGAAGAATGAAAGTAAGGAAACAAACTTGGGTTTCCTAGGGTGAGATGAATTTTACCTGATGAAATTCAATTGTAGACAGTGGAAGGCTTAATGCTTTCCCATATCTTAAAAAGAGCAGAGATGAGTAATGGAGTTTGCGATGAGAACTGCTATAGTGCTTGAGAGATAGAACATCTCTCCCAGGATGTGTTACATAAAGGCAAGGTGAAAGCTGATATATTTAGAAAGCAGGGACAAGGTTTTAGATACTAAAGCACTTCTTCAGTCAGAATACTTCTTGTATTTTTCTATATTGTGGTATATATGTTGAACTCTGACATGAAAGTTATCATATGGAGAAATTTTTTGAGAACTATTGAGTACTGATAGGAATTATATCAGAGAAGCCATTGTGTCAACAGACTATCTACAGGGAGTTTGACTATGTAAGAGATGGAGTGTTGATATGACAGTGTATATGAGCTCTGAATATTAGATTTACCCCAGTGTAACTTGTATTTTTGCATGAAACTCTATAGATTTGGAGCTTCAGGAGAGCTTACAAAAGGGTTTTAGTCAAATAGTAGCACAAAGGTGGCAAAGAAACTTATGCTACTTCATTAACTAACTGGAGTGACCCTGCCACTCTGTCTTCTTTACTAACCAAACATCTGGGTAGATTGAAAGCTGTAAAGCTACACTACACAAACTAAGTTGCCACAAGTAATGTAATACAAGTGTGCTAAGTCAGGCTAACTCTTAGCTCTGTGAGTGGTTACAATACAAAGCAATCTCAAATTAATAGTGTCAGACCACCAAAATCAAGACCTAATTCAACTTCAAAATTAAAGTAACTGGTGGGAAAAAAAAAAAAAAAAAAAAAAAAAAAAAAGTAATGAAAGAAAAAATAGATCAGCAAAGAAGATGGTGCTCTTATGTTATAAACTGTAATGTTTCTTATTGTTTCTGCAGTCTCCAAGATGTTTCATAAGGTGTGCTTCATTAAAAAGACACATTCATTGCCTAGGCTAAGAGTCATCTACCCAAACTTTAAATGTTTAAAAATGGACATTTAAGTCTGAGCTTCTCATTTTAAATTTTCCTTGCAGTCAGAAGATAAAAACAGGGTGATTCATGTCAGCTGTCTATGGTGATTTGATTCACGTGAGCTGTCTTTCAATCACTATCTTGACATGAGTCAAATCTATCTCTGCCTATTTCTCCTCACTGACTATAAAGAGAGTTTGGGGTGAACAGTTCAAGCTTAGATGTTTGAGTTTTAGATGTGTAAATTATGGTAGATTAAATCTTATCCTTCTTCTACCTTCCTGCCAATATAATTTATTTCATTATATATATATATATATTTTTTTTTAATTTTTTTTTCTGAATTCACTGTGTCTCAGTGCTAAGACTTCCTCAGCCTATTCTAGGGAATTGATTCTGCAGCATAGCAGATCAGAGGTCACAAAACATCTTCTGATACTCAGTAATAGCAAATTGCTTCCACAGATTACATCAGAAGCAAATATTTTAAAACATTAAACTGTCACTGATATTCCTTGTTTCCATATTTTTTCTTTGTTAATGTCATTTTAAACATAATTATAATAAAATACTATTTATCATGTATGTAAATATTGTACATTATATTATTATTAGGACCTCAAAAGTTTAAATTGTTAAGTAACACACATAATGAGCTGAAAAAAAAAATATAAAAGTAACAAAGATTTCAGTACTGAAATAAATGCAGCAAAGTTTGTTAATTTTCTTACCTCATTCTAAGTCTTGGCATTAATATGGGGAAGCTTTTTCTAGGGATAAAAGCAGAGCTCAATTCCTCTGATTGTGGATTCTTTGAGTTCATTTGATTGTTGATTCTTTGAGGATTTGTTTTTTGTTTTGTTTTTTTTTTTTTCTCTGAACAAGACTACTGGCTATTTTGGAAGCATTAAAAATAGCAGAAAACATGAGCAAGCATAGCAAATAAAATGGCTTATTTTTACACAATCCATGATGATTAGAAAATAATGACTGGCAATATTTGACAAAAAGAATCCAATGACAATACTTATTACAATGCCATACTCCTGGCCTTATTTTACACATCAACACATCACAAAACAGAACAGATCAAGGGACTTCATCAAGTATATTTTTTCCTTTGTTATTAACTGCTACTGTAATACAAAAGTTCAAAATACACAGCCAGAAGCATAAATAGTATTCTTTAGTTTTATCACATTCACTTTTTGTCAATTACATTTGGAGAACTACAGAATGACAAAATGATTGAGATTAAATAGGGCTGCTGGTGGTCATCCAGTTCAACTTCCTGCTCATTCAGGGACACCTGGAGCAGGGTGCCCAGGACCACATCCAGGTAGCTTTTGAAGCCATCCAATGATGAAGCCTCTAGGTGACCTGTGCCAGTGCTCCATCACCTGCACATCACAGAAGTTCTGCCTGATGGAATCAGCTGTGTTCCAGTTCAAGACCATTTTATCTTGTCATGGCAGTGGGCACCTCCACCACTGAAATGAGTTTGTTTCCATTTTCTTTGCACCCTTCCTTCAGGTATTTATATACATTGATAAGATCCTCCCTGAGACTCCTTTTATCAGAGATGAACCTCGCCCACTCTCTCAGCTTTTCCTCATGGGAAAGATGCTCCAGTCCCTTCATCATCATCATGACAATCCATCAAAATCTCTTCTGTATGTTCATTTCTCTTGTACCAGAAAGATCAGAACTGAATACAGTATCCCATGTGTGGCCTCAGCAATGCTGAGTAGAAGGGAAGGATCTTTTCCCTTGACCTTCTGACAATTCTTTTCCTAATGCAGCACAGAATACCATTAGCCTTCTTTGTGGCAAAGGCACATTGCTGACTCATGTTTCACTTGGTGTCTACCAGGACATCCTATATGCAAACTTCTTTCCTGCTGAGTGGCCACCAGCACGTCCTGGTGCCTGGAGTTGTTTTTCCCTAGGTGCAGGGTTTAACATTTCCCCCTGCTGAACTACATGAGATCTCCAGCCTCTTTGAGGTGCTTCTGGACGGCAGAACAATGCTCTCTCTGGTTTGACATCCAGTTTTGAGGCAACTTCAGACTTGCTGAGGGTGCACTTTGTCCCATCACCCATGTCATTAATGACTATGTTAAAGAAGGCTGGATGCAGCATTACTCTTGGAGTACACCTCAGATTACTGACTCCAGCTAGACATTGTGTCACTGATTAACACTCTCCGAACACAGCTGTTCAGCCACTTTTCAATCTACACTTCTGCCTACATATACATCAAAGCTTTTGTAAGGGGATTGTATGTGAGAGAATGTAAAGCCTTAATAACAATAACCACCACACTTCCCCATCAACCAGCCCAGCCAATTCATTGTAGGAAGTTATCAAGTTGGTCAAGTAAATGTTGATTGAAGGTATGTTAATATACATTTTATTATGTGTGTGTATTATATAACATATCTCTTTAGAGCATGTGTTACCATTAGACTTGTGGATGACAATAATTGTGGTGTTTTTCAGAGCTGGGCTGCCACAGCCTGAGTTCTACAGTCAGATTGTTTTATTCAAACTTCTGTTGGGAAAAAAAAGATGAAAAATAAACTCAAGCTGCAACAAATTCTTAAATTACTTAGACAGCATCAGGAATAACAGAAATCCATTTGAAAATCTTTTGTTACCTACACAGATATATCTACTTTTAGCTTCTAATCTTTTCATCCCAAGTACGAAAAACAATTACTTCAGACCTTAAGTTCCCTCTCAGTTTGTTCTTATGTGTGTTAACCTGGATAGTGAACAAAATGCAACTTCATTTGAAGTCTCTAGAAAAATATCTAAGGAAAATGCAAGAATCTGACAAGGACTACAGAGGCCTATGGAGTATATACATTGACCTCCATACTGAATAGAAGACGAAGGCTTTGTTTCACTGCAAATTTTGAGGTTTGGAATATGCAGGATTGAAACAAAAGATTGGAATGCATTCTAAAAATGTAGTTGCATACAAAAGTAGGCTGAAGGCTTTTTATTTATAAATCTAATAGAAAAATTCTTCAGAATGTGTTCAGCTCCATTAGTAATTCAGCTTAAATAAAACAACACCTTTCAAGAAAAATACATTTTGTCAAAATCCGCCTGACCAATTCTGCCCTGTGTTTAGAGAGGCCATTTAAAGATAGGTCTAAAGGCATTTTTAGAATTGCAAATTAAGGGAAATCTATTTACTTGAGGAGTGTAGATCCATAAATAATGCTGAACTTCTATCTTCATCTGGCAACAACTGGTTTTTCTGACAAGTTGCAATTACTTTTCAAGGACAAAAGCTACATGTGACTTTTCATGACAAACCTTTCAATTCCTGCTCAGAACTCAGCAACCTTTCTGTTACTGACCTCTGCTACGGAGCTATTTACATTCTTTTTTTTTTTTCCCCCAGCTACCTGACCTCTTGTAGAAAAAAAAAGGTAATTCTAACAAGCAAGAAATGTACTACAAAAAAATTTACCTACAGATCTGCCTGTAAAGCAGCTGTGTTATCAGTTTGTATCTATGTTTAATTATAGTCTCCCAATTTTCCTTTACCAAACATCATCTGTGATAATTATTTTCTAATGTTTCAGATTAGACAGAAAATTTTTTCTCTGCAAAATATCCTTGCATTTCTGTATATCTGAATACTGTCTTGCTCACAGTTGAAGCATTAATAATAACAGATGACTTGACTAAACTTAACAGAATTTGAAAATGGCCACACATAAAAATGATACTTTTCTAGGGACAAATTTAGGAGTAAAAATATGTTAAAAAAAAATCTGAATTGATTTAAATTGTTTGGTGAGTCTCCTGTTTCCCAATTAAATAAGATTGCATGCTTCTTTAAATAAGTGCTCAGCAAGTACTTGTGAGAAAGTGAGAACTGCTGATCATAGTGAATTAAACAGATCCATCTGAAAATAATTCCAGGCTCACTTGAGGCTATCTGGTCAGTGAGTATCTGCTGGAATTCAGGAAGTCTAAAGCACATTTTAATATGTTGTTATCAGACTTCTAAGGTACAAGAAGCATAAAAATCCTTTAGACAACTTCTCTTTGCTAAACAGCTTCTAGAAACAGGCCCTTTTTTCAGCTCAATATCTGTTCGCTTTCTCTGAAAATCATACCAGAGTGGTGTTTCCTATGTTACAGTCTCCCTAGGACAAATGCTGGCCACAATGAAAGCACAGATGATGAATATTTGAAACTCACTTTTGGTCTGTCCTTCCAACACAATTCCAAGAGACAGGACCTTGGATATACGCAACACATCAGCCATTGGACTGCCATGTGATTTCTGGAACTTCAGATACAACATACCTGGGCACAAGAAAAAGAGATCAATAATCCAGGCAATTTTGACTTGTTTTGAAGTCTCAGATATAGGCTTTTTGAATATTCTACAATTAGCAAATTAGAAATCCCCAAAGCTTTTTTGTCTGGAAAATTTTCCACATATTCTTTCAGCATATTCTCATTAGAAAAGATACATTAATAGTTGACAACTCAATAATTTTTCATGGAAGGAACACAGTTCTTGATTTGATTAATACAATTGAAAATACAGAAGCAATTAGAATAATAATAAGTTTACTTCCTCTAACAGACTAGTTTCTACCCTCAAGGTAATTTTATATGCAACAAACTTGCATGATTTCACAAGAAATAATTTTTGTACTTCAGTAGAATGTAATCATTAAAAAAAAAAGGGGGGGGGGGGGAGTGGGGGGGGTGTATGTAAATGTGAATAACAAAAACTAATAACAGAACCAACATCTGTATTGCAAGTAAGTGTGCATGTCATCTTTCTTTATTTCAACCTGAGAACCTAAAAGCACCTTAGAGTGATTAATGTTTTTCTCCACTGACCTGTTTTGAGCTTGCTCAAGATTTCTGATCAGGCAAAACATTTTTCAGAGTCAATAGTTTGCTGGTCAGAAAATATTTCCTTATACATGGAAAGGAAGCTGACTGTAAATGCTGAATACTTTCCTTCTCTGAGGCAAAGGGTCAGGGGGGATTTTATCATGAGGTTAATTACTTATGGATGGATGAGTTTACAAGACTTTTGAACTCTTACTTTGGCCATCATTTTCCATAACCAGGTAGGAACATAAATTGAGAAAATCTTACTATGCTTCTTTTATGTTGGAGTCATTTTCCCATTAAAAATTGTATCACTGCTTCAAGAAAGTCATATTGATTTACATTAATTATGAACAGGTTTTGCATCTCCTTTCTCCCACTTTTCAGATACCATGCTGTAGAAAAATACAGCATTTCATATTATTTTTGGAATTTGTTGAGGTCATTACATTTTCCATTGAAAAATTGCTGGCGCTCCATTCACTTGTTAGCTTATTGCCATTCATTTAACAGTTTGGATTCAGCCAGTAGCTGGAAGAAGAGGGATGCCCAGATCCATAGAAGAAGTGAGAGTGACAACAGCAATGCAACACTTTGAAATCTTTTCTGTCCTCCAAACGGCACTGCTGACTGGAAAGAATCATGGCTGTGATTGCATCTCACCAATGGATCCCAAGGGGAACCATGATGAATAATTTCTTCTGCCCCCATCCAGATTAGACACTTTTCTAAGGAGACACTGGCTGGACCAGTCAAGAGCATTAGTACCAGCAATATACCAGCTATTTATTGTATGTTTTCTGAGATGAATTTTAAAAGACACTAAGCACCTAATTCTTGCTGAAATCATGTTGTATGATAGTGTTTTTCTTTAAATATTACATTAATTCATTAAGTAGAGAGAAATTCATAGGTCACTGTGGAAAGCATACTGTCTCTAAATAATTCAAAGTGAATCTTTCAGAAGATCCAGTATGGCTCTCCATACAATATTGACTGTCCTAGTTGTACTGAAAGGTTGATTAAATAGTTACCAGAAGGAAATAAGCCATTAGGAGAAACAATAAAAGGGATAAGCAATGAATAAATCCAGAGAAAGTGAAGCTAAATTGAAATCTAGGCAATAAGAAAAAAATATCACTTAATCATTCAATTAAATGAGAATTCAATGGATGGATGAACTTTTTATTGTTTCCTGAGACAGTATAACATATGTGTGGAGTAGACTTCCTCAGAAGGTAACAAAATGCAGGCTCTGCATTTATGAACCCTGAACATGCTATTAACTGTCTGCTTTCCCAGACATAGATTTTAATACATGCACAATGAGCAACATTTCTCTGTCTCAGGCATTTTCAAAGTGTACATCTGTATAAAAGCATTTCAAAGTCAATGCCCACAAGAGACATTAAATGGAAATTCAGCTGTAGGGCAGAGATTTAGGATACTATGAGTAAATATCCTACTGCAGTCAGAAAGAAGTGAGTGCTAGATAACTCATCCCATGCAATTTATGAATTGTGTCTAAATTTTACATAATATATAGTTTTGAGTGAAAAGTCCACCTTCACATAGTCTTTATGAACTGTCTGACTTTTTTTAAAAAAGGCCTTCCTACTTGCCATTTTTTCAGTACTAACTTTGTTGTATGCATTCCCTGTAAGACACTTTGTTATATATAAACACACACTATCATATCTGCCTTAAACAAAAGAAGAATTTCATCTGTTTGATTTTTAATCACCTTGTGTCTTTACAATTTTGGTTGCCTTGTAGACTCTGAATTCCCAGTACAATCAAATCTAGAGTATAATGAATGAAAGATGGGCCCTTACTAATTATGTCTCAAATTGGCTCTTTTAAAATAAACCACTGAATATTACTAAAATTAACAGCACTATTTACCAGGTAAAGAATAGTTTTAAGCATTCTCAGGATTATCTTTTTCTCTAATTTGGACTTCAATATATTTTTTCATAATGATGCCTCATTTCATAATTCTTACATTACTTATTTGTATTTCTATGTGTTGTTTAGTATGTTCATTAACCTTCCTTATTACTTGCACTCAGATAAAGTTTTAGTGTCTGTAAAAAGAGAAAGAAAGAGGAATAGATACTTTTCTTTCCAAGCCAGGATGCTGTTTTCCTCTTGGAGCTATCTCCTCGCTCTGTTTCTGTTTGCATTTGTGATATTCAGTTTTTCCCCTCACCAGATGGTCTTCTGCATCACATGACATCTGAATTACATTTACAGGTGGAGGCTATGTGTGCAGCTAGTATCCAGGTAGCTGACAGTTATGTATTAAAGCTGTGAATGGTACCAGCAACTTTAATTAACAGTATGTGAATTATGTATTCACATCTTCTCATGATCAGCTAGCTGAAATGCTTAGTGACACTGCAAGCTAGCATCTCCTTGAGGGAATATACTATTGAAACTATTTCTAATTTGTGAAAGAAACAACTTCTATGGAACTACAATTAAACCTCAGTGAGATACATTTCCATCATCAACTAACAACTAGTAAACTGTCCATTCAACCAAAAAGGTACCAATTTAAATGGAAGGTGGTTGTAATGTTTGATTACGTGGATACTGATCTAGATCAAATGAGTGTTAAGCTGAGCTCTTTTAAACAATTTCACCTAAACAGCCATGAACATCATTCTAGTAACATAGACAGCAGCTGAGGTGTAGTGAGATTACTGTCCTTAAGAGAAAAACAATTAGTGACATCACTAAAATAAATATTTTCTGAAATTTCTGTCAGGAGGCATCTTCTAGATCCTGTTGTACTTTATTCTGTAGAGACTGTTTTTCCTCAAACTTTTACTAAGATTAAGAAAATAAACATGACTGTTCTGTGTTACATAGACTCACAGAAAGCTTTACATACCCAAGTATATACCACCTTTTCTCCATTAATTTACTTGGACTGTGTTAAAAGTAAATATTAGAATAATTAAAGCACAGATAACAAAGGGAAATCCCCTTGCTACTTAAAATATCTTATTGGAAAACTGAAAAATTCTAGAAAATTTCAAAACTCTGGGTGGTCCCTTTGCTGATATACATGATTAAGTACCCTTCAGTGGTGCATGAAAGTGAGCTGCCCCTGAAGTCCTACAGGCCTTGTGGGAAACTGTGTGGTGGGGTCAGGGAGCCTGGGGACTAAGTCTAACTACAGTTTCTCATGTTGACTCTCACTGTTGGGAAGGGGGAGGTCTGTAAACTGTTGCGTTTAGGATGGCCCTGCTGATCCAGATGCTGAGGAAAGGGAGAAAGTTAAGCTTGAGTTATGCAATGACTTTTCTCTCCATCTCTCCTGGGACTTCTCCTTTGCCTCAGTTCCATATCCTTTATCTTTTCTCCAGAGAGATGTTCCTTACTCATTCTGGGCCTGATCCCAGGAGTTCTGGGATGACAAGAAACCACAGAAGAGAGTTTCACTAATTTTAGTAGGCTTGGGAAAAGCCTCTGAGCGAATTAATCTAAGTTTGCAGTAAATTCAAGTCACTTATTTGACTAACAGGCATTGTTAAAGTAGGAAACTTGCCTGAGAGAGATCATTCCTTTCTCTCATCAACCTACAGAATCACAGAATCACAGAATGACCTGGGTTGGAAGGGACCTCAAGGATCATGTAGTTCCAATCCCCCTGCCTAGCAGGGCCACCAAACATACACCTTTACTAGATCAGGTTGCCCAGGCACCTACCTGTCTATTCAGATTCATTAACCCAAGTACCTATTTACTTTTTACTTTCTTCATAGTTCATTCTGATGCTAATCAATGATGTTTTTCCATAAACATTATTAACAAGTTCCCTCTAACAATAGTTTACAGTCCCTAATTCTGCAAAGGAAAACTGAAAAATAGAGTCTGTCCTTCAAGGTCAGGTAGTAACTAGATCCAGGAACTCCTACATCCCTGCCCTAAACCACTGTAGTTATCATAAAACCGTAAAACAGTGTGTGTTTTTTTTCACAACAATAGCTGCTATTAAATCACTTCCTTCTGCACAATTTTGAGACATGTATATTCTGTTCATTTTGTTCCTGGTTCCTTTTCATGCTGCCAAGATACCTGGAGAATGAAATTCTACTTCACATTGAATTTAATAAGAATATTTATTATTAACTTCTTTAAGGTCAAAATTTATGTATTGATGACTATTTCTAGGAACTAGGAAGACATTTTAGAAATGGAAAATATTTTAGTTACTCTAACATAATGCTGATTCGAATCTTTTGAGGAGCTTCTACAAGAAATTAAGTAGAGAAAAAGTCACTGATTTATTTGTTTTTTGTTTGATTGTTGTTGTTGGTTTTTATGGTTTTTTGTTTGGTTTTTTTTTTTTACTTTTTGCACTAGGATGTACTATGACCCATGCATTATATGACATTTGTTTAGTATTACTTTTCTCCAGTTTTTAGATTTTCACTTTTCATGGCAGAAATGAATACTTTGATTCCCTGCATTTGTGACATATACTTTACAACAGCTCAAAATGGTAAGATGATTGAAACTCATTCTTCACTAACATGTTTTCTGTGACTTGTTATAAGTGGTTTTGGGTAGCCAAAATGTAAAAATCACAATGATCTTGCAATCTACACCTCTCAAAAACACAAACAAGTTTATATGAAATTTCTTTCAAATTTGTACAAAGGTAAATGGTTTTAACTTTTAGAAATCACTTAAAATGACTTTTCAGCATATGAAAACCTAACTGAATTTAAACTGGCCTACAGAAATTGGTTTGATTTTTGTCATCTTGCTGTGTTTGTTTCTCTCTTGCCTAAGGAGCTGTGGCCAAGCTTCCTGACCTGACAAGACATACTTAAGTTTTCATCTAACAGCAAACTGTATATTGTATTTCTTAAAGTAGAAGGTGGTAGTGATTCCCCATCAGCCCACTTCTCCACTGTGGAAGGCAAGGGAATCAAACCACTGGATGGTTTGCCAGTTCCAGCTTATGCTGATATTTCCAAGACAGCAGTTTCTGTACTGTAACATGGCTGATTTTATCTATCCATTTATGTGCCATCTGGGCCTACTAGGTCAGAGCTCCTTAAAGTCTCACTGCTTACATGGCAGGTGATTCTCATGTTTCTTGGACCGCAAGAGTTCCATGTAATGGTGACTGTGTGATGAACATGGATCTGGTTCTTGGGTAG
The DNA here is from genome assembly GCF_054131305.1 of Coturnix japonica. NCBI lineage: Eukaryota > Metazoa > Chordata > Aves > Galliformes > Phasianidae > Coturnix > Coturnix japonica. The sequence continues at coordinate 16,686,290 of NC_140663.1, forward strand.
GAATGCACTGAAATGACTTTCCATTCTGTAATTTTCAGTGTAGAAATGAAGGGTGATACTTTCACGATGACATCTGTTGCTGTGCACATAGGCTGTTGTGTGCTGCAAGACCTGTTTCTGGGTGTGTAGTCTTTCTCTGCTTCAAAGTACTCCCACTATTTCATTTGCTCGTTAACTGAAACTGGAAGAGATTACATATTATTGTTCAGTAAACACTGGGACATTTCTTTCTGCCCTACCAGTCCATTCTGGTGGAAGAACTGCCCACTGAGGTTTTATTCTCTGGGAGCTGCAAATCTCACCTGACTTTGCTGTTGACACTAATCCCTCTAAAATGGAGTACTTGCCATCATAAACACCAATATAATCTTCTTTTTTTGTTTGTTTTGTTTTTTGTTGTTGTTGTTTGTTTTCCTTCTGCATTTCACTGTTATCTGAAAATAGGATCCCAAAAACAAAGGGGAAAGCCTTAACATTTGTTATATGTGATTGCTCCTGTCTTCACAGAAGTGTTTGATTTTACAGCCACAAAGACAGCTCCAAAAATAACGTAGGAAATGTTAAGGTAGGAGTAGTAACCAAAACCAGAGAAGAATGAAAAAGAGGGTGTGGGTACATGTACACAGAGAGCTGTTCAGAGTCATTTCTGTGGCATTTGTCATTTCATACCTGTTAATAAATTTATGCTCAGGGTGTTCTCCCAGATTAGAAAGCATTCATCTGCATGTGTGAGAAACAGAGAGAACAAGAAAGACTGAGACAGAATTCTTAGAAGACTCCCAAATGACCGAATATTTGTTGTTCACTAAACCATTAAGTTTCATACTCATTTTTCTCATCAAAGACAGACCCACCTTCCTTGTGATGTAGCAAAGCTCTCCATTCACTAAGACTATCCCTGCCACAAAGCCCACAAAGCTATACTTTGCCTCTAAGATATTATGCCAAAATGAAAATACTTATTTCGGTATTTATTTGCTATGGAGTTGTGCCCATGTCTTCATCAAGCTCTATCCATTAATATAATTCATCCAGAAGTAATGCACGTAGAAGGAGCCTGCAAGTGTAACCAGTAAAAAGATAGACAAGTTAATTGCTCTGTGATCAGTTTATTCTTTTAATGAACAATATATAAATAAACCATAACCTACCTAAATAACATTTGTACACCATCTTCTTTCTGTCTTGAGATATGAAGAATTTTGTAAACATTAAGCTTTAATTCAGGAAGTCATTTGAGCACATGCTTAAACGACTCTTCTGAAAAGGGCTTAACTGAAACACTTGTATAAGTGTTTTCCTAATTAGAGGCTAATTGATGAAACCTCCTGACTTCCTTGTGAAGGGATATTTTTCAGATGGGAAAATGGAAGCCAGATTAACTTTCTTGCCAAGGACTGCACAAGGAACTAGAGACAAGGAAAAGATTTCAGCATGTATCACCTTTCTTCAGACAGTACTGTTTTCTAATGTCCATGCAGCCTTATTTCATGTATCAATACTGCGTTCACAGACTAACTGTTAGAGCTGCATCACAGGCTTTAAAGTCAGGAAGTGTGGTAGACTACAAGGATACAAGCTGACAACTTCTGAGATGTTCACTAACACCTCTTAATGGGTCAAGACACAGCAGAATAAATGAGAAGCTGAATACTATTTTATTGACACCTTTTCTTTGTAATTCTTAGACCTTTAAAATCACTCAAATAGTCCACATTTCTTTGTGTTAGACAAAAAGATAAGCATTTTCTTTGACGGAAAAGGTCAAGGATGTTTTTCTCTTTCATCTACAATTCTGGCAGCCAAGGGAAATCCAGATTCATGAACAAGGAAAATGATTCTTACGGTCAATTAATCTACTGCTTTAATTCCCTTCTGAGTGATTGCTGTGATCTTCAGGTGATTTTACACTGAGCAGGGACTGGACTGCCTGTCTTAGTCATTGTTGACAGTCTGACAGATTCCTTATGGACAACTGCTCACTGATACACATGTTAATGTGTCAACCACACTGCTAAATATTTGCTAGGTTTTCTAAAAGCCTAAGCATTATTGGTGTGTAAGGGCTAATGCCATAGCTCTGCAAATAGGGCTGGGTTGTTGTTAAAGCTGTGTACAAAAAAAATTATGTCTTTAAAAAAGTGTTTCCTTCAAAATGTTTTGTTTCAAGCCATATTTCTGTCATTGACAGCAGCAGGATTTCTGATTAAAGAAGAGACTTTTCTTCTGCAGCAATGAATTTAAAAGCACACTTATCAAAACCTAGCAACACCACAATACTAATTTGGGATTCATCACTTATACTAAGTGTGCTAGAAAGTAACAGTGGAATAAGTTCCCAATTTGTGAATGAGTTTAGTGCTCAGTGAAGTGAATGAGCCAAGAATAGCCTGGGGAGAGGGAGGTGTGTGACTTCTCACTCAACTTTCCCTCTTCTCCACAAGACAACAAACACTTCCTCTAAGTCAGACCTTTATGTTCTGAGGACTGGTTTTCAAAACAGGTCAATTTCTGAGCAAAAATGTGGAAAACAGAATCCAAAATGGGTAGCCTCTAGTAAAATTCACTTTAATCAAACATATTTGATTGAAGAATATACAGCCTTATATCTATTACCTAGAAGCTGTATTCTTACATGGTTTAGTTGTCTTCCTCTTGATTTTGCCCTCTTCACCTCAGCATCAGAAAAAGTAAGCTAATTGCTGGTGTAGCTTCTGGCTCTGTTCTCTCTCAGTTGCTCACTGAGCTTCCTATTCCACCTTTGTACTTCTGTAGCATCTGTGTTCAACTTTTTCTCATGTTCCCGTGTATCTTCTCACAAGTTCCTTTTATCAAAGTTTACCTGTCTTTCTTCCACTGGTTTTATGTATACTTTTAAAGCATCTTTTTAATCTTTCCCTATCTTTTTATTTAGAGGTGTGCTCAAGTGTTGCAAATAGTAAAACATTTGAGGTTGGTGCGAGAGCTGTTTGAATATGTTGTTCAGTGGGACCAGCTAAGGATTTCTGCTTTCCATTTCTATCTTGTTCTTCAATTTTGCACTCGGTTCCTTTCTACTCATTCTCACTCCAGCACTAAAACAGGAAATGAAAATGTGCACATTTAATCCACACATACACATTTAAAGAATAAAATAAAATGGGAGAGTATTTTTTATTGACGTTGCTTGTCCAGATACTTAGCTGACATTGAACCACAGTTAGTAACAACAGAGTGGCTATGTGCTCTCCTTCATCCTCAGGAGTCCTGTTAATCAGGCCCTCAACTTGCATTAAGTAGTACAGTTCTGCTGACTAAAGACAAAATACTGATATGCTGTGTCTAGAAATATAACCAGATGACTTCATGTTGTTGTGTTCCTTACATCCTCAAGTAGTCCTATCACATCAGAAAAATTGTAACAAATGAAAATGAATCTACTTCACATGTGTACTGAGAGATAGTTCTTTTATAGTGTAGATGGAGGCCGCTGTGCTTGTCACTGACACATTGAGCAAAGCTCATGTGGCAAAGTAATTTAGGGCTGAGAAACCAATCAGAGAAGAGGTAGTGAAAAGGATATATGTACAGATGTGTGTGCTGCTGGATCAAAGGTTTTTATTTTATTTTACTTTATTTTTGAAATTGTACACAGAATATGTCTACATTCTTATGTAGGAATACAAATCTGTATCATCTTTGCTCTGCTTCCCTGACTCAGGGTTTCACTTTTCTTAACTTTAACCTTCTAAAACTAGTTGATCATGTCTCCTCCATAGTTGATAGGAGTCAATCTACTGAAAGGAATTTGTTCTCCATGCATAATGTATTTAGACACAGAACCTAAACAATCAGTGAACAGAACAATCTCATCTTTTCTGGACCTTATACAGCACAGGAAGATCATTCTTGTAGAGACTCATGTATATAAGTATGAAAAGAGAAACAACACAAGGTATATCTAAGACATTTGTGTACTCTACAGATGTGTATGTGATGACACACTTTTATGAATACATACTACATTCTACTGAAAACAGTTTTCCATCAAAGGAGACCTGTATGTTCCCTGTGGTACCCAGGACAAGAAATAACAATTTTGATTTCAAAGTAAGAAACCTTTAATATTAAAGTAAGACCTTTAATGATAAGGATCCTGAAGCACAGAGATAGATTGCGCTGGGCAAGAATTTGGGTGTTCTGGGACAAGAGTCCTTGAAGAGTGGATTCAAAAGACTTCTGTTACTAATGGTGCAGTTCAGTTGCTCTTGAAGGTTGAAGGCTGGCCCGTGAAGCCTATCCTGACCTCCTGCATGGGGTTTTGTACAAATCTGTGTTTACAGTGTACTCCGTCACCAAAAGCAATCAGGTTAACATGTATTTCAAACCCTACAAAAAAGAACTGTACATCCAAATGAGTCAAAATGAGTGTGCAATCAAAATAAAAATACCCTGAAATTTCTTCTCTATTACTCTTTATTCCTCTACCCCCAATACAGCTGGGAGGGCTCAAGCTGTGCAGTGTCACTGGGCACATTCTCCTGACTTCTGTCCTCCTTGCTGAATTTACCTTACATTACCACTGCTACAGTCCTGCTAAGCCTCACTGCCTTCTGCAAGAACAAGGCCCAGGTACCAAAGATGGAAGGAGATACACAGTGAAGTAACTGGCTTTTACTGTTGTGTTTCCATTGAATGATTAGTATACATGGAATGCTGTCTTTACAATTTTATTTTATTTTATTTTTAGAAGCATTACCTAAAATAATACCAATAATCTATATTTAGCATCTTTCATTTTAAAAACTGCAATTGTCAGCCCGTTTGTCATGGGTTACTTAGATTTACCTATGCCCGTGACAGGGGAAGCCACCCCGTGGGCCCCCCTCCCGGGGCCCGGAAAGGAGGGGGAAAAAGGGAGTGGGATAAAACAGCGACAATCTAAGGAGGAAAAACTTATTTTACTAAATATGATACCGAAATACAAGATAACACAATATAATATAATTGAGGCTAACAAATTGAACGAAACAGAGAGAGAGAGTCCCCGAAAACCGAGAGGCCTACTGTGAACTTTAGGCGACACGGCTGGAACGCTTCCCACTCTCCGAGAAGTTCGAGAGAAGAAGGAGGGCACTCCAGCCTGGGAACGAGATTATACAGCGTCCTGGTCCTGTGACTTATCATTAACCCTGTTGTTCTCTGGGATATGTAGTCTTCTTCTGTGGACTGCACATTCAATAGAAGTATCCATACTTTACATGATGTTATGATGTGGAATACTGATACTGATAGCAAAATTACAAAACCATGACATTCCACCCCTTATTCTACATTATTACATCATGGTAAATATATATATACATATATATACACGTATGTAAAATTATGATAGCTAAACAGTAGAATTACATGTAACATAACTAAATGTACAACTATAATAACTAAAATACACTACACATGCAAACATATATACATATAAATACATAAAATTATTGACTGCACTCCCCCAGCATCAAATTCCCTTGTGGCACACATTGAACATCCCCATCCTTCTGCATTACCCACCAAGTGCACCCAGGTCCCTGGGCAAAGACAGTTCCACGGATAGGTTTGCCCTTTCCAGAAGCTGGAAGGACCCAAACAGCTTTTCCCAACATGTTCTTTACATGTATAACAGGGACCTTATCTCCTTCTACAGTGTGTAGGGGGCTAGATTGACTAGGACCATCACGATTGACAGATCCTCTAGTATTCACCAACCAAGTGGCTTCTGCCAGATTCTTCTCCCAGTGCTTAAATGTTCCGCCACCCATTGCTTTCAACATAGTTTTCAACAACCCATTATATCGTTCAATTTTACCAGAAGCTGGTGCATGGTAGGGAATATGATAAATCCACTCAATGCCATGATCTTTGGCCCAAATATTTATAAGGGAATTTTTAAAATGTGTCCCATTATCAGATTCAATTCTTTCTGGGGTGCCATGTCGCCACAGGACTTGTTTCTCAAGACCTAATATGGTGTTTCGAGCAGTAGCATGGGGTACTGCATATGTTTCAAGCCACCCAGTGGTTGTCTCTACCATGGTGAGTACATAACACTTACCACTGCGAGATCGTGGCAAGGTGATATAATCAACCTGCCACGCCTCCCCATATTTATACTTTTGCCACCGCCCTTCCTCCCAGAGAGGTTTCATCCTTTTGGCTTGTTTAATTATGGCACATGTTTCACAATCATGAATAATCTGCGCAATAGCGTCCATGGTTATGTCCACCCCTCGGTCTCTGGCCCACTTATATGTCGCGTCTCTTCCTTGATGACCTGAGGTCTCATGAGCCCATCGAGCTAGAAATAATTCACCCTTATTCTGCCAGTCCAAGTCAATTTGAGCCACCTCAATTTTGGCAGCTTTATCTACCTGATGGTTGTTTTGTTGTTCTTCAGTAGCCCGACTTTTGGGCACATGTGCATCCACATGACGCACCTTTACAACCATATTCTTTGTTCGGGCAGCAATGTCCTTCCATAATTCAGCGGCCCAAACAGATTTACCCTTCCGTTGCCAGTTGTTTTGTTCCCACCTCTGTAACCACCCCCATAAGGCATTTGCCACCATCCATGAGTCAGTATAAAGATACAGCACTGGCCACCTCTCCCGTTCAGCAACATCTAAGGCCAGCTGGACAGCTTTTACCTCTGCAAACTGACTTGATTCTCCCTTACCTTCGGTGGCCTCTGCAACCTGTCGTGTGGGGCTCCACACAGCAGCTTTCCATTTGCGATGCTTCCCTACAATGCGACATGATCCGTCTGTGAATAGGGCATATTTCTTTTCATTTTCTGGTAATTCGTTGTATGGTGGGGCCTCTTTAGCACGTGATACCTCTTCTGCTGGTGATGTTCCAAACCTTTTATCTTCAGGCCAGTCCATGATTACCTCTAGGATTCCTGGACGATTGAGGTTTCCCATTCGCGCTCGCTGTGTAATCAGCGTAATCCACTTGCTCCAGGTGACATCGGTAGCATGATGAGTGGAGGGAACCTGTCCTTTGAACATCCAGTTCAGCACTGGCAGTCGAGGTGCCAAAAGGAGCTGTGTTTCAGTCCCGACTACTTCGGAAGCAGCCCGAACCCCCTCATACGCGGCTAAGATCTCCTTCTCAGTTGGAGTGTAGCACTCTTCAGACCCCTTATATGATCGACTCCAGAATCCCAGGGGTCGGCCTCGGGTCTCTCCTGAGGCTCTTTGCCACAAACTCCAAGTGGGGCCTTTCTCTCCAGCAGCAGTATAGAGGATGTTCTTTACATCCTGTCCAGTCCGTACTGGCCCCAGAGCTACAGCTCGGGCTATCTCTTGTTTAATCTGTTCAAAAGCCTGCTGCTGCTCAGGGCCCCATGCAAAATCGTTCTTCTTCCGCGTCACCTGATAAAGGGGGCTTACAATGAGGCTGTAGTTTGGAATGTGCATCCTCCAAAAGCCCACTGCACCCAGGAAAGATTGTGTCTCTTTCTTGCTAGTTGGTGGAGACATGGCAGTGATTTTGTCGATCACATCTGTTGGGATGTGACGACGTCCATCCTGCCACTTTATACCTAAGAACTGAATTTCCTGGGCAGGTCCTTTTACTTTGCTTCGCTTAATAGCAAAGCCAGCTTGTAGAAGAATTTGGATGATCTGCTCTCCTTTTGTGAAAACCTCTTCTGCTGTATCACCCCACACAACAATGTCATCAATGTACTGCAGGTGTTCAGGAGCACCACCCTGTTCCAGTACAGTTTGGACCAACCCATGGCAAATGGTTGGGCTGTGTTTCCACCCCTGGGGCAAACGGTTCCAAGTATACTGAATGCCCCTCCAGGTGAAGGCAAACTGTGGCTTACATTCTGCAGCCAAAGGAATAGAGAAGAAGGCATTGGCAATGTCAATGGTGGCATACCATTTGGCTGCTTTTGACTCCAGCTCGTACTGGAGTTCCAACATGTCCGGCACAGCAGCGCTCAATGGGGGTGTGACCTCATTCAGGCCACGGTAGTCTACTGTCAGCCTCCATTCTCCACTGGCTTTACGCACTGGCCATATGGGACTGTTAAAAGGTGAGTGAGTTTTACTGATCACTCCCTGATTCTCCAACTGGCGAATCAAATCATGAATGGGGAGCAAGGAATCCCTGTTGGTGCGATACTGCCGTCTGTGCACTGTCTTTGTAGCAATCGGTACCTGCTGCTCTTTTACTCGTAGCAGCCCCACAACAGACGGGTCCTCTGACAGGCCAGGCAAAACAGACAGCTGCTTAATGTTGTCCATATCTACAGCAGCTATCCCAAAGGCCCATCGATACCCCTTAGGATCCTTGAAATGCCCCCTTCTGAGGTAATCAATACCCAGTATACATGGAGCCCCTGGGCCAGTCACAATAGGATGTTTTTGCCAGTCTTTGCCAGTGAGGCTTATTTCAGCCTCCAGCACAGTCAATTCTTGAGAGCCCCCAGTCACTCCAGAAATATGGATTGATTCTGTCCCTTCATGACTGGAGGACATTAGGGTGCACTGTGCACCGGTATCCACCAGCGCCTTATATTCCTGTGGTTCTGATGTGCCAGGCCATCGAATCCACACAGTCCAATAAACTCTATTATCCCTTTCCCTCCCCTGACTGAGGGCAGGGCCCCTCTATTGGTTACCTGTGATGACTGGAGCAACTCCACTGGTGGTTGGTATGTCTAGTAGTTCTTTCACCCGTGCTCGTAGTGCAGAAGTGGGCTGATCATGCCACTTCCTCATGTCTTCTCCACGGTCACGTAGGTAGCGCCACATGGAAACACGTGGTGCAATCGTACTGTTGTTCTTTGCTCGAGCTGGGAAGCGTGTGCGTTTAACAGCTGAGACTTTTGATGATGCAGGTGAGGAGTAGGACTGGAATACTTTGATCAGATCCTTCATTAGACCTGGTGGCCCGTACGAGGATTGACCTTCATCAGTTGTTTCTGATACTATTACGGGATCATCATTACGATTAGTTGATGGAAACAATTTCTTGCACATTTCATCTACTCGGTTTTCTAGCCGTGAGATGGCAGAAACTGCAGCATGCAGTTGAGGGAGCTGCTGATCGGTGGTTTGAAGCATTATAATCAGCTCAACAACTCGGGGCCATCTGTCCACGAACCCTTTAGAACCTGTTACCAATGACTGTGCCATTCTCTCTGGTGCTGTACTTGTGATTTTCTGCCACATGTCAGGATCGGCCCTCACTCTCTCAGGGTCAAGTTCGCTTGGATCAGGGCTGTACAACATTTTCGCCATGGCCAATTCCCTCAGGCGCTGAATACCTTTTTGGACGGTATTCCAACTATCAAATTTAGGCTTCAAAGCATCCTTATAGGGGTACCTTTCTCTCACGGCTTCTAACAGCCGCAACCAGAGAGTGGCAGCTCCATCCGAACATCTGCTAATCCCTCTGTCGATACCTGCATCTTGGGCAATGCTTCCTAGTTGGCGAGCTTCATTACCATCTAGAGACAAGCTGTTGGCCCCGTTGTCCCAGCAGCGAAGCAACCAAGCAAGGATACCTTCATCTTGATGCCGTGTGAACTCCTTTCTTGAGCCTTGGATTTCAGTCAGCTTCAGAGGTCGACAATAGGTGATTTCCTCCTCATCATCAGTCTCTTCTTCATGCCTCTTGGTTTTTGCCTTTGCTTTTTTCGGTACTGCTCCATGCCCAGCACCTGGGTCTTCTGCAGCCCCCCCCTGTGCTTCTCCTTCTTTTCGTTCTAGACGCGTGGACACCCGTTTCCATTTCTTGCCTTCCACAGGGGCAACTGATATTGCTACTGATGCCTCCTGTGACTGATCAGAATTAACTTGGGCTTGAATCTCAGATCGGAAACTCTCTCTCTCCAGAATAGTATGATACAAAGCACGGTATGCATAAGCCAAACCCCAGATAAGGTTTACCTCCTTAGATCTCTGACCCAAATACTCACTTAATTTCTTAGGGTCCCTTAGGTGTTCAAGAGTGAAATCCCATGACACTGCGGGTCCCCATGCTTCTAAGACTTTTCCTAAACCTTTCCATATTCCCTGCCAGTCATCATTCTCTGGTTCTGGAGGAGACTTCCGCATAGAACGAATGCATAGGAACATATATGCATTCATTAATAGTGATAACATGGATGCAAGTATGAACCCTATCTCAGTTATTGAAAGGCGTGTGGAAATCTGAGAGTACAACCTAAATAAAAAGGGTTTTTTTAGCCTGTACAATGAATTAAACATGGTGGTGTTTGTAAAATTGCCTGTTCCATCTGGGATGCAAGTACTTGTAAGATTCGCAATTCCATCTGGGATGCAAGTGTTTGTAAGATTCACAATTCCATCTGGGATGTAGGTGCCAAAATTCTGACCATACCACATCTCATAAAAGTACCAGGCAGGTGTCTCCATCAGTATCCACCTTATTAGGCTATATACCTGCACAATTCCACAACACCAAATTATGGTGTTAATAGTTGACCAATACTTTAAGAAGATCATAATTGCTTTCAATCCCTTAAACAGAGCAACTGGGATGAAGAGTGGATTCATAGCTGGCAGGCTCTGTAAAAGTCAGAGCTAGCTAGATTTGCTCTAAGGGAGAAAGAAATCCCTTTGTTTTCTACACAAAAGTTAGATAGCAGTGCTGAGAATGTACAGCAGCCCTTAATGTTGACAATTTGTCTGGTATTTCAAGGTCACGTTCTCAGTGAGCAGCTACGAAAAGATAACACTCCCCTAACGAAGCTCTTTAAGAGTAAAGAGAGAGTTGTTCTAAAAGCTAAAAAGCTCTATGCCCGCATCCTCCACCAAAAATCTGTCACGGGTTACTTAGATTTACCTATGCCCGTGACAGGGGAAGCCACCCCGTGGGCCCCCCTCCCGGGGCCCGGAAAGGAGGGGGAAAAAGGGAGTGGGATAAAACAGCGACAATCTAAGGAGGAAAAACTTATTTTACTAAATATGATACCGAAATACAAGATAACACAATATAATATAATTGAGGCTAACAAATTGAACGAAACAGAGAGAGAGAGTCCCCGAAAACCGAGAGGCCTACTGTGAACTTTAGGCAACATGGCTGGAACGCTTCCCACTCTCCGAGAAGTTCGAGAGAAGAAGGAGGGCACTCCAGCCTGGGAACGAGATTATACAGCGTCCTGGTCCCGTGACTTATCATTAACCCTGTTGTTCTCTGGGATATGTAGTCTTCTTCTGTGGACTGCACATTCAATAGAAGTATCCATACTTTACATGATGTTATGATGTGGAATACTGATACTGATAGCAAAATTACAAAACCATGACACCGTTGTATACCTCTAATAAGACTGAATAAGAAGAAAAGTAAATGAAGAGATATGCTTTCCTGAGTTTGTTTCTTGTTTTGTTTTTCTCCTGTGAATGTTTGTGTCGTACGTAATCATTCCAGGTGTGAGAACAGCAATGGCATTTGAGCTGCTTGCTACTACTTTTTCATTTGCAGAATTCTCAGATCCTTTAAATAAGACATAATAAAACAAGAAGCATCTACAAAAATGTAGCACCAACCAATAAAATAAATGATCTTACAAACATAGCTGCCAACAGAGCAAAGTAAAATATCTTTGAACCAATTTGAGTAATTGGAAGCACAAATTATTCCTCATGACTTGGTATTTTACTCTACAGAGCCAGAACTGATTAAAGCGATGTTCATAGCTTTTGTGTGATACAGACTCAATGACAGATTTTGGCTATATAGGTGAGCATACACTTCTAGAGGGGTTTCAGTTTCAGACACTAGTGTTATTCGTGGAAAAAGTATCATCATACTCCTTGCATTTAACTTTGTCTCATCCAAAATCAGTGGAAAAAATACTGTTGACTTCAATGGATACAAGATGTCACTCTGTAATCTATAAAACTCAAACCAGACCTTCTGTTGTGGGTGTTTTCTTTATGATAGGACAAAATTGGTTCTATTCACCCTTCATCTGTGTCTGTGTACTAAGTGAACAATAGTCCTAGCTGAGAATATATAAAGCATTTGATGCTGGGAATGTTGGATGGAGGAGGACATGACTGAAAAGTTCCTTAGAAAAGATCTGCCACAATGAATTTAGGTTAAAGAAACAAACATACAGCTATTGAGCAGTATAATTCATCCCCATATTAAAATGCAAATAACTTCCCAACAGCAAGTGGAAATAAGGAATAATAGATAACGTGGATGATCTGAGAACAAGAACTTCAGTTGCTAATTAACTTGACTGTATCTAACGTGATGAACTTCTGAGGATCATAGCAGTCTCTGGTATTTGTTTATTTATTTATTTATTTATTTTTATAATATGTCAACAATGGTTCAGCCATGACAGCGTCAGGTGTTCAGGCACAGGACAGACACTGTCACTCAGTGAATGTAACTTTTATCTCATTTACCCGCAACACATAAGTCCTGAATTCAAGACTTTTTTATTATTATTATTATTATTATTGTTTATTTCTTTTCATAGAAAAATGGAAAATGTTACCATGAAGCTAGTGAACTGAAGGACTTAATTGCAGTGATTCAGGAAAAAATGCATTTAGAGTGCATGCCTTATCACTGCCTTGACATGGAGCACTTAGAGAAGATAGCTTTTCTGCATTTCTCAGTGAAAGGTTCTGTCATTCTGCTCCTGCCATGCAGGACCCTCAGCATCAGTAGTGTGTGCTTTACTACAGAGAAAGCCTGAATAGATGAAGTTACGCAGAAGAGAGAATGTAGACACAGAAACTGAACTGATTTCTGTCCGACTCTTTGGGAGAATCGTGCTACGGATAGGAAGATGTAACACTGGGCGACTTCAGACAGTTTTATCATTTGCTGTTTCGACAGTGCATTAAGGAATAGCTAGGTCTGCTTTTCACGAGCATTAATCCATGATCTCTTTTGGATTGGCCAGGTTGCCAGCATCTTGTGCCCTTAAGGCATGTCTGTGATTAAAAGGAATCGCCTTATTATACAGTCCTTTCTTCCACCAGTGCAGAATCAGACAGTGGAAGAGGTTCTTTTCACAGAATCATACAGAATCAGAGAATGACCCAGGTTGAAAGGGACCTCAAGGATCATGAAGCTCCAACCCCCCTGCCTAGCAGGGCCACCAAACATACACCTTTACTAGATCAGGTTGCCCAGGGCCCCGTCCAACCTGGCCTTGAACACCTCCAAGGACAGGGTATCTATAGCCACCCTGGGCAGCCTGTTCCAGGGCCTAACCACTCTCCTAGTAAAGAACTTTCACCTGACATCCAACTTAAATCTTCCCTCTTTCAACTTAAAACTATTTCCCCTTGTCCTGCTATTGTCAGCCCTTTCAAAGAGTTTACTCCCCTCATGGGTGTAAGTTCCATTCACGTATTGAAAAGCTGCAATGAGGTCACCCCACAGCCTTCTCTTCTCCAGGCTGAACAAGCCCAACTCCCTCAGCCTGTCTTTTTAGGGGAGGTACTCCAGCCTCCTGATCATCTTCGTGGCCGTCCTCTGGACCCTTTCCAAAATCTTTTGACAGTACCATTTTCAGGACAAGCTGCTCATTCATTTATTTTATTTATTAGCATTTTTATGTTGGTTAAATCTATGAGATTTTTCTACTCCTAAAAGTCTTCCTGGTCCTTTGGGATTTAAATGGCCTTTTATACATATTCTAGTAAGAATATTTATGTTATTATATGTACTTTTAGAAATATCTAATGTATCAGATTCAGAGCACTGATTTCAGGGAAAGTCAGATACGTAACTGCTTTTAAGGGTAAGCTTATGCTTTAGTTTTGTAAACACCATGAACTGACAGCAGGATCCTCTGGTGACCAAAGCAGCCTGTGTTCCACCAGATCTGTTCCTTCCCCCTACTGCCCCCGAGTCATCTTTCCCTTTCACTTACGTAAGAGTTTGTGCAACAGCATACTGAACCAAAGCAGAAAAGTCATCAAATTAACACTAACTTGCCAGTAAAGCAGTTAATTTTAACAGGAATTAACTTATTGACAGTGCTATCAGTGTGCCTGCACAGCAAAAGTGTGGATACAGCAGGAGAGAGTAAGACCTGTGTGAGATGGCTTCTGCTGGCAGAGGCTCTCATTTGTGTCTGGTATTCTGCAAGTACACATGCATTTACCTCAATTTTCCCATCATAGTATGGGGATAACAGTTCTTTCTCACCTCTCAGTGATGGTAGGAAAATAACATTTTACTTCAGTTTTAACAACAATTAAGATACATTCAATTCCACGGGCAAATTAAAGTGGCAACTTCAACAGTAAATGAAAAAGAAATCTTTATAAACACAACAGGGAGAATTATATCAAATTTTCTTCTTTTCACAACTTCAGGACTACAGAGTCACCATGGCAGTGTGAGACTGATCCTGGGTTGGGTATAAACGTCTGACGATGCTCAGTATATAAAGTCCTTGGACTTAAATAGGAGAACTCACATGCCCATGTGTTTGTTGAATTTGTTTTTCACTGGAAAAACTACTGACCGTGGGTGGTACTTCTGAGAATAAATCACAATTATGCTGAAACAACGTACTGTTGCTTTTCTGAGAAGAAAAATGTCTCTTTTAGAATACTCTGTTTTCAGAGACACCTGAATCTTTGTGAAGTTTAATGTAAAATGCCCTTTGGGCAATTGGGCAGTCACTACATATACATATCAAAGTGAGGCTTCTGCAACTGTGCTCAGTAAAGTAAGTTTTCTAAAGCTGACATGGTAAAAATACACCACTTTTTGCTTTTATTTTAATTGATTTTGAAACGATTCTCAAGGGCTGATATAAAGATGCATTTCAGTTAAATGTTATCAGTCTAACGTTGAATTACTAGTAACATAAATGTGTGATTATCAGAAAATATACAAATTTTTATTACGTTCTGAGAGAGCACACACTTCAAACCAAAAGACTCAGTGGACCCCTAAATTCTCTGAGGTTAACCCATCAGTAATAAACACCAGCTGTTCCACCCTGCTGATCATGATCCCAGAGGGTAAGACATGGCTTGCTTCATGCATTAGACATTGGAAAGTGCATTTAACAGCAGTTACCAAGCTGCTCAGCTTTTCAGAGATAACAGAATTAAAACCTGCTTTGTGACAATCTTTCACAACCAGAGTCAGTCAGTCAAAGCTTCTTCAAATGAATTTATCCATGTAATGCAACTTTTAGTGCTTTACATTAGTTAAAAATCAATTATGGAATGTTGACTGTGTTCTTAATAACAGTGAAGTATCTTAATTTTTTTTTTTGCAAAATAAGAGGAGCCCAGATGTCAGTTCTAGTGGAAAAATTATAAAGAACTTGAAATACTTCACCTGCTGAAAACTTTAGGTGCAGCATGGAAGTACAATTTGCTTACGTAGTTTTGGGAGAAAAAATTGCATGAATCTCTTAGACACGTGCTTTATTTTGAGTGAGCAACTAAACAGACTAGTGAAAAACTGATTCTCAGTACAAAGAAGAGGACTGAGTTTTTTGTTTTTGTTTCTTTTTTTGTTGTTGTTGTTTGTATGTTTTAAATAAAGATGAGGAAATCAGAACTACTCATTAATGTAGATCTAAATTCATGGCCGATGACTGAACATTCATTTTCCTCTCTGATTTCTGCCTACACTGCATCAGATTCATGGAAGTATCAGGCCTTCAAATTTTGTGAAAATAATCCAATGGAAACCATAGAAATAGAAATTTAAAATATTTAAAGTTTTCCTGTTAAAATACTGTCAGGCTTCTGTACGCTGATGAACTAATTACATTATTATGCAGACTACATAGTTTATGCATAATCTCAGAAGCTACCAAAACATTGGCATGGTAACAGAGTAACCATTTGCAGATGCTCTTTCTATCTCCTTCTTCATTAAAATAATGACTAAATGCAGATGTAGATACATTTGAAGCAATCTTCTATTTTATGTCATTAGTCAATAAAGCCAACTGAAATCATTGGAAAGGCAGCCACTCACCTGGAAAACCTTTACGTTACACATTTGTGTAGCAGAATTTCACTCCTGATTTAGTCTTTCACATAATCCGAATTTTCAAAAGTGTTGAGGCATTTGAAGTGAAGAATAGTGTTAAATCTTGAAATGAAGAAAGGAAAATGTAGAGTGGATTAAACATCCTGAATCAGAAGGGGTTGAACTAAACCAAGTAACAGGTTTCCTTTCAGCAGGAAACATGTTAAGTCTGGATAGTGGTGTGGTTTCTTATAAGTACAACATTTATGTCCATGAAGGAACATCTAATATAATGTATTTGGATAATGATTTAGTGATGCAAACAAACAGCAGATTACTATGCACCTGACCATGATCTCCTTGTCAGATATTCCTTTTTAGATTGTTTCTGCATACTGATCTGCATTTTTTGTTAAACTGTCTATAAAGCTGTCAGAAGCCAGATCATCATCTCAAGAAGTAGTGTATAATCCAGAAGCTGCAAATGTTGTAATGATAGCTTTGAATTACTACTTCCTCTATACATTAATTTGTGTATATGTCCAGACTGACTTTTACCAAGGATTGGTAGTCTTTGGAGGTGAAGATGTAAGATTTAAGTGACTATTTCTTAAGGATTTATGCAAAAAATACTTTGGATGCATTTTCAAATATACTGTAAATATTGATTCTGTAAGATTATTTAATAATCTGTGTAGAAGTTTATTTCTGTAATACCTTCATTACAGATTCCATGGAAATTAACTTTGTACGTAGAGTCAGTCTGAAAATCAGAATATAATCCTATAGTTTTATGCTATTGTTGCAAGATATTTAATTCGTAAACCAAAATGACAGGATAAAAATTATGAGTTTCACTATTCATGCATAATACAAGCCCAGAATTCAAGCAAAGGAAACATTAAGCTTACTAAGCAAACATACCTTCTAGTTTTTCTACTCACTACTTTATGACATTTAATGTGTTTCTAATTTATCACCCCAAATTCACTTCAGAATTCAATCCCAACACTCAATTTGCCAGCTGGTGCCTTAAGTATATCATGTAATGTCATAGAAGTCCCTAGGTTTGTCCTACTAAAAGTCAGTATCACATATTACTGAAGATCCTTGATAAATATGCAGTACCAAGCTCTTTGCTGATCACTGAAATTAATTCTAGTGTGTTAAATAAACATGGATAATATAAAATACATATTATACCTGATCTTTCCTGAGATAAGCATCTGGCTATTTGTTCATGTTTCAATATTTGATATAAATATTTATTGTAATAAATGTTGCATTTCAGATTATTATTATTATTATTTTTAGTTGGATTGTTTTTAATAACTAAGATCTCCTTAAAACAACCTGATTCTGACATGTGTATTTAATTTGAACTCATAGAATAAAGTGCTCAGTAGGATGTTTATGAGAAAGCAACATGACTACTGAAAGCTGAAAATTCCAACTCCTGATTGTTTGATTAGAAAACACTGGTACATTCTCTCCCTCACCAAAACACATATTTGTTCATAATGGACAATGAGGCTAATTATACAGTATCTCCTTGCACGCTGACTGAAGCTGGTTTGCATGTTAATATGGAGAAGAAACAGCATTAAGACTGTCGGCACTGGACATGTTTCAATGTTGCCTTTTAATTAAAAGTTCAAATTTCTGAAAGAACAGCTAGAAAAGAATGTACCGGAATCTTACACAAGAGCTAGACTTACAAAACACAGCAGTCACATGGCTTTCTTTCCTGTCACACACTGTTAGCATCAATGACATTGCTGCTGCCAAGTTCACTTGATCTATGCATAAAAGAGGTGCTTACTTTTCAAGAGTGATTTGCCCAGCAATAATGAAAACATCCCAAATTCCTTCATAGTTATCATGCCTCCACCCCGTTAATTTGTGACCATACAGCTGAAGGGAAACAAAGTGTTGAATTGCTGACCTTGCAACATTTCCTGTGGAAAAGGGGATGGGATTGCTGTTGCTTTAATTTGGGAAGTTTTGATTTTTCTCACGAGGAATGGAGTTTGAGTTTTATGGGTTCTGCATGAACAAACATCTTCTGTACTTAGTGGTTTATCTGTGGTGTACTGCATGAATATCTAGATTGCTGAAGCTCCCCAGTTGTTAATAGAAATTGAGATAGCTGGCAGTCCTTTCAAATCTAGATTTATGTCCTGAAAGTGAAACAGCCTAAGGAAACTAATGCCCCAAGTTTGTGATTTAAGTCATGCCTTCCTAGCACTAAGTGAATATCATATTTTCAAAGATAACATGTCAAAGTTTCCCAGAGATATTCATTACAATGGCTCACATCTGATTATCTGGTGTAAATTCAAAGTCATTTTCCTTATGCAAGACTACTTTGCCATCACACAACCATAAATCGGCACATGACTGGCCCATCCTTTTTTGATCTTCGGAACATAATGGCTCAGATTAGAACAGAAGGAGAATATTTGCATATTTGGTCAATTTTAGAACCGAATACCATTATTTAAATGTTAATTGGAATGCTTTCTTTAGAAATGACAGTATAAACATTGCAGTTATGAATTAATCATCTTCCTTTATCAGCTTTACAGTTCAGTGGAGATCATTTACTTAGTAAAGAACAACTACATTAATCAGCATTATGCATCTAAAGTTGCATTAAATCAACAATGATCCTTTAAGTAAGAAGGAGTTTTTTGGTTTTTTGTTTGTTTGTTTGTTTGTTTGTTTTTCAATTTAAATTCAGTTTGATTTAAAAGTATTTTTAAAAGAAAGACATCAGTTTTTCTCGTATGCCAGAATTACCTCAACAATGTAAAATGTTGTGGTAATTTAGCATTACAGAAAGAAAGAAAACCACAAATATTTCCAAAGTATTGGAACAGGATACTGAGAGGAGGCCTCATAGAGGACTGCAGTTACCACATGAGGGGAGTGGAGGGGCAGTACTCGTCTCTGCTTCCTGGTGGAAGAGACATGACCTGAGAGAATGTCATGGAGCTGTGTCAGGGTTTCTTTACAGAATAGGTGGTTAGGCCCTGGCTCCCCATGGCAACGGTCGCAGCATCAAACTTGACAGGGTTAAAAAAGCATTTGGACAATGCTTTCAGAATTTTATAGTAATCCTGCATAGACAGTGAAGGGGATCTATAGCTAGATCAGGTTGCACAGAGTCTGTTACTATCCTGACCTTGAATGACTCCAATGACAGTGCATTCACCACCTCAGTGAGCAACCAGTTCCATTGTCTCACCACTGTAACTGAAAAAAATGTCTTACACCCAACTTAAATCTCTCCTCTTTTAGTTTGAAGCCATTTATCCTTGTCCTATCACAGCAGATACTGTGAAAGTTTGTCCCATTTCTTTCTTACAGCCCTTGTTTAGATAGTACAGGCTGCTGTCAGGTCTTCTTAAAGCTTTTCCTTCCCCAGGCTGAACAGGCCCAGTTCTCTCATCCTCTCCTTGTGTGGGAGGTGTTCCATCCCTTGGGTCATTTTGTAGTTCCACTCTGGACTCACTCAAATTGATCCATGTCTCTACTGTGCAGAGGAGCCTACATCTGGTCACAATGAGGTCTCCTTGGTGCAGAGCAGAGGGGCAGGATCATCTTCCTCGCCTGCCAGCCACATTTCTTTTGATGTGGTCCAGAGTACAGTTGGCTTTCTGGATTGTGAAGGCACATTGCTGATTCATATCCACCAGTACTTCCACGTCCTTTTTGTGAAGGCTGTGCTGTATCCTTTCAATCCCTATTTGATAATTATACAAATGCTGTGATGCAGGGCAGGACCTTGCACTTGAATTTACTGAACTTCATGAGGTTCTCCTGGGCCCACTGCTTGAGCCTGTCTAAGTCTCTTTGGATTCATCTCATTCCTTGGGCATATAAGTTTTAACACACATCTTGTTGTTATTTTTATTATTATTTCTGGGAAAAAAATTAAATTAAATTAAATTAAATAATGTCTTCCTGGACTTCAGAAAAAGTGTGTGCACTTCTTTTATATTATGAATATATGTCAGTATCACTTGATCACATGAAGATTGAACAGAGAACAAAGTCATCTTTGGCCTGGTGACCTTTCTAAGATAGTCTAGACCTCAGTTCCCCACCAAGAACATTCATTTCAGAGTATCAGGTAAACTCGGAGGACAAAACATACAATAATTAGACAAGGAATGAAGTAGAAGAAACTCAGTCTGTACATCTGGTCAGATCTTAGTTTAAAGCAAGGCAAACTCAGTTTAGGCATCTATCTACACCTCATCAAGAGATCTAGTTGTCCCTTGGCTCCCTATAGGCTCAGACTATGGAGAGAGGTATTTCATGAGGGCAGCTCAGACCTGAGTCCTCTGAGTAAAGGAGAATGGCTCCCCGCGTTGGCTGAGCATATTGCATATAGATCTTGTTCAGATGACTGAAACTAGGTAATATAAATACACACTATATAGTGGAAAGACAAATAAGGTAAAACATTGTAACAAATATTTGATAATTTTCTAAAGTGTTTTTGGTAGGCGATATTTATCTTTTTCAAATTCATTTCCTTGGGAAGCTTCAATATATTTTGGCTGTTGAAGTAAGTATTTATGAAAAAGTAAACTTTGAAACTTTATACTCATAGAACACAGGAATATAATCCTCATCTGCACGTGTAAGAGTTCTTGCCGGTGGTGTTTACATGTCCATTCAAACAACAAATAGAAATGATCCCATTTGAGTGATCTGAGTAGCCATAACTACAGAATGTGGCTGTTTCAAATGTCCACAAGTAATTATGGAGTTAAATGGTTCCAAAAAGTGATTACTGACAAACCTGGATAACTGATTACTACTTTTAAACCAGATTTTCGACACAATATTCTACAAACAATGAAGATACTGAATTTATCAAATAAAGCCTTTTCTGCTAGTCACTCAATGACTACTAAAACCATCAAAACACATAAACACACATTAAGAATTGCTTTGTGAAATTTGTCGCACTTGATACCTTCTGTTAAGCCTCTGTTGGAATGAAAATTGAGTCTATATTATTTAATTAATTTAAAAAAGAGGAATATGTCAAGTCTGTTGTATTCATTCAGATTTTATCCCTCTAGGGTCTTCTGTTAGACTAAACATCCAAGTGCTCCCTACAGATATGTTCCCAGGGACAACATTTCACCATTAGCAAACATTTAAAAGCCTTAAGAATCTTTAAGACGTTTATTCCACCTTTATTCCATTCTGTGTGTCTTTTAACCTCCAAAATAGAAATAAAATATACACTTAAACTGCATACAGAGCACTGCAGAGAAAAAAACTGCCAAGAAAAAAAAATAAAAATAAAAAAAATATACTTGCCTGGCAACAGAAAACATTTGGCTTTATTTATTTTTATATACATTTTTTCATGTTCTTATATGTAAAATGTGACAGGGAATTCATAATATATTTTGCAAATAAGTTATGATCTAAGACATTAGTCTGAGAAAGCACATAAGCACACACCTGATCAGGAAGTTCTTAACCATATGCCCAGCTTCACTGGGAATTAAGTATATTGAGTAAGGTGCTTTCCAAAATTAAGGCCTAAAGCAGAGAGTTAGATAGCTCAGGTACTGGTGAAGAATATTAGCACAAAAGCTCATCTAAACTAACTGAGCCAGCAGAGTCAAGCTCAATGATAGATTTTTTACATAACCAAAAAAAACACAAAAAACAAAAAACAAAAAAAAACAAACAAAAAAAGAAAAACATGCTGTTTTTAAAACAGAACATTCACTAATCTGATCTCAAAGATTTGTGGTGATGTGACCAATTTATGAAAAGGAACTGAGTCATGAGTGAAAGTTGGAGGGCCAGAGCTGGGGCTGGGTAGGAACTGAACGGAACTGCTGCTGTTCAGTTGGGGTTTTGCACAATACCTCCAAAAGGTGCCTGATGTAGACTATGGTGAACTACTCTCCAGAAGTTCCACGTCCAGCTTTTTGCTGTGACTTGTTGGATAACATTTTCCACATCTACTTCTTCACTCATCAGTTTACTGGGATGCTTTTTTGGGATGTTAAAGAGAGAGTATAGTTCCCACATTTACAAATAATTTTTGTCTGTTTAAGGAATTCATACTACTATGAATGGAATTACTATTGGAATTACTGAAACTTGTCTTTATTAACCTCTTTGGCTGACAAGTCATTAAAAAAAATTGCTTGAAATGTTTTTTTTTCTTTAGTGCAGTACTTTTTATGTGGATCCACCTTTTCAACTTTTCCTTGTTACCAAGGATTTTTCTGTGATATCTACTTTGATTCTGAAGCCCATTTTATAGAAAGCTGGCTCTGTCATTGATTTGTATTGAAAATAAGCCCAGAAAGCAATAAAATCAGCTGTAGAAAGAAAATTGCAAGATGTTTGAAATGTGAGGGCAAGTTCAGCATCCTTCTTACAGCAGAACGTGTTGTAAAAGGAGACACTAACTGTGATTATTGGCTCATATTTCCCTTCTTGACTTGGTACATGCTGGAAACTAGAGAAGTGTATTAACAGCCAGGCACTTGTTCTTCCTCAGGGGTATTCTTAAACACACTTAGCAAACTAGGGAACTAAATAAATGCTTTTTTTTCTTCTCAGAGAAAGTCTGTAATTTAGAAATTTGAAAACTTGTGTGAGATGTTCCTTTATGAAAGTATAAAAGAAAAAAATCTACTGAGGCATTTGACCCATACTTATTTTATTAGTAACACAGCACAAGCAACCCCTACTACTACTTACCCCAGGTTACTCATTCCCATTCTTCCATCACTCCCTCATTTTGCCAGTACAACAGTTTGCAGGGCTTTGCAAAGAACTTGATTAGATAAGTGAACTGAGTTAAACATAAATCTTTCTCATTTACTCATTTGTAGAATTAGGTTTTAGACAGATCAGCTCCTGACCCAGATGACCACACAAGCTCTATCTAGTCTGACACAGTTGGAAGGTGGTAAGGGTAATCATTTTGGGTGCTTGCTAGCGCAGTTGACTCTGTTATTGGTTTAAATGAACTGTGAAATTGTGCCAGCCCATCTGCAATCTCTCCCCATAGTTTTCAAATGAGGATGCTTTCCTTTCAAAAGTGCTATTTCTTTAATCAGGTCAGTTCTTCAGTCTATCTCATTATGTGCATCTGGAGAGGCTGAGATGGGAAAGCATGTACACTTGTGCTATGGAGACTGTCAGTATGGAACTAGCAGGCATTGCTTTAGGTGAGCAAACACCTGAAGAACTTCCAGATCTCTTAAAACGTGGGGACTGATGGTGAGGAGGGAAAGAATTAAGGGTGATTGTAAATAGCACAACTGGAAAGAAAAATACATACCAAACTATTTTGCCCAACTTCTGGAGATTTTTTGAGCTTTCCTGAATTCAGTTTAAGGCAGAGTGAGGTGGGAGTATAAGGCATAGAGAGGTGATTGTCCCTCACTACTCTGCTCTTATGAGGCCCCATCTGTGTCCAGGTATGGAGCCCTCAGTACAAGAAAGCTGTTGGAGGAGGGCCACGAAGATGATCAGGGGGCTGGAGCACCTCCCCTAAAAAGACAGGCTGAGGGAGTTGGGCTTGTTCAGCCTGGAGAAAAGAAGGCTGTGGGGTGACCTCATTGCAGCCTTTCAATACATGAAGGGAACCTACACCCATGAGGGGAGTAAACTCTTCGAAAGGGCTGACAATAGCAGGACAAGGGGAAATAGTTTTAAGTTGAAAGAGGGAAGATTTAGGTTGGATGTCAGGTGAAAGTTCTTTACTAGGAGAGTGGTGAGGTCCTGGAACAGACTGCCAAGGGAGGCTGTAGATGCCCTGTCCCTGGAAGTGTTCAAGGCCAGGTTGGATGGGGCCCTGGGCAACCTGATCTAGTAAAGGTGTATGTTTGGTGGTCCTGCTAGGCAGGGGGGTTGGAGCTTCATGATCCTTGAGGTCCCTTCCAACCTGGGTCATTCTGGAATTATGTGATAGCAATTTTGAATGAAATATTCACACATCATCTTACTGCAGTTTATCTCCTCTACCAAAATTTCATGGTCTTTAATATAATTGGACTACCTTTCTTGCTAAATAACTATAAAGAAAACCTTAGGAAAGAAAAAAAAAAACAAAAACAAAAAAAAAAACAAAAAAAACCAAAACACACTTTAACAAAAGTTTTCATAATTTTCAATTTAATTTAGTTAAGACTGATTTATTTCAACAGAAAGGAAAAAAAAAAAAAAAAAGAAAATTCTATCCAGGCTCAAGAATTTTGGGCAATTTTTTAGTAACTAAATAATGAATTTGCCAACTATGTGAGATTTTCATAACAGCCTGTTTGAACATGATTAACAAGACTGTTAGATAAACTTCTTGAGAACTATTAAGAAGAAATGATAATGGCAGTCCTTTTTCCTTTTTTTTTTTTTTTTTTTTTTTTTTTAAATAGCAGTGGAAAACCAGCTGCACTGAACTTGAGCTTAAAAAATATTAAACTGAAATAAATTGCTGTTAAGGGTTCATTTCTTTAACCTTATGTTAGATAAAAACTCAGAACTGGTTAACTCAGCAGCTGAGAACACATTTAATCTTGATTGCCTCATTCTAGCATTACTTAATTTAATTTCTTTTATCTTTATCCCTAGCTTTGAAATCTTACTAGCTCTTTCTAAGCCATTGTGATTGATAGTCATATTACTCTCATGTGAATTTGTAGTGAAGGTGATGTTTCTCTGCTTTGAAAGCAATGCCACAAATGAAATTGAAAACTATATTTTTAAAATGAGAAAGAGCGTTTATGATTAGGATAAAAATATCAGCCTTGGGACCAATACAAAAATTGAATTATAAGAATAGCCTCATTTAGTCATATCCTACATTTAATTTACATTTTATATCAACCCTTAAGTGCCAATTTTAATGCTAAATGAACTGTTGCTTTAGAAATAGATTATCTGGTTTGATGAAGTGGCAGAAGCTTTGACATCTAGCACAGTACAAGGATAGTTGAAGAAAGCCATCTTAAGTGTAAAAATTTTCAAGGACAATGTGAATCTTTTCAGAGAAGTGTATGCTAGACACTCATTGCTAGTGGCTTATATGGACTAAGAAACAGTAAAGTCATACTCTTCAAGAATGTGTAAAATGTCTCCACTACTCAAATGCCTCTGAACATTAACTTGTCCTACTGTGAGTATCATTTAAGTTACTCCAGTTCAATTGATTTTGAGAACTAGTTTTACTGCAATATATTGACAACAGGAAAAACAAAGAAACTGAAGGTTACCAACTTTGTGTCAAGGCTGGAAATCAGGAAGCTGGAGTCTTAGTAGAGAAATGTCTAAGGTTTTCCTAATTTCCCTACATGATCCACCAGGCTAGTCCAGAATGTGTCTGAGACGTTGGGCTAGGAAATCCTAAAATTTATTATTTTTTCTTCAAGAATAGTGTCTCATATCACCATTTTTGTGAGAGCTAAACAATTTGACTGTCAGGCTAGAAGATCTCCACACTGAGGGATGGGAGTTTCCTACTGGCAAGGAATCACTCCTAATGATGCAGATGCTACCTTGGCCACCAGCCATGAAGCTGCTTTCCACAGTGGTTGGTCAGAGAAGAGTGGTTTCTCAGAGAAGAGCAAAAAATTTGTATTGCCACAAAGAGAACAAATGAGAAAAGTACATCTCTGTCAACTAGCACAAAAGGTGGTTGCCCATGAAGGAAAAATTCTGCCTTGTTTCCACTATTGCTTGTATATTTATCCAGTAATTAACTTTACAAAGAGAAATTCCTGAGCTGTAAAGCAAATCATTCTTACTTACATCACCTGTGTAGCATTAATATCTACACTCTGGCAGAGCTGAATCCTAATATCCCAGCTGGGAAGTTCATTTGTTCATTTGTTCGCTTTGACTGTTCACAATCTAATGAAGACATAGTAAAATCAGAAAAGGACTTGGGAGCTGTGATTTATATGAATTTATGCCATTTTGAGTTCTTTCTCCCTTATGTGAATTTCACTTAAAGTTCTATCCCATTTTTATGGTGAACTGAAGGGCCTTGTAAACCCTGAAGCATCCCAAATGTTTCTAATCTCTACTATCAATCACAGATTATGTTTTTTAAGGGATTAGAATGACACTTATAACATAATGAAGCTATTCTTTATACCAGTAAAAGCAGATTCAAAATGAGATGCATAAAACAAGACATGTTACATTAGTCCTATGAAAGATTTACATGCTACTAAGCACTCAAACGATCCTAAAATTGCAACGAACAGTAAAATAGCTGCCTCCAGACTTAAATATTTTTTTTGTTATTAAAAAAAAATGTTATTTTTTTAAATAACATTTGTGAGAGCTTAATTTTGATTAATGCTATTTATTGCTATAGAAATTTGATGCTCAGATTTTAACCTTAAACTAAGCATCAGCTTTGTGAAGAACCAGCAGTCATCAGTTGATCATTATTTACAGATCTGGCTTTTTCTGTTCTGTGTTTTTAATAGTTCTCCAGGAATTATCAGGATTAGACTGTCACGTTTTTGTATAAGAAAAATTTATTTTAATATTTCATTGGAATGATATCAGTACTGGAGCAGTGACTTGTTGACCTTGGATGTAGGGGAAATGGTAGGAAAGATTTGCACTGAAGCTGTTCTGCTTTTAGAGGCACAGAAGTATGTTTTCACATGAGTGGGCATGATAGGTATGACATGCGAGGTATATGAGTTTGAATTCAGTCAATCTGCTTGAACCCAAACTGGTGCTCTGCATTCACTGCCCTTGAGATTCATTTGGAGTATAAGATCTCTGTCAGTGTATACACCAGAGCTCTTTTTCTTTCTCTTCCTTTATTTCCAGTGCATACTTCAAACTCTATGGAAAAATCTTATGACAGCAAGCAATCTTTCCCTCTGGTTGTCTCTCTCCAGAACCACTTAAAAGCATCAGCATAATCAGGTTAAATTTCGGTCTTGCGTAAGGTGCCTGAAATTACACACACGCACACATATATAGCATTATACATGTAACTGATTCAACTGAAACTTTCTGGGTAAGTAAGTGGTAAGCTATAAAGGGCATACTAGTAATTCTCAAAAAGATCACCTGATATACATATCTATATGTAGTTATATAGATGTCATCAGTATATTTGCATTTATTTATAAGTTTGAATGCTGTCACAGTACTGCTGTCTAGATAATGTTCTACCATTGATTATAGAGTTGAAACACTCAAAGTCAATGCGAACTACTGAAAAATGTTATTATATTTGCACTCAGCCTTTCCATCTTTTCAAATATAGAAAGGAACTGCTACATAGAAGGCTATTGAGTAAAGACTATGTTGTCCCTTAATCATGTTGGGAAAAGGAATATTTTGTGAGAGATATTAGTGTAAGCTTTCACATGGTGAACACTGGAAGTATCCTGCTTTCTTTCACAAGTTTTGCAAAGCAGTGCTGTGAATCCCAGTAACTGCATTCAGGAGAACTCAAGACAGATTGTGATTTTAAAAAGTAAAAGTGTGAAGTTGGGAAAGGAAGAATTGCAGAGAGATCGCAAATTCTAATATGGAGAAAAATATGCTGATGGAAGGGGAAAAGGGTGCTGGGTCAGATCACTGCATTCGCTCCTGCTTTTTCTTTGCTTCCAGCTCCAAACTGCTCTGTTGAGTAAAGCTGTCTGGGAAGCACCATCCACCTTCTAACTGCCCACACAAATGGCTATTAAACAAGAGGAACACAGAAAGCTGCCATGGTTGTGAGGGGAGAGGAATGGCTGAGAGAAAATAAAAGTAAAAACGATTTAGTCTGATTGCTTGCAGACTGACTTTAAATCTTGACCGAGAGTAACTCCCACAGTGCAAGTGAAATTACAGTCATGTGGACTATGACATAATTGAGGAAAAAACAGGATCTTGTAGGATGATGACCATATACTCCTGTCTGCCAATAATATTAAACACTGATATTTATTTCTGCTTTCACTGTAAGCATTCATCCAACTTTTCCACTGTTTGTTTTTGAAAAGTTTAAGAAGTCTGAAGTAGCTCATTAGTCTTGTTTTTCCTTATCTATCCAGATTTTCTCATTTACTTCGACACAATCTACAAAGGAACTGTTTTACAATTTTGTGCTTAAAACTCTGCTACTTTTCTAGTCGTGAAACTGAACTACATTACCTCAGCTGACCGGACCCGTAGCAGACTCTCAGATGGAATGTATGCATAACTCTCTGCCAATTCAGAGGTTATTTAATACGGTATGTCTGGAACCAGCTTTTTGTTGAAATTGTTTTGGCTAAGAAACTGTCCAGATGAGTCTACTGCAAAACTATGTGCTTTGACTGGGATTTTCAGTTGGTCTGGAATCACTCCACTCAGAAATCAACAATGTTAGAGATTTCTTCTTTTAGAAAATCTGTCTTAAACCAAAGTTTTTGCTTTATTTTGCTTTATTTATCTTTATTTTATTTATTTTTATAAAGTGTCAGCAGAACTCATGTGTATGCATTACTGTACATATGACACTTTATCTTCCTTCTTCATTTTTTTACTGTCAGTGTGGAAATTATTCAGTAGAACATCAGCAGAGAAAAGATAATAAAGACAGAGAAGAACTGTAATTTAGTTATGTGGACGGGAGCTATCATTTTGCACTATTTTGTTTAGCCATGCATCATACTATCCAGAAATGGTTAGTTACTATGTTAATGAGAATAGCTGATGTATTGCAGTAAGTGCTGGCATTTTTATGCTGTGATGGTTTTCTATTCACACTAATGAGCATTTTTCTTTTACATTGGTTGCGCTATTTAATTCACTGTTATACTTATTTGACATCCCAGAACAAATTCTGCCCTCAATTATACTAGTGTAAATCTAGGATAAGCCATCTGTTGTCATCAGTGTTAGACCTTGATTTGTCCAGTGATTTAAACAAGCATTTAACCTTAAACACATTTCCATCAAATGATGATAGTTAAGGAGATACTGATTTATTTATTTATTTATTTATATTTCTTTTTCTTTATGGTGGTTATAGGAAGAGCTACAGTTTTTTGGGGTTTTTTTGTTTGTTTGTTTGTTTGTTTGTTTTTTTTACTTCATTAATCCATTTCATAGCCATATGTCTATCTAGCACAGGAGGGCAAAATGAAGTACAAAAAAAAGCAAGCTAACAAAGACTGAGTGGTCCTGAAACCAGTGGTGGCAGTGAGTGAAACATTAAGCCCAAGTCAACAGGTACTGCTGAGAAAGCAGAGCTTGCTAACCTGGGCATGACAGCCCCCACTGGTGCTGTTCTTTTGTTTTTGAGAGGTGACAGAAAAACTCTGAGCTCTGGTTGAAATGCTTTGGTGCCTTTAGCTGCTGTGAGCTCAGGTGCATTCTCACACCTGCCCCACAGGTTTGTATAAGTGAAACTTGACACGTGGAGCCGTGCAGAAGCAAGTGTGCCAGCTTCTCCCTCAGCCACTAGAGTTCATAGTCTGGTATATTAATTTGAACTACTTTCCTTGGCTGAGAGCTGTCTGGATAGTTTTTCAAGTCCTGCAAGGTAGACTGGATGCAATTTTTCATCTTACTCATCACTGAGTGGGTAATGGGCAGTCTCAGACTTGTAATGAAAGTAGGTCAAACAGTAGCCTGCTTGTATAAGCTCCAAATGTCTGGTTTGCTAGCGTTTGTTATATTTCAAATGACAATAGATGGTATTTTGATGTACCTTACAGAGCAGAAAAAATAGACATATATTAACCTAAGCAGATTTTTGCCCTAAAATATGCTAAAATTAATTATATCCGAAATCCAACATTTCACTCCTCAGGCCTATTGGATGTGATCAGAAATGCAATTTCAGTGTCCAAAATTTGATTTACATAGTTAATATCCTGGCAGCTGTCACTACACAGTCTCTGACTTCCATCTCAAGAAAGATACTTTGTTGGCCAAAGTATCAGTCTGTGGGGGAATATAATGCAAGTTCGTAAAAAATCTTTATAACACCCCTGTTCATTTATTTAGTGTTGCAAGTACTTTGCTTAGATTGTAATACAGTAGTTAATACACCATATACACCATGCAACTCCTTTTAGCAAAGCTAATGGAAAAGCAAAGAAACAAACAAACAAAACCAAACAGTTCACAGTTCTCCATTTGTAAGTCAACAAGATAGTCACTACACAGTCAAAGAGAAGCTAAAAGTTTATGATATTTCAAGTTTCCAAATACACATCTTTGTGTAAGCTATATAATGAAGAGAAATGAGAAATGAAGAAATTAACCCAGACACTAAACTGATCCAGACACCAGGTAACGAATCACAGACTTGGGCTTCTTTTATGGTTGTTCCTGTCCAACCCACAACAAGTCACTGAGCTGGGATGTCTTGTTTCTTTTCATGCCTCTTGTTCCTTCTGAGCTTTTCTGGGAAGGCTTTTACTGTGGGCTTGTATGAAATAGATGGTTTAGTCAGAAACCAGATTATGATTCTTCTAATACAATAATGGCACCTGGCTACGGTAGATAACAGAATATTCAGTCACTGAACAAAGAATAAAGTATCAAAAATGTGTAAGGCTGATCAAAGTGAAAACAAAGACATGGAAGGTTAGCAGTATCTGAGGGCAAGATGCTTACAAGTGCACAGTAAATGTGAAGTAGCAAAATTTTCAGATAATGTTGACTACCCAATTTCAGGAACCTATGACCCTTTTAGATAATACCAGTGTATACCCAAACCTACACTATTATAGAAGATGAAATTGCAACATTTTTTGGACCATATCTTCATCAAATTCAATCTAGTTCTGATGGTAACATTTTCTTATGTTCAGTTTCACACCTTCAGTAATTTCAAGAATAGAGGCTGGCCTTCATCTTCATACATGTTTCAGACTTGCAGTCTGTGGATTCAAAAATACTGTGGGCCAAAAAGACCCACCCCATAAATTTCCCAGATTGTAAATATTTGTCTATTCTGTTAGGTTTTTATGTGGAGTTGGTGCATGACCTGAGTATGTCTGATGGATTAGGCTGCTCTAGGGACTAGCAGATTTAGCAGCCTTATGACTTTTAACGTCTTGCACTGGAGTATCGACACTTATTCACTCTCCAGCATATCTCTGTGTCAGTGAGATGCCAGTCCCAAAGAACTGGGTTTACTAAAACAAAGGAACAGACTGATTTTAAGCACCTCCATGGCTTAGATGGGACTGGAATATCAACAGCCTGAGAACTGTATGCCCAGTATCGGGGGACATGGGGAGTGAAGAAGCAGCATAATCTGAGGGACAAGTAACTGCTCTGTGGGATTTGCACAGTAGTTCAGCAATTCACATTCTTGCTTTTTTTTTTTTTTTTTTTTCTTTTTTTAAGAAAGGCATCAGTGTATTATTTTCTTCTATCCTGACCCCACTTATTACTTAAACTGAGTGAATAATTCACAATATATATCTTCTCTGACAAACCAAGCTGCTTTTTTCTGCTCGTGGATGTGAATCTACAAAACCATCTGCCTGTAGCTATGAATAGACTGCAGTTTCCTCATGTTTATCTGTCTGCAAAAATGCAATGATTTTTTTCTGACCAATCTTATTGCCTGTGTGGATCATGACCTGATCTCTCAACTCTATTTTCTGGTGACAGAAATCCCCAAGGTTGTATTTTTTAACAAGAGGTTCACGTGTTGTTATGTGATATTCTTAATTTTTTTTTTTTTTTAATTTGCTTATTTTGATGGATGTTCTTAAGATCTATGATGAGAAAGCTTACACATTTCAAGTCTATTTTATATAGTAAGAGGTGGGGGAAGATAGAAAAACAGGTGCAGCAGAAAATAAAACTGAAAATGGGTGGTTAATAGAACAAGCAGATTCTGAGTCATTTCTAGACTCAAAGCTGATACAGAAGTTTGAAGTCAAATGTGTTCAAAACCTTACAAATATTACTTTGAAATTACATTTCTGCTGTACTTTATTGTTTCAACATTCAGTAACAAGGAAGTATAGCAGTAGAAGGGTACTGGTATAAGGAACACTAACAGATACGAATACACTAAAAAATCCTTATAAATATTTTGGGAGGGGTTTTGTTTTGTATTGGGATGCATTTTGCAATAGTCATCCAGACTTTTTATGCTTGATTAATCATTGTTAATTTGTGAACTGCCTAAAACAGAGATTACTTGTAAGAATGTGAGTCATCTTGGTGGATCCAAGACATGTTGCTCTCTGTCTGCTGTAAAATTACACTTTTCTGTCTTTCTGGAAGTCTGTAGTCCAATACAGCCCTACAGCTGGATCAACAAAACAGCACTGTGTGAATCATTTGCTGTCATCCCTTTAAGCAAGGTTCTTGCAGTAACTCTGAGTCAGGTCTACAACTAATGCCAAATTTAAAAAAAAAAAAAAAAAAAAAAAAAAGCTGCAACTAAGCTATTTCTTTAAGATTAAATTTGAAAAGTATGTAATTCTCTCAAAGGTATATATTTTATCCTAAGAAAACAAATCTGGGAAGAGATACAGCACATAGCCAGTACTGCACTGGAATCACATAAGCTTCAAAGAAAAATACATAGCACAAGCCTTTATACTTTTAACATGCCAAACACCTTATGATATATGTTGATCACTTTTTGTTCACAAATTTAAGAAATTGTTAATCTGTGGATATTTTGACTTCCTTTTGGCAATGAAATCTGATGATGAGAAATCATCCAGGAAGTGGTGTCACTACTTAGAGATGAACGCACTGACCATGGTTCATATGAATTCAGTGATAAAAAAATTTTATGTATTTCTTAAGTGCTAAATATCTGCCATAACAGGTCATGGTCTTGTTAGACTAGTCCATTGACTGACATTAAATATAAACATTTCACAGAAGAAAACAAAACAATTACTCTAAGTCAATAGGACATTCATGTCGGGAACGTGTTCAAGGGGAGAACTTTATATTAAATTACTCTAACTGAAAAGTAAAGAAAGTTGCAAATAATCAGCAAAAGATGTATCAATAGGCATGCTGTTAGACCACAATAATCCACATGTAAAAGAATAATGGGGGTAAAACTATATGCCAGGCATGCTTATAAACAGATAACAGCTTACTAACATTTTGCCAAATGCCTCATTTAGGCTTAGCTCTGTTCAAGCTTACACTAATTTTTTAAAAATCAATACCTCGAAAAATGGGACATATTTATGAATGATGAGGTACCCATAGGGGTTAACAGCTAAAAGAACCATTCTACATATTCTTAGGATGTGGCAAACGTTATTAGAGATGCTCCCATAACCTTTGGTAAACGAAGTGATAAACAAACCAAATGAAATAGCTGCATCAAAGAGCTTTTCTTTAGGATCCTATTTGAAATTTAAAGAATGGCTTTAAAGAGTTTATGACAAAGGGCTCTTTCTCAATAATTACTGCTGTAATAATAGTATATTTAACTGAAATATATGTAGCTAATTGGGTGAAAAAAATTATAATCAATGTTGTGAACAAAGTTAGGTTAATGGCAGGAACTCAAAGAATGATCCTCTAATCTTCCTAATCCCTTCTTCTTGAAAAGTTGTCAATATGAGCTTCACAGTAAGGAAATTTTGGCATTATAATCTCCAGCTCAAACTAGGTAAGATATCCTTACCAAGTTTAATGGGATCGACACTTCAAAAGTTTAAGGAGCGATGAAATGTTTCAGTTACCTGAACAGAATTTTTACAAAAGTTCAATTGTAAGAAAAAATATCTGAGAAAACTGGGATCTTTTTATGTGTCTAGATGAGATAATTATTTTCCACTTTAACACTGAAATCACAACTATGTTAAGTTTGATATCTTAAATTTTCTTTTGAGTTGCAATTATTTTGTATTCAACTTTTATTTTCATACTTGTTTGCTTAAGCAAACTTGAAATACTTGTTTAATCAGGGTTTCATCTGGTATAATTTTATCTTTTCTTGAGGTCTCATGGTCTTTCTCTGGATAACATAAATAGGACTTCAAAGAAAATACTGAAAAGGGTAAATCTCTGTGATGTAGAAAGAAATGCTGAGGCTTAGCATAACACCCCATGTTTGAATACCAGAGTGTCTGGGGAGGTATTTAGCACATAGTTCTAATGGACTTTAAAAAGCTCATGTGTGATTTATGTGCTTACAGAACTTCCTTGAAAGAGATACTTCCTGAAATGGGAACAAATGAACAACTGTGAGACAGAAAACAAATAAATAGGTATTAAGAAACAAACTCTCCTGTTTCACTGACAGAAATAAACAGCAAAAATAGTGTGTTACTCAGTAAGGAAGGAGAATAAAGCAAGATGAAGAAAAATTTTTCTTTTTTGGCTAGACAGAAATAAATTCCTTTTTCTTTCTATTCTCCCACATATTCTGATGGCAATTTACAGCCAGTCACAGATGATGCAGTTCTAATTGGTGTCATGTGGGTGGAAAAGTGGAAATACTTCACTTTTTAACTCCTTTTTGAGCCTCTCAGAAGAGTTTTGGGAAAGGTGCTCCAGGTCTTACAATGTCTCAGAGCTGTTAATAAGATTATTATTATATATTCAGATATTATATCTGAATAAGATATAATTTACCTTATTCATAGGGTGGATGCTAAATTGTGGAATAGTATTCAATATGTTCCAATATTTTCTTCACATAGAAGAGAATCTTAAAGGTGTTGTGAAAAACAATATTAAAGCAAAAATATCTTTTATAATTTACTTATGTATATATCAGTTACAAGCTTGAATTTTTACAGTGTTCTGTCATAAGAGATTACATCCTGTTTGAAATCTAAGAAGGGAAAGAAAAAGCACAGTTAGATTATTAGAAGATGTAAAATTAATCTTGAACGAAGCAAGTAGTTCACCAAAGTCCAAACTGTACATCAGTTTATTTTCAACTTAGGGTTCAAAAGAAATAGCAGCTCTGTGGTTAAGCAATGATTGAAGAGGTTAGTAATAGATCAAAGCATAGAAGAGAGATGGGTGAGCATCTGGGAGGGAAAATGTGTAACATTTTCCTTGTCTGGTCTGAGAGAAAATGAGAATCTGGGAGAAAAAAGAGACAGGAAAAATAAGATCAGACTTCTAATGAGAAATACTTTTGCTTAGTACGAACTGTAAAAACTTCCAGATAAAAGTATGAAAGATGTTGCTACTGTACTTTAATTCTTGAAAATGCTTTCTGTAATTATTTCTTCATTTGAAACTTGTTTGTTTGAAACTTTTTGTTTCAAAATACATTACACTATTAAAATGCCCTGAAATCACAAGCCAGATTTAGTCTTGTTCCTTAATGTTCTGCTGTATTACACTATATTACAAAGGGATTTTTGTTCATTTTTTATTTTTCTTTTCCGGAGTTATTTTCCTCTGTAAATTAAAGCTTCTTCTGCATTAGCTTTATAACGTTAGGTCTCTATTTGTGTACCATTCCTATGCCTTAGGGCTCTGTACTTTTTTAATAACAGTTGAAAATATTTTTACTCTCATTTTCTTAACATTTCAAACTGTTTCCCTCATAAGGAAAAGCAGAAGGTGAAATATTCCATGTAGTCTGCCGTATGTATTGATCTAAATTCATATTGTTATCTACTGTTAATAATGGCGTGATGTAAATCCTTAATAGAATTAAGTTTAATCTCAAATATATATATACCAATATATATATTTATATATAACTGAGTATGTATATGTACATATATATATATATATACTGTGTGTATCCCAAGTAATTGCAAAACACCTTTGGTTTGGGGATTAAGGAATGAATATATATTTTGTAAATGCTCTGCAAGTGTTGCAGTCTTAATATAAAGCAACCTTTCTCATTCTCCTAGTGGACTTTTATTTACATGCCTTGTTCTTTCTGTTGACAGTGCAGTGTTCCTGGCCTGCACATGGAAATTATGGCAACAAAAATGTGTTGTCTCTGCTGGCTGTGCCAACAGACTATGATTTTACGGTTAGAAAATACTAAGTATTTTCAACACCTCACCTGTATATTAGTGATGGACATTAGTTTTAAGGTCCAATTGCATGTGTGATTCCAAAAAAGGGAACTGAATTATTGTATGTCAGCAGGATAAAGGCCCCTTATAAAGGAAAATTCTGTGGGTGGGAGAGAGAATATGATGTAAATGCATAATTAGTGAGAAATAAACTTTTTCTCCTAGTCCAGAGGAATCTCAGAATTCATTTGGTACTGGTAAGTGATAAGATGTTCATCATTTTTTTTGTTGCACTGTTGGTATTTTTAGGGAATGAAGTACTTAGTTTTAGGACAAAATCTCTAATCAGTAAGCCACTGAATAAAGTAATTAAATTCTTCCTTTGGATATATATATATACATATATTAAAAATAATAATAATAAAAGTGATTATCTTCTGTTGTGTTTTGTACAGTGATCAATTCCATGGTAATGACTTTAATCTCAGTAAATAATTGTTCAGTCCGAACGTGTGCCCCCATGGTTGACAGCAGTTGAGCAATGGATTTTGAAGGTCAGAATTTTGATCTTAAGTAAAATTTACACACAGTTTGTGGGCTTTGAAAGCTTTCTCAAAATTAGATGCCATGGAGAGAATCAAATCCAGTTGTCTTATGTTGCAGTCCATGAACACCGGGCTTTGGAAAAGAATATGAAAAAAACCTGGTTGATAAATCACTGTCTCATTGTAAAAAATGTTGTGTACTGATAAAATAGATTTCTTTTTTTTACTGTAATTATTTTAAGTTATTGAGGAATCTGCTGTGAGATGAAGGTTTCTTACAGTCTCTGCAACAGGCCCATTAATGGACTTTCATGCTTATAACTTCAGTGTACATTTTGCAACTGAACAAAGAAGATTTCAGAATAAAATTTTCATAAAGTCAAACTTCTGGTAACATGTGATGATGTTTTTAGAACTCTGTTCACTGCTACACTTCTAAGACAGCAAGAAAAATGGATTTCCTATGATTGGGAACGAGGAAAAATATACTGAATGGATGCTTGCAAATGTTTTTTTCTCAGGAAAAAAAAAAAAAAAAGAAAGAAAGGAACGTTAGCGGGTTGTCCTACTGACTTTAATACCCTAATTTCCTATTCAAGTTCATTGTCTGTAAGAGAAAATACCCTTCTTTTGAATTCTGCAAGGAAAAATAGATTGCTAGACTTTTAATAACAGGCAGTTCTTCAGCAAAGTTGTAACACATGTATGGATTGGGGCCACGCTACTATAAATTCTTTTCTAGTATACCTTTCATTATCTGTGAGGCTGTACAGTAAGGCAGCTTTTTGGTCTTTCTAAGATAGACAATAATTGCATCTTCAGAAATTGCATACTGCAGACATTATATTTTGGTAAGAACAAACCCTCACTTCCCCGCCACTCCCCCTTCCCCCCAGTTCAAGTATTTCACAATTAAAGCAAATCTGAAGAACATAAATTTTAAAGATTTGAAATGTGTCTGATACTGAATGAGGGAGTGAAACTACAGCAGTGTTTAACAAAGTATAGATACATATAGAGGAATATCAGATTATTTTACCTCGTATTCTATATTTCTTAATTTCCCTGTTCTGATAAGGGCTGGAAAACGTGTTTCTAACATTAACTGGCTGGATTTTATCTAGAAGAACAAAGGGTTAAGAAAATCTTCTCTCCCCTAAAAGTACTGAAAGCCAAGAGTTTTCACTGTTTTCAGCTGTAAGAAGAGCCTGACTGAATTTACTTCTGTTTCACTTTTAAAACTTCCTGGCTTTTCATTCACAAATCACAAGTTTGTCTTCTCCCGGAAAAGCTTTGCTTTTGTTTTTGTGACCTATATTTGTAAGGCCCCTAATTAGCAGGCAGTACAGTGATCTGCTGTCCCTCAATGGCTCTGCTGCTTTGAGATCCTAAACTGAACAGAGAACACATTGCCAAAATCTGAATGAAATTAGCTACCTGTGACTGGCTGCAACCTTTACACGATCCATGTAACACAAGGATGCATTATAATTGCAGACTGTAGAATCATAGAGTCTTTAGAGTTGGAAGTGACCCTTAGGGGTCATCTAGTTCAACTCCCCTACAATGAACAGGGACACCTACAGCTAGATCAGGATGCTCAGAGCCTGGTCCATCCTGACCTTGAATGTCTCCAGGGATGGAGCATCCACCATCTGTCTGGGCAGCCTGTTCCATTGCCTCACCATGCTTACTGTAAAAAATGTCTTCCTTATACCCAAGCTAAATCTCCCCTCTTTTAGTTTGAAACCATTTCCCCTTGTCCTGTCACAACAGACTGTGAAAGAGCCTGTCCTCTTCTTAGATTCCCCCTTTTGGTACTGAAAGGCAGCTGTAAGGTCTCCCCTGAGATTTCTTTTCTCCCCAACCTTCTAAGCCTGTCCTTGTAGGAGAGGTGTTCCATCCCTTGGAACATTTTTGTGGCCCTCCTCTCCACACACTCTAACAGCTTCATGTCTCTCCTGTACTGAGGACTCCACATCTGGACGCATTACTCCAGGTGAGGCTTCCTTGGCTCAGAGCAAAGGGGCAGGATCACCTCCCTCATCCTCCCATATCTTCCCATGTATTTCATTCATGTCCTAGTTTGGTAGCTACTGAAATTAATGTGAGAATGATTGTGCACAGAGATTAAGTGAGGTAAGTTTTCATTATCCTTAGTATAAAAGTACACACTATATTTGTCAAAACATTCTTTTCTGCATTAGTGTTTACAATCATTTCTTACCTTTTTTTTTTTTTTTTTTTTTTCTCTGAAAATCTTTTCTTAGCCTCTGTAGATAAGCTGCTTGTTATTTTTACCTTTGTGTTCAGATGATCTGTCTGTCCTATGAGAAAGTGGCACAACATCATACACAAATAGTATTAGACCACACAGGAACTGTCTTCTCTGTTCCAGTTGTCAAAGTAAATAGCAGTTTGGCAGGGGCTGGAATGCAACATTTGACTTTGCTTTTGTGTTAAAAAAAACATGTTATATAGTGTGGTGAATTGATATGAACTGCTCTATTCAAGTATCTCAAACAACCAACTACCTCCATCACAAAGTCTTGCTATCTTCTGGATGACATTTTTAGACTCCTGCTATGCCTGTCCTGAACAGTGCCATGTCAGTAGTTGATCTACCTAATGCTTTGCTCAACTTAAAAAGTAATGCCATTACCATTACAATGAGGTTTCATTTTCCTGGGATTTGCTGTTTGGCTGCAGGCTCTGAGTTTGCTCTGCTTAAAAGTACTCTCTTTCTTCTAGAAATTTGCCTGTACCTATTAGAAACTAAATTACAATAAAGCTTTTTCCCAAATCTCTAGGAACTGTAGTCCATGGCCAGCATCTCTCAAAAATCAAACTAAACAAAAATTAGACAACATGCAGCAAAGCTCTTGGGAAACAGGTTGTGACTGACTGGCTGTTTTTACCTTAGGAATGTAGGCTACGAAATCTTGTACCTTATCTTTTCTGTAAACCAATTACAGCTAGA
The DNA here is from genome assembly GCF_054131305.1 of Coturnix japonica. NCBI lineage: Eukaryota > Metazoa > Chordata > Aves > Galliformes > Phasianidae > Coturnix > Coturnix japonica. The sequence continues at coordinate 16,725,772 of NC_140663.1, forward strand.
ACCACAGGAGCAAGAGGGGGGTATGGAGACATCTAACAGCTGAGTAAGCTCCCGTCTAGAATGAGAGATATTCAATATTCTTCTGTTCTAGGTCTAGTTAGTAGTAGGGCAGAAGTATGATCCTAGTGGTGGGACTAGCTTGTTTTCCAAAATCATTTCCCTCAGGGTTTTTCTACTCTACCCATATTCATCATCTGCCACAAGTGCATGAAATGTGGTGCACATCAAGCAGTCATTCTGAAAATATGCAGTCATGCTTGCATTTTCTGGGAAACTGTAGGAGTCGTTGCATATGAGCTTTAAAAACGGCACTTTTTGCAGCTACTAAACTCAATGTACATATACAGAACTATTCTTCTTTATCTATCTGTTCACTCCTGGCTCTTACAAAAGCAGTCATTCTAAAACTGAGCAGCAAATCTGCCATACCTAAAGGCTCTGGGTCAGAATAAACAAGGCTGCTGCATACAGCCCTCTCTTAAGACTGAGTGAAGAGGGCTGCTTGCAGCTCAGATGCATGTGCATACAGTGACTCATCCAGTCAGAAAGGTTGCGCAGTGGAGACAGAGGGGAACTGATGCTCATGCTGATGAATATCTATAGTGCCAAGAGAGATTTGGCCTAGATATCAGTCCCAGGAGCAGAAGCAGGAAATGTTTCTCTTTTATTTAGTAGTCAGATTTCCCCTTCATTTCAGGAAGGGGAAATGAAGTTCCATCTTTATTCAAATGGATACTTAGGTGCCTTTGATGAAGTAGTAGAATTTTACTAGGAGAAAATTATGTCAGTTTTCCTAAGAGGCAGTTTTTCTACTTAGATGGACAGATTAGTATGTGAGAATGTAAGTCTCCCATTCTGTCCAGCTTTCTGAGTCTGGGGCTGTTGACTGTAATAGGATGATTAAAAGAATATTGTTTTCTCCTGCCTTACATTCTTCAGTATATTAGATATTCTCCCCTTCACAAATGAAAACCATCCCCATCTTGGCTATGATTGAAATAGCTACTAAGAGCTTTCAGACTATAGATTTTTTGCTAGATTTTTTTTCTGGCAGAAACACAGGTCATGCTTGTAAATAACAGTGAAGTTAGAGGACTCCAAACTGCAGTGCAGTGCCAGGCAGAAATATGAAACTGAATCTCAGACCAATGGAGTAGTGTTAAATGGCACTGCGGTCATTCCCATGCACGAATCTAGAAGGAAAAGCTGACTTGACTGGCTCAGACCCAGCAAAGCTAAAGCAAGTAAACTACTTCAGCTCCTTTAAAAGATGCAGTCAACACCAGCTTAGGTCTTTTTGTGCCATATTTGATTTACATATGCTTATTTGCAGTTTTATAGTCACTAAGAGCTCTTGGACTTTGCTGATATTCTTCACAAGGCATTCTGCCAGTGCCAGAAAGCTGTTTTAGCAAATGCTGGCTTCAGAAATAGAGCTTTTCCCCCTGAAGCTTGTTCATTCTGTTGGCTTCTGGAGCATCTGTGCAATGCACATCTGGGTTGGATTTTACCTTTGATGTCCACTGAACATCTAAGAACTCACTGAAGTCAAAAGAGATCTTATCAGGAGAGTATAGTGAGATACTCAGATGACCAGTCATTGGTGCTTGCATCAGGTGAGCTGAATTTGCTCTCTGTGTAGGTTTTTTAATGCGCTAACCTGCACATTGCCTCCTCTCCCTTCTGCCATTCTCTTCTCAGGAAGCCAAAGTGACAGGTGTCACAGAAACAGCCTAGTTCTGCAGTTACAATAATTGCACTGCACAGGAATGCCTTGATGTTAGCTACTTACCCTGAATTTGTCCTTTACCCTTAAATCACCTTTCATTCAGCCCACATCAAGGAAAGAATAAGCAATACTTATCTGTGAAATCTCAAACAGTATTTGTAAAGGTTTAGAAAACATGATGTGTGACAGAAATAAAATGATCCTTACTGATCTCTTTCTTCCTATATATCCACCAGATAGATTGTTTAGATGCTTCAATTACCAGATCACTTATTAGGGTCTTTCTTTTATACATGAACATTACCTTGTATTTCTCATCTTTTTTTGAGTCACTTAGAGATTTGAATCAAACCCTGTCTTTCTCTCTCTCCTGAAAGATAATCAATCCTTTATCACAGGTGACAAGTATAAGAATTTTTTTTTCTTTTTTTTCTTTTTTTTTTTTCCCTCCCACCAACTTTCTATTGACAATGATCACTTCTTTAGAAATCATTATCCCAGTATTCACTTCCAAAAAAGCCAGGGAGGTTGAGGCTCTTTGCTTCCTCCTTCACTTCCCTTCCCCAAGAACATCAAGAAATTCTCCTGTATTTTTTTTCCAAAACCTGAACCCTATTTTGACAACCACACAACATCTTATGTACAAATTGAGTTCTTGGCATGAAGTCTACTAGTAATTCTTGACTGAGATTAGTGAGAACAGGAAACAGCCACTCTAGAGTAATAGCAGACTTGGCATGGCTCAATTCCCACCTTACATTACATAGAGGCAGAGGCAACTTCTTAGGTTTTCACTGCAGACTTTGATGCTTGAAGGCCTCTAAGTGCCTCCCAGATGAGATAGCTGTGCACCTGTGCTGCCTGACACCTCTCAGCAGTGGTATTAGGTTCCCAGGCACACTTAACACATTCTATTCTTTTGCATTACAGCAATTGATGTTGGGATAGCACAACTGTGTTGCTGCAGAAGTGCACACACTGCCTATAATAAAGCTAGCTTGTTTTTTTTTTTTGTGTGTGGTTCTTTATTTTATTTATTTATTTATTTAATGCCATAGTGCACACAATTAATTACTGTAGAGTGAAAAACTTATTTTTACATGCAAAATGAATTTGAATGTAACATTTGAATGTAATGTTAACTGCAATAACAAGTGAAGCCAAAATGTTTAAAAGGCTCTCAAACAGCAATTTTCAGCTGAGTTGTAACTTGCAGCTTGATTTCTCTTGTTCCACATGAGATCCTGAGTCAGGAGACAGAGTATGTATACAATTGGATTCAGACACTCCCTTTCCTAAATCAGCTTCTGGAAACAATCAAACTCAGCAAATGCTGCTGTGTCCTTCTGCCCTTTGATTCAGCTCACAGCATCTCCCTGGCACTGAAAGGAAACTCTCGTTCAGCACCAACTGCATAATCAGAGTAAAAGATTTTGATTTCCCTTTTTTCTTTTTTTTTCTTTTTTTTTTCTTTTTTTTTTTCTTTTTTTTTTTTTTTTTAATTAAAAGCACTTCCATGCAAGTCAAGTCAATTCTATTTCCCTTTTACTAAGAGAAACTTTATTGATGTCTATTACTCAAGAGGTCTTCCATAAGCTCTATCACACAGAAGTCTTACCTACAAGACAAGATGCAAGATATTTAAGAGAGTTATTAGTATAGGGAAACCCAGAATAGCAACAAGACATACATGGTATTAAACCTATTGAGAAGCCTTTTCCTTTTTCTTTTACGGAATGGAAAGACTTATATATTATTCTGAAAATCTAAAATGAAAGCCTGCTAGGACTTCATACACATAGCAGTGATGAAACACATGGTAAAATTATCCTGATAACAATAGCAAGTGCATAGTTTTTTAAATAGATACTTTGTAAAAGAACGTAATTCCATTTTGGAGTTTCAGAAGGAGACTTTAGACACATCATTTCACTGTCATATGACACAAAATACACAGAAATGGACCTCTGACTGAATACTTTATTTTGTTATATATATGTATGTTTGCTGATTATTTCATCAAGAGTATTCATCAGCCTTTAAAACATGAAGCACTTTCAGATTTCTTATGTTGAAATGTCATGTTCAAAGAATACTGATTATTTCTCACTCCATGATGAGTGAGAGATGGTTTTGGCAAGAATGATATATCTGCACTGTTGCTAAGTTTTCAGAGTCATTATGAAACTTGCATTTTGATAAACCTTCTGGAGTTGTTTTACTGCACAGACATCCCTACTTCCTTTTTGCTGTTACATTTAATTTCTATTGCTAATACTTTTGGCATAGAGTTTCTTGAAGATTTATAATGCAAAGCTGTATGTTCACTGAAGTTTCTGGGAGAAGTAGAAAGAAGGTATTGATGATTGGGGTGCAGTACAAGGAGCAGAAAAGATGATCTATGCAGTATCACTAAACCACTGGAGAGCATCTCTGGCATGATCTGGAGTATCTGTGTTGAGACAGTGTCTCTCCCTCAAGAGACAGGCCTCTTGCCATGTGACCTGAAGCCTGCATGTGGGCTCTGCAGTGTGAGCTTGGCTGAGATGTATTTATGATGACATTTATTTTGGTGATCTGTGGTATCTTCTAAGCATGATAAGGCAATTGCTGTGGCTTGGAACCTTGGAATGGTTCTGAAAAAGTCACATTGCCTAACAAAACCCAAAAATCTAGGCTTTAATGTAAAAAGTCTTCCAGTGTTAAATCTGTAATGAATTATTTTATAGCCTATAAAGAATTTTTTTGTTTGTTTGTTTCTGAAATGTGTCAAGCATCTTGTTTTCAATTGTTCATCTTAATTCTTTTTATAAAAGAACCAAAAGTTTTATTACTCAACATTGTGCATGGGTTCAGATGCTTATCTTCACTGAAACAGTGTTTCTTCTTCAGGTTAGAGGACCTGATCTGATTGGCATTAGCTATGAATATGATCTGTAATTTGTTTTGGAGCTGCCTTGAGAAAGTCAGCTGGGTTTTGATCTTCTTATATGCAGCCTTTGTTTCTGTAGCGTTTTGGCTTTGTAAGAGAATGGGTAGGTTTGACCTATCTAACAAAGAAAGCTTTGATTGGAGCCTGGCTAACAGAGTCCAAAATTAATTTTCCCAACAGTGATGCTTTGTTGCCTGAGTCTTTTACATTTTCAGATGGTAGAAGTTAAATATAAACTGGATAGGGTTCTTCTAAAGAACAACATGCCAGCATTTGATTAACTACTTTTTCTACTTGGTTTCCTAAGATATCACTCTCTCTAAACATTTGTGCTTAGTCCATTGTGAAATTTCAGCCCAGTTTGTAGCAGGAAAAAACATTTAGAGAGAATTGGCTTTTCATAAGGTTAGTTCAAATAGTTATTTGAGTAACGGAAATGGGTCCTCAAAGTGTTTTGAGTGAACATAAGATCACAGAATGCTTCAGACTGGATGGGCCCTCTTGAAGTCAATTGGTCTAAACACCTGCTCAGAGCAGATCAACTTGTTCTGTTGAGCCTTGAACACATCCAAAGATGGAGGAGGCACAACTTGTCTGGATGTTCTGTTCCTGTATTTGACTGTGCTAATTGACAAAAAATTATCCTTACATTTAACTAAAATTTCCAATGCTTAAAACCATGCACTTTTCCTCTTGCCCCATCCATGAGTACCTCTAAGAAGAGTCTGCCTTCAACCCCTTGTATCATCTGATCATATATTTATGCAAAATTGCAGTGTAAATTCACAATTTTTTCTCATATAAAGTTTTGTGTTATACTTTATTCTACTTCTCTGGAGATACTCCAGACCTGCTTGTAAACCCACCCGTGTGCAGGGAGCCTGTTTTGCAGGGGAATTTGACTTGATAATCTCTAGAGGTCTCTTCCAACTCCTACAATTCTGTGATTCTGTAATACTGAGTAGGAATGGTTGAGTGATGTAATACTTTGCAAATTCTTTGTTTGAAATAGGTTTGTTATCAGTATTAAAAGTTTTTTAGTAGAAAAGCCAATATATTCTGTTCACACATCCAGAAATTCATACAATGCTTAACATAAATGTAAATATACAGAATATGGAATAGATAGAATATAGAATATTGGCTACTTGTCTTCTTCTAAGAATTAATCTTTCTAAGTAAATATTTTAAGACTATAAGCTGAAAAAATGCTAATTATTTATCAAAAATGAGAGATGATTAGAATAAATAATTCACTCATAACCAAATGTACAACAGTTTTTACCTATTAATTATTGTCAATTTAGAACAATTTCACTATTTTCACTGTTTTTAGAAAGTATGTATTAAACAATAAAAATTAAATTAAGCACCGTTCACTAAAAATTCTGTTCCTGTTATTTCTATTGCAATTGTTAATGGCTTTCTAAAAATGTGGCAGACATTATCGTCTCTTTATCAAACTTTTCAGATTATCATTTATCCTTTAGAATAGAATGAGCTCTAAATTATGTGGTCACTAAGCTTGAATAGATGAATAACAACGAAGAAAGGAAGTGGATGGTAGACTTGGGCAGCTGTGGTTATTTACCAATCTGAGAACACCCTAGACTTACTTTTACTGTGATAAATCCCAAGATTCTTCATTCCTGACTGAGTTCTTCTTTAATCTGTTCTCATATAAGAATTTGGACCGGGTATTTTGAACTCACATGTAACAGAATGTTTAAAAATGGACTAATAAACAATTTTGCTTACTAAACAGAATTGATTTTCTTTGGAAGCTGTCCTATCAATAATGTAACACATTTTACGAGAGATAAGAAAAGATGGAGCAGGAAAGGGAAGCAGTTTATCACTCACAATAAAATCATAATTAACACAAACAGCAGCATTTCATATATTTGTATTAATATTATATTACAGTATAATTTTATTATTTCTGAAATACAACCAAATAAATATGGGTCAAGGAAGCTCTCAAATATACAGCCTTCAAGCAAGAGCAAGGAGAGATAAAGGCAGCTTACCAGTAAGTAGTTAATTAGAAACTTCTCTATTTAGTTTTGTGATTCTGTTTTAGTGATGCCTGCAATAGGAACCAGCATATGTCTGTATCGGGTATTTTCCATAATGTGCTTGAGAACTGGAAATCCATTCGTGTGATACTGAGATATGATATAGAGATACTTAAATAATTGCCTTTTCAAAATAATAGCTGCCATTTTTGTCAGAGTTTATATTCTCCTTTCACTGTAAATATTTTACTTAGTACTGGCACTCTGGTTATTTAGCTACAATTTTTCCTGAAATTTTGAGTAAAGCTGAATTTAGACTCTCATACGACAAGCTGACATAGTAACAGTTCAGAAGCTTATGTGAATTTTGCTTTGTTCTTAAGTCAGTATAATAGTTAATATTGTCAGTATTACAAGTATGCTCAAATCCATAAGTATGATACAAGGAGCTACAAGGATAATTACAAGTTGGTGAACAATTTAGATAGTTGCTACTATGTGCTCTCATGTTTAGATGTTTCTCTGTGTTTTAGGAAATAGGGCTTCACAAGTTATATTTATCTGCTTTTGATTAGCCAAATAAAAGGCAATGACTTCAGACCTTATCCTTGATAACTCTTAGTTAGCCTGCCAAAACTGTTTCTGCGTTGACTTCCAGTCAGCAGCCCTACTAAACATAATGCAAATCAATATCCTCTGAGCTCTCTTTATCATGTTGCTAAGATTGCCTGTGAGAATAAGCTCATAAAACATGTCATAATAAAAGGCCTGGAACCTGGAGTCTTTCTACTCTCAGTATTCATTAAACCTCTTTGCTTCTCTCCCTGGCAAAAAGTATAATCACTAAGAGCTCTACAGGAGCCTTTTCAACCCCTATACTGACTTTTAACATAGGAATGGGAAAGGAGTGAAGAAACAAACCTGAAAAATCCTGTTCAGTTTTCCATAAAATGTTAATGTTGCATTTGAGTAGGAAGTGGAGAGTAATTTATATTTCACATAGATAACGGGTATTAACTAATGCTTGGCCAGATCTTTCTCCTGTTGACATAAAGGGCAATTTATCAAAGTCATGACCACATGCTATTTAAAGGCCAGATGAGCAAGGAGCTGGATATCTCTGAGACTATACAGAGGAGAAGCAAATAAAGAACCTGGTTAACATTTTACATTCTGTATAAAGACTAATTTGGATTATAATTTCTCTATTTAAATCATTTCAAAACAAAGAGCTGGGACTTGAGATAGAGAAACAAGCTAAAGATGCATCTTCCAAGTCTTGGATTTAGTAGCTTTAGAAAATTCTAGAAGAGTTCTCTTCCCTGAAAAACCTTTCCTACTGTTAATTTTGTAGGTGATATGGATTTTCTCTGCTATAAACCAGTGTGCAAGGTCTAATCCGGTCAACTGTGATGTTATCATGCACATCAATGGGAAACAAGGAGCCTAAAAGCTAGGTTACTAGATCTCGTGACTCATTAACTCAAGTTTTAATATTTTTGACATGCATGTAGTAAATCTGATAAGTTATTCAAACTCCTTTAGCTCTTCTCATAAGAAAAGCTTTCTACACTTTTGTTGTAGAAAGTTGGAAAGTTGGTTGGAAGGGACCTTTAGTAGTATCTAGGTCCAACCCCCTTGTTGTAGGCAGGGACACCTCATAGAATCATAGAATCTATGATTTCAGACAGTTTAAAAGATGGAGGTAAAGGAAAAATTCTATAAATTATTTATGAGAACAGAAACCGTCTCATTTCAGTCTTTCATCTATTTTGCAACACTTATATGTTTGTTTACCTTTTTTGTTTGATTTTTCCCCCCGTGGGATTGAACATATCTATGATTAAAATTGTTCTTTTTTTTTCTTTTTACATTTTTATTCTTTATATTCTTATTATTCAGATTTTTCTTTTTTTTTACCACAATTTCTAAAAATAACAGAATTATCAATATGTTTTGAGGTCTTTCTAACTTTATAGACATTTAAATATTCTTGACTAATTCTTACTAACATGCATTATATTCATCTGACTGAAAACTCAGAGAATATATTCCGCAATGCTGAAAAAGAAGTTATTAAAAAGTTGTTAAAGGCGTTTTTAAATTAGTCGATATCTTATGGATGTTGACATTCCAATAACTCTAAACTTCTTACGTTGATGCTGTTGAAAGAGACTGTGAATCAAAATGATATTTTTCTCTCAAAGAAGGTGGAACACTTTTTAGCATCTGAATGTTTATTAAGCAAAAAGAATTTGTATTGTCCTGTGTAATGAAGTATGCAGTTCATTTGTATTAAAATTACAAGCATGAGTATGATTATTAGCAATCAAAGGAGTATATCAGAATGCTTGATACAAAAATGACTCAAACAGCTGTCTTTCTGGAGGAAGAAAATAAAGGAGAAAACCTAGGGTACTTGGGAAAAGATGTCCATTTAATGGCCCCTGTGCTCTCTTCTCATATCAAACAGAGCTGCAGGGTTGTCAGAAATGAAATCAATGCACTGATTTGATCGAAGTGTGCTGCAATCTATGCAGGACATCTTCTCCCTCTTGAAACCATGCGGAGCTCTGACCTTGGCTCTAGCAGGTCAGTGTTAAGCATCAGCTTGGTACAGTGCCTTCTCCTTGCTGCTTCTGTCACACTGAAATGATAACTAACATAACAAGGAAAGAAAGGAGTGTGAAAAGACTTATTTGAAGCATTTTATTTCCAAATATTTCAAAGAATATAGGAGAGAATGGTGAGATATCTTGCTTCCTTTAAGAGAAAGGGCCTGAAGAGAAGCTGAAAGCTATTGAGTGCAGCCTCTGGAACACGTTTGGAGTTTCCTGTGCACTTTCAAGAGCAAAATAGAGAAGCACTTCAAAGAAAAGAGCTCTGACTGTTCCTACTCACTGATGAAGACAGTCTTCTGCTTTAGATTTTAAAAATATTGTCATACTTGGCACTGTTCAATAACTCTAATTCGGCCATTAGATTCCTGTCACCTCTGCCCTTTCCTAATGATTGTGACAAAATGCTGTCTGCAATCAGCAAGATTCAATCGTTGTGGGAATAATTTGAATAAATAATCAAGTCTGCAGCTCATCCATTACCTTGACTGATTTCTCTATTCCCTGTTCACCTCTTTGTGACATTTGGCAGGTCACTTGATATAAAATATGCAAACAGTGAACTGAAATAGCCCAAGTCTGCTGCGATATGCTGACTGAATCTGTCATCTTAAGGTAGATATGTATCCTTGCATGGCAAAAACATGTATTTTTTGTAGGCTTCTGTTTCTGACCATATTTACTTTTTTAGAGTGATATTTGTCCCTTTTGTATTCATTGAACTTGTGCAGGGCTTGAACAGGTAACTTGTCTCACATGTACATGATGAATGTCCTGTTAAATCTCTCCTGGTTAAGTAGTTTCTAAAAAGATAAGAAAGGATAAGTAAGCAGGAAGAAAGGCAGTAATAGTGAACTCAGAAAGACTGAAGAAAGCAAAGAAAAGAATATGAGATAATGACTGAAACTGGTGGAAAATGTCCATATAGAGTTTATCTGCTGTTTTAATTACTTGAGCATAATCATATTTAACAGGGACAAATAAGTCTAATATTATTTTATATTAAGGGTGCCTCCAAGTGAGATCACTTGAGTATTTCTAGGCTATTCAGGCAGTTTGTACCACCCTTCTATCTGCTTGCTCTTTGCCAGACTTCTTGTCCTGGCGGTATGCTGTGCAGTGGCCAACACACACCAGTTCCCCTGCAGCCACTGCTGCAGGTCTCAGCCTGATGTGCAGGCACAAAGCGAAGCTGGAGTCAGTCAAGAATGGTGGGTTGCAAATGGTGATGCTAAGATACAGGCATACCTTCCAGCAGTGCTATGGTAAGAGGTTCCTCTAGCAGAAATGTGGACTAAGAGCTGGGAATAGCAACCTCAAAAACAGCTAGAGCTCTCCTGAAGGCTCTTGAAGATCAGTTTTTTGATATGGGCAAGGTGTCTTGAATTTCTCCCTAAGAGAACTACACATAGATACTCTTCATATTTTCACCCTTTTTCGTAGATCATTCTGCCATTTCTGTGATTGAGTCAGGATATATTTGTATGTCATAAAGCTCCACATCAAATTGCTTTAGGATGTGGGTCTTCTTCTGCTATCTTCTGCAGGAATACATACATAACTAGGGCCATGTTTACCCTACTGTGTATAGGAATGTTTTTCTGCCTGCACAGCTGTTAGATTGTATCAGTGACTGATAGCATGTGAAGTACCACAATGACAAACAATTACTGTACAACCTATTTCCAGAAATTGTCCTAATTCCAGAACCGAAGATGTGAAGTATGAAATCAGACTGTTTTAGAGGACTTAAAGACACTGACTTACATTTCTGGATGGAACTCAAAATGACTTTTTCTTTCATAGGAATGCTGACCTTTTTTTCTGACTCTCTGAGTGAGACCATCCAGCTGGTTCCTTATTCACTGAGAGGTCCATTCATCAAATATAATAATAATAAATTATTGGATACTATTGGATAATTTATTGGATAATACATTTGTACAAATCTTCACTATATTAAATACATGTATAAATAACTAAAACAGGAACATTATTCAATAATTTTATACAAATAAAACTCAGTAATAATGTTTTAAAGATTTCTTTCATCTTCAAATTCCCTTCTCCAGGTACTTCATGAATTATTAAAAAAAAAAAAAAAAAAAAAGTAAATAAAAAAATTCTGAGAAGTTGTGTTCATGAAAGCAAACTAATAAACTAGTGAAGTATGATATACATCATGAAACAAGTGATACTCATCGGCAGAGATCTTCATAAAAATGACATACACTTTTGTTTGACAAACACTTTATTGCATGTCTCACAGCTATTAAATAATTCCCAGTTTAATTTTCATTGTGTTTTAAACAGTCAATAGTAAAGATTGTATTCCCTAGATCTCTTATATTTTCATCCATACTCACAAAGAAAACTTTTTTTTTACTATTGTTTTCTACTTTCATTTTATATGCAGAATCTAGTAACTTTTTACCCTGAGGCTTTTGTTAGGATGCATAGAGACGAACTATAAAGTAATCATATATATAGCCTGTATATCTCACCCTCTCATAGGCCAAATAACTGAAATAACAAAATTAATGTCAAGGGCTGCAATGGAGGAATCCAGTTCCACACCTTTGCTTGACACACACTTCCATTGCAGACATCATTTTGTCAAACTGCCCCTCTGCTGCCTTCTGGTCAGTGTGTCAGGACTGTTTTAAACCCTCAAGAGAGCCCACATGGGAACCTGCATGCCACTCTGATCATGTAACTCTGCTTATTTTCTGGACGCTGTTCAGACAGAGACAAAAAATAGAAACATAGCAGCTTATTACAACGTCATCCCAGGCATCCCTGACATGTACAAAACTATCTGAGGATCTTTCAGGTCAAAGTAGTCCTTTGTAGGCTTAACTGACTAAGGCTTTCTGGATCACAGTGTTGAACAGGTACATCCTTTTGCTCTGGCCATCGTTCTCAACATATTGAAACAGCTGACATAGACTAAGTAGAAATAGAATAAGTTTGCAGAGATAAAATGCTGGGTCCACAGTTTGAAATTCGTGGAAATGCTTCAATTGATTTCAAGAAAGATAAAATTATATCCCGAATGAGTAGTAAAATAATATGTGCCTTGGAAGTGACCTTTGTCTGTAATGAATTACAAACAGCAGTAAAATGCACATGGCAAGAAACTCACTCTTTTCTATTTATTCTTACTATACCTCTGCAGCACCTGACCATCTTTCTCTAATGTGACATGACTTAACATATATCAAATTGTAGTTCCATGGTTACTAGATTTACTTTTTACTACGTCATTTCCGAGTATAAGTACAGAACGACATAAGACAGGAACTTGACAGCCTTTCAGTTAGATTAGAAAAGAATCTATGAAAAGAATATGTAATATATCATTTATACTAAAGAACTGAGTGCATTTCATCCAAGACAAAGTTAACTCTTCAGAAATTCAGGAGTAAGTCTGAATTGAAAGGCTGACACCAAACCAGTGCTATAGTGTAGCCACAGTGATCTTAAACTTGTACAAAATACTTTTATACTGGATTTATTGTACTGTGGGCACTGAGACTATTTTTATTCCCTTGAAAGAAATTAATGTAGGAATTAAAGATTTGATTTCGTAAAAGGAGCAAAAAAAGTGCAATGACAAAAAGAATTGCAGGAAAGTCAGTAAAATAGAGTTCATTCATCTGAAGTCTTTCAGCATCATCTTGTAGCTCTGTCATCTTCCATAGCAATGCATTTTAAAGCTCAGTCAGGTGCTCCTGGCTTGATACCAGTAACTTTAGATGTTTGCTTTCTTAGATAATGATGCAGTGTTAAATGAAGACAAACTAGAAAACATTACATCTGTCCTAGAAAACAGATGATGGTACATACTAAATGTTCATATACAATTTCAGCTAGAAAATTAATACTCAGTGCTTTCATTAGTCTGTAGCTCTCATGTTTGTTTTTGTTGTTGTTTTGTTTTGTTTTTTGTTACAAAATGTCACTAGCCTTTTCTGACAGAGTTAAAAATACTTAAATGGCTTGTTTAGACCAATGCAGTGAGTCAATATTAGTGCCAAGAAGGAACATAAGATCTTCTAAGTTTCCATGATAGTACATAGCCTGCTAAAAAATATCAGTTCACTGATCAAAACTGTATGACATATTACAATGCCTCTACTACATCCAACACACCAAACCTGTGTTACATTTCAAAGATCCTTCACTTATGTTTTCAGGATATTTATATAATTACATAAAGAAATGATTTTATTTTTTTTCCCCCCCCACACAACTGTCAAACCAGATAATTAATAATCTCTCCAACCTGCTAATAAATTATGTTAAAGTAATGTACGTCTTATCAGTTTTCTATGGGCAGATTGTAACTGAATATGAAAATTTCAGGTAAGCTTCTGCGAATGGGAAAACCAAAAGGAATGTCACTTAGCTAAAAATGGTAGAACACTTCCGTGTTATTGTCTTTCTTGTGCTTTTTAATGTCAGCTTAGCTTTTTTCTTAGCAAACAGACATTCTGGCACTTTGCTCAAATTCTGGGTACAAAATGAAAAATATTCTGTTTGCTTCATGATGACTGCTCTTGTGGTTAGCCCCATAAGAAGAGAGAAAGAAAGGAACTGCAAGGAATACCTGAAAAGAAAGGAAGGGAAAAAGAGAGAAAGAGAGAGTCACATGCTGAAAATTACTTAAATAAAATGCTTTTTCTTCTTAGCAATGTAAGTCTCCATTCTTAACATCATCTGGAAGCCAATACACTAGACAGAAGGCAAAAGAATCAACGTTGAAGTGAATACATCATTTTAATGAGCAAATTATAGTCTTACCAGTATAGCACAAGAATTCATGTGACTTCCAAACAGTTGTTTTCACTCTTTAATCTGGATTACCTCAGAGCTCATGTTTACAAATCCAACTCTTCAAACAGTTGGAGTACATTACAGGGATCAAAAAAAATCTGTGAAGAAAGTAGTAGCCATGGTTAGGGACAGACAGAAGCATTTGAATTTAGCTGTGCTACAGAAGCAAAAATAATCTTGCAAACTGCAGTCTGAGAGAAATACTTTCTTATAAGCTTTTCCTCTAGTTCCTTGTTTTATTAGTTATTATTAAAATAATAATAATGAAAAACCCTGCTAGTTGCAGAACACATAATCAGTATTTTATGAAATAAATAAAGTCATACTACAGAAAGCACAGCAAGTGTCTCTGAAGAAAAGTCATAGAACTCACTTATTGAAGATATGCTTTTTATTATACCCATCCTGGGACTTCCCTATATAGGAAATGATCAAAGTAGATCACAAGACATATTTATTTTCTGCAAAATTCTGTGAAATTTCTACTATGTCAGTTAACTACTTGTGCAAAACTGGTGCTGATAGGATTGCCAGCACTGGGAAATTATTTTGTCTCTGTCCAGAAAAAATAAAAAATAAAAAAAAAAATGGTTGCAGATGGAAAGTACAATAACCCTGGAGACTAGGATAAGTTTTTTTTGAACCAGTACTAAAACTCATCATGACAAAGTTGGCTTCAGACAGCATTTTCAATGAAATTTTGCATAAGAGGTTAATGCTAGTCTGTCAGGTGTAGGCATGATGGTGCATGTAGCAGCTACACAAAGAAGTTATACTCTTCAGAATTAAGTTTTACCCTAATGTCTAAACTAATGACTGGACAGTAAACTCACATACACAAAGGCATTTCAGTCAAAAATTATCAGTGGGCTTATGCTGGCTAAGGTATATATAAACTGAAAATCTTAACTTCTGCCACCACAATATTACCATGTTATTATTCCCATGTTATATCTTCACATTTATTCTTCCAGAATAAAAAGATATCAAGGAGATTGAAAATGAAAACAGTGCTAAACAGATGACAAATTGTATTTTATACAACATCCAAATTGTATTTTACACCAAATGCTATTAAATTCAGAAGGATTCATAATTTTATATGTAAGAAAAACATTTTTTCAAAACGTCTTCATGTTGTCCACTGGTGCACCATTGTCATAAAAAGAAAATAAAAATTAAAATTAAAAAAAAAAAAAAAACCAAACAAAAAACTATGTATTCTGTGACCGATATTACTCTATGAAAAATACTTTAATTGCAATTTATTAACATACAGCAATACAGGGCTAAAATCTTAAAATGAACATATATATGCCTATCTAGATATACATAATATATATACTTATATACATATTTATCTAGATAAATATTTACTACAAATTTTGGCCTCAGATTCCTTATCAAAGTCAGTACAAACTGCCCATATTTTCCTAGAAAAAAATTTCCTAAAATCTTCTCCTTCTATTTTGTTCTTTATAGAAATGTGTAACTTAAGAGGTCTGTGTGCATCTCTTATCAGGATGAGCTGTGTTCAGTTTCCCACTGATTTATTTTGGCCTTCAACCCCTATTCATATGTACTCTCTTCATGAAGAGATAGACACGAAAAGGACTTTGAGAGGTTATCTAGTCCAAGGTGGGATGCACAAAATTTACGTCACTACTGACATTCATAGAAAACAAGTGTGATTCCATATCCTCTTTGTACATGTCACTTGAGTACTTGCTTTGCATCTGAGAACTGTCTTCCCAAGGACTATATCAGCTCAGTACTATTGCAAACACTCTAAACTGTATCCAGATTGGATAAGGAGAACAAATTATTTCCTCTTGGTTTTCAACAGTCTTTCATACTTTATGATTATTATCATATCTTAATTCAGTCTTTTCTTTATTCTGAGCAACTCTGTTTTCTTCAGTATTTCCTGGCAGATTGTACCTTGCAGTAGTCCTTGCTGCTCACCTCATAACTGCCAATCCATTGCCAGTGTCTCAGACTAGGTATATTAGTCCATCTATTCTTAGCCAACAATGGGGAGGATGGAGAAATTATACATGCTTTGCAGCCTGTACTTTTTTTTTTTTTTTTTACAATAGCTGAATTTTATTCAGTTTACAATCCAACAACCCAGATCTTTCCTTAAAAATCCTACTATACCAGTTATTCTGCATATGTTTTGTTTGTCAGTTTGCTCAGTTTATCTTTCCAGCTAAGTTCAAAGCCTTGCATTAGTGCATATTAAAGTAGTTGAATGTAACAAACATTTCCAAGTGCAGGAGAGTCCTCCAGAGATTCAGTAAATGCATTCCTCCAATTAGACACCAGATTAACGACAAACACAGTGGTGAAATTTTTTAGCTCTTTTTGTGTCTATAACAGTTTCCCCTAGACCTGATTTCCTTAGCTAATTAATGAGAATGCCACACGAGAGAGAAACAATAACTATTAGAGTCAACCTACATCACAACTCCTGCTTTTCTTCTGTCCATAAGGTCTGTAACCTTATCATAGAACACATTTAGATTGATTTGATGCAGTATGTTCTTGACAAATCTCTGCTGGCTGTTGTTCATCACCCTTGTTATCTTCAAGGTGCTTACAGATAGTTTGATCATTTGTCAAAGCATTTTCCCAGGAACTTAAGTTCAACCAGTTCATCTGTATTTCTCTTTCTACATTTCTTTTGTTATCTCTCTTCCCATTTTATTTTATTTTTTTCCTCTGTCTCTTTCTTTCCTTCTGTTAATTAAATTAGGCATTCTGATTATCTTTTCTGACATATTGAGAACTCATTCCTTTCCCCAGGTTGACAAAGAAAACAGATATCAACAGGTGGGTTACGAAGTAGAGAGGTGTATAACACTGTTCCAGTCACGCTCCATTTAGTTCATTGTTAGGAGTCCAAAGTATCATTAAATTGGCTCTGTGCATTGACCATCTTACTGCAGCTGAAGCCTTAACACAATGAAAAAACACCAGGCAATTCTGTGGCAATGTCTATGACTAGTGTTTCCTCCATGTAGTGGTGAATCAACTTCCCACTTGATTTTCCACATGCTAATAATGTATTTACAGATGTTTTCCCTTTCCTCTTTGTGCTCTTTTCTGGTTGTACTGTATTTAAGGGCTTAGCTTTTCTAATTTTGTCCATACATACTTAGGCTGGTTTTTTTATTCTTGTCCTGATGATATACTGACCTAGTTTCCACTTTTTTCATGCTTCCTTTTTGTGTTTGAAATTAATAAAGAGCAGAAGATTTAGCCAAGCTGATCTCTTGCATAAGAATAGTTTGTGATTGTGATCTTAATAGAGTTTCTGTGAGGAACTGCCAAATTTCCTTTTTTCTTTAGCCTTGTTTCTCAGGAGAACTAACCTCATAATTCTCTGAGGGCAGAGTTTTTCTCAGAAGCTTTTAAGTCCATTTATTCTTCATAACTTGTATTTAAAACAATCTGTCCTGCTTCGTTTGAGACAGCAGGACATAATGTCTAAATAAAAACATTCTGGATCAAGTCTATGAATATAAGTCAGCTGTTGTCTGTGAAATAAACCTTCAGTATCCATTTCTTCATGTAGTCTTTGACTTTAAAAAGTTGGAGCATGTCTCAGAAGTAAAACAAGAAATTTTGAATCACAAATTTTTCAGTTTCACAGTAAGAATGAACAAATTCTAGCTCTCCCTTTCAACAAGTCTGAAGAAGTCAGTTTTACAAGGCAGAATGAGAAAAGTTGACTTGTTGCAGAAATATGACTCAGTGCAGCTCTGCTATTTATGTTATACAATACTTAGGTCATACATTAAGAAATTCGCTGTTTTAATCTCCCAAACATGAACAGATTACTTTTGTGATTTGTATACACAGCAACATAGGCTTTGTACCTTTGCAACATCTGTTATGTTCTAAAAATCAGTTTATATCATTAAAAGCCATTACGATTCAATTAAGTTTCTTTGATGTAGGGTGTAGCTGCAAATATCCATATACAGACTCATAGCTAGCAGAGTAAGAACCACCACTCAGAAGTTATAATCATGGACAACGCATTTTGTAACTTTCTTTTACTCCTTGAAGTCAGTTTTACTCTCTAGGGAAGTCAGTCCTGTTTCCCAACAGAAAGAACAACAATCTTCTGAAGGTATTAAATAGATAATTTCAGTATTTTTAATAACATTGTTTACTCACTTGCATTTCAAGTCCCAATCCAAGAGCTTTCAATTCAGGTTAATGGACAAGAGGATTGCCTACAGCAATGTAGGACATTTCTCTCTTTCATATGGAACACTGACTGGAACCCATCCAACTTACAATGAGAAGACAGAAAAAAAAAAAAAAAAAAACCCACACAAAAAAACCCCAGAAACACGAAAACACCCATCAACAGCTTCAGTACAGTCAAAACCGATGGTGTCACTCACATAGCTTTGTATAGCCTTTCCATTTACAAGCAAGGATCTTATTTATTCATCCATCATCTTTAGCACTTATTATACTATATGACAAATAATTATCATATTAAAATAAAATTTTCAAAAATCAAAAACAGTTTTCTACATTTGAGAATATTTTTTTGAGCTGAACAGAAGAAAGCATATCTGGCACTATGATGAGTCAGAAAACAGGTGAATCTGGTTATCTTTGGTTTCAGTTGAGTCTGTATATACAGTATTTGTAGGTGTGAACATTTATGGTGACCTTGTAATTTTTTTAGTGTTATTGAACCTTGAGCATTTAAAATATAATAATGTGGAGCATTAAATATTTGACAAAACTGTGGAAGAACCTAAAATTTAAAATGTCTCTTGCAATGATACTTTATTATATTATAGTAGAAATCTCTTTAAATATGCACTTCTATAAGTTGCATGTATGTAAATAATCACCAGGTATCTATTTTTTGTGAGATCTTTAAATTATCTTGACCTGTAAAATAAACTATTGACCATGACAAAACGAAGGTCAATATTTTCCTCAAGGGACATTAAATCTTTGCTCACTGAAGTATAGTCAATTAAATGTAAAAACTACCTTAATGTAATGTTAATGTGGCCATCACAGGCCCTGGAAAATAAAGCTATTTCATGGGGAGTTTTTTTTTCCCCATTCAGTTTTCCTAGTTGTTTTGCAGATCAGGACCAACTTACTGTAATGAAAAGAAAAACAGAATTCTGTTAATGTGGCAATAATGGACTTGTACAACCAAATCTTAAAGTTATTTACAGAATGTTAATCTCATCCTTACAATAGAAGAGTAACCACTGTCCTGCCATTTAGGAAACTTGATTGAAGATCTATCTTTGTACATGAAATGGAGATTTGGTTTAGCCATTTAGCTCTGCTCCCTGACTGAAGCTCCACTTAGTTAGTCTCTGAAGTTTGGAAATATGTGATGGTTTATCTTCAGCTCGTTATGTCAAGGACCTCTTCTGGGGAGTCCAGTCTAGCTGATGTTAGTTTCCTTTGATAAAAATCCACAAAGCATTTGGAAAATAATAACAACTCATTTGGAAAGGCTGTAAAAGAAGAACAGAAAATATCATAAAGGATAGTGACGTGCAAAGATAGGCTAGGACAACTAACAGAAGCCCCTGACTGTAGGAGATTCAGTGAATGTAGTTCAAAGTATTAATCATCCCTTGTACACATGCTGAGAGCTGTACATCAGTTTCCTCTGCTTTGGTATCCAGTGTCAACAGCCTACAAAGCTGAGCATATGTCTTGGCCTCACAGCCTTCTTTCCTAGGAGAGTTTTCTCTTTTCATCTGAAGATTCAAAGAAAGCTTATCACTGGTCTTTATACAGGTTAAGTTCCCACAATATTTTTAATTATAATTTGTAAAACACAAAGTATCTTCCAAACTGCTTCAGTAGTTCTCTACAGTTAAGTAAGTAAGAACCTGAATATACAAATAATTAATGCATTTGTTTGTGGCAATATATGTTTGACTCACTTGACACTGCAAAGGTCCTTTTTCAAATGTACAGACACTTACTGTATATAAATCCACAAGCATACATACCTAAATTAAGTACTTAATTATTTAGAATGGTATTAAATAGTACTTAAAATCATCTCTTCAAAACTTTTGCACATGTGGTTGTCTAGATTTTCTCTTGATTAATGTAGGCAGAAAATATCTCTGGATGATGCCAGAGATGATCCCATCCAATGCTAAATGCCTAAAATAACTGAAATTAATTGTTTTTGGAAACAGTTATCTTTACTGGCAATAGGTGGGCCATAAGCAGCAGCATAACACAATGAAATCTCATGTTGTCTACAGTAAGAAAACTGGCTTAGGAAGTCCCCATCCATGACCGGTCATTCCAACCACGCACTTATTTATATCTGAAATTATCTAAGCTACACAGAAAAGAACTGCTCTGGGTCAAAATGACCATTCTTGAGGAAAAGGTATTTCTAACCCTATTCTGCAAAGATATTACAGTTCCAGTAACACATACTTAAGCAACATAGAAATGGAGCTAGATAGAAAGAGCAGAATCATCTTAAATGAGACCCAAAGCAGGTGATAAACCAGTTTAATTATCTGTTTAGATAGGATGACTCTTATAGCTGGGTAAAAGGAGATTAAATATGTATTGCTGAGTATATATTGTTTATACATAAATAACTTTCTAAAAATTAGTTCCTGATCAAAACTAAAAATTGTGAAGCCAGTAGCATTTAAAAACTTGCTAACAAATCTCTGGTTTTGTTTTTTTACACCTCTTATTTTTATGATTTTTTTCACATAGGTACATGCAGGAACTGCACAATTACAGCAAGATAAGAACTAAAGTAATCATCAGGGTTAAAAAAAAAAAAAAAAAAAGGAATAGAGGAAGCTTTCTAGTTAAAACAGTCTTTGGGAGAAGTGGATGGGTTCAAAGTGCAATGATTTTTATTGGATTAGCAAATAAATTATAATACAAAAGCTTTTTAGAACTGACAATTGAAACAGGAACTGCAGAAGTCTGTAAAGTTATAATTGGTTTGTCTAATTAAATCGGATAGTAAAATATTGAGTATCACAACCTCTCCTAAAGACTGGCTATTAAACAGGCATTTTTCATGGGATTCATCTGATGTGATGAGATTCATCTCACCAAGTTTTGAATTTCTGTTTAGTAGCAATCTACATCTGAGGCAGACACTCTGATGTCCTTTTATTTCAGTGATTAAAAAAAAAAAAAAAAAAAAAAAGCCAATTTTGAGTACAGTTCATTTGATTTATTTTTATTGCCTACTTTGACATGAGATGAATAGCACCCACAAATAACATATTTTTAATCCACAGATTATTAAAAAAAGTATATGAAAAAGGATCAGACATTTATGTTGACATTGTAGAGCTCTGAGTTTGGTCAAGTTCATTTACATAGCCCACAGAACATAACTTTCATAAACCTTATTTATTTCAGTTACTGAAATCACTCACTGGGTGAACAGTAGTTTGTTTTAAGGTAAATCTGAGGGATAATCATGACAAAAACAAACAAACAAACAAACAAACAAACACAACCATGAAGTCAGAAATGCAAAGGAATTAGTTGGCACAAGGATGTCATACAGATAGGGCTCAAGGTGGGCAGCTATCTGAGTGCTGGGAGCAGCACACTTTACAGCAAGAGGATAAGCTGCAAGAAGCAATTAAAAGTCTGCATATTAAAGGGGATGAGAAACAGATAGGTTGTTAAATCACAGAATCAGAAAAATGCAAGGGGTTGGAAGGGATCTCAAGGGATCATTGAGTCCAACCCTCCTGCTGAAGCAGGTACCCTACAATAGATCACATATAGGCACCCAGACAGGTCTTGGATTTCTCCATAGAAAGACTCCACAAACTCTCAAAGCAAACTGTTCCCTTGCTCCATCACCCTTACCATAAAGAAGTTCTTCTGCATGTTTGTATGGAACTTCCTGTTTTCAGAATTTCGGCCATTACTCCTTGTCCTATCACTACATGCTACTGAGAAGAGCCTGGCCTCATCCATTTGCCTCCCACCTCCCTTTAGATATTTATAAATATTGACCCGATCCCCTCTCAGTCTTCTATTCCCCAGACTGAACAAACCCAGATTACTCAAACTTGCAGAAATCAAGGTGCACAACATCTACCGCTCTTCCCCATCAACTCAGCCAGTGATGACATCATAGAAGGCTACCAAGTCTAGTGTAATCATATTCCAGCAGCGGTCCAGCGTCTGAGAAGGATGTACCTTGGTACATGGTGACTCACAACAGCAGGGCTCCACTTCAGTTCCCACCCTCTAGCTTAGCTCGCAGAAGAAGGTCAGAAGATCTTGCAGCTATAGAAACCCATAACACCCATGACCAAGATCTTCAAGAAGAATCTGTATTGACAGCCTGCAGTGGATACTGAAAAAAGAAATGCTGTGTGCTCGTAGTGGGTGACTCCCTGTTACAAGGTGCTGAGATTCCCCTCTGCCAGAGTGACAGTGAGTCCTGGGAGGTCTGCTGTTTCCTGGAAGCCAAGATCCAAGACACTTCCAAGACGGTGCCATGGCTTGCCAGAAGCAGAGGCTACTTATTCACTAATGCTCCTTCATAGGAGTCAGAACATGGTCAGAATGAAAGAAAACTATAAAGCCTTTGGAATGCAAGTGAAGAACACTCATGCCCAAGTTGCCTTCTCTTCAATTTTACCAGCTGGAGGAAGGAAGGAAGGAAGCCAGAAGTAGATATATAGTGCATATCAATTTCTGTCTGCATGACTGGTGTCAGCATGAGAGTTTCAATTTTTATGTCAGTGGAATTTACTATAAAGATTATAGTCTGTTAGGGAGGGATGGGATCCACCTGTCTAAAAGAGGCCTAGCAACCTCTGACAGCAAGCTGGCCAATCTAGTAAGGCAGGCTTTAAACAGAAGGACTTGTGGGTGGGGTCCAAAATGGCTTTGCTTGTGGCATTGCAACCAGCTGGGGAGTAAGCTAGGCCAAACAAAACAGTGACAAGTGTTCCTTAGCTGCCTACCACTCTCAGATTCCATTTGGGACAGTTACACTGTTCACCTGCCTATGGCCAAAATGAACAAAACTAACACAATTGCTCCTTGAGCAGTGCTAGACCACCTTTCTGGCAGTTATTTCCCTCTTGCTTTTTTACTCATCCTCCTGTTAAACAAAAGAGAACCTAAAACAAGTCCAATCTTATCCCATACCTACACAGATGCAGAATAATATATCTTTTGCTTTTTTACATACAGCGTTAGGAAATGCTTTGACTGGTTAATTCAGGATGTCTAGTCACATCAAGAATGTATCTCTGAAAATTTGTTATTCCTTTTACATTGAATCCCGAAGTTTATGGATAGTGTGCTTCCAATAGCTTGGAGCAGGGCTCTGTAAAATTACTTCTTCAATATCAGTGATTTCTGTAATTACTATCCAGTAACACTGAAAGGATTTGCCTATACAAAAGCAGCAGCTGTTCCTCAGCCTTTGAGATTAATAATCCACAGATAACCAGACTGACTGGAAGTTTCACAGCTGTATTGAAAGAGAAGGGATGACAGAAGTACACTTCAGAAACACTCAGGAATTCGACAAATATGTTTTATCTACTTATCTATGGAATGGGAGAGAAAAAGTGTGTTCTGAATACTGGTTGATTTTATATCTAATGCTGTAAATATTAAAGTAAAAGGAAATGGAGGAACTTTTGTAAGAAAGATTTTTTTAGGAATATTTTTATGCGGGGAAAAAAAAAAGACATGAATTATAAGAAGAACATGGCATAAAAAATAAAGGTTTCTCACACATTTCTGAATTATAAAGTAATATTTCCACAGAGGAGAAGATAATTTTAAAGAAATTTAGATAAGGGTTCTGATAAAGCTGAAGTTAAGCTGAGTGCTCTGATAAATGTCTAGCAACTTTCATCAGAATAGCTGTTTTGTTCTTTGTATGGGCCACATAAAATCCTTCTACAAATAACTCACTTCATACAGAAACAAAAACTGAGCTGCTAGTCTTGCAGCACAATTTTGGACCAGGAGTATTTATTCTTCCTTAAATGAGAAAACTAATCAAGTGTTTCACAAAAGTAATTAATGTAGAGGGAATGGAAATATATATTGTCCTCTATTAGATCAAATCATATTAGAAAAATGGAATTAACTAACTGCATTTATTAAATAGAATAAAAAGCTTCAGGTTACTCAGTGAAGTCATTTCCACTGTAAAAAAAAAATAAATAAAAAAAAAAATAAAAAATCATGTAGCCAAATATACTCAGCTGTTGATTTTGGAAATATAATTTGTGATCCAGAGAATACTGTGCTCTTATTCACCAATGGAATTTTTGCTTTGTGTCTTTAGCTTAGATTAGCCATTATGTGGAGATATTTACAACAGGTAGGTATCTGCTATTAATTCTGTGCTTAAGGTGGAAATTATGGTAATTTTGTGTCATAAGTGATAAATAGACAAACTGTATCCACTGTTTTTACTAGATCAGACTTTCTATGTTTATGATAAAAAGGGAAAATAATTTCATGAAAGGACTGCTACAGTAGCAAAAGCTATTCTTAGCTAGTCAGCATTATCTGCCGAAACAGACTGATTCACTTTGATTGCCACTCAGCAGGACTGAAGGTAGAAGTCATATGTAAATAGATGGGCTAGAAATGGATGCTTGTATTCATTAATCTTTCATTAGACTCAATCTCAAAATTACCCAAAGGTTTTACAAGGACTTTTATAACTCTAAATTGGCCCCTGGCCTTTAAACAAAATGAAAGCTATTGATTGATGTTCTGGCCACGATGCAAATGAGCCCATCAGTTCCTGAACCAGCCTTTATTGGTTTAGATGCACTTTCTTATATCTGAACAGGAAAGCTACTTAGAAGTGGAAAAAAAAAAAAAAAAAAAAAAAAAAAAGCTTCATACTAAGGCTTATACTATGTTAAATTAAATAATTAAGTAACAGTAAAAACAAAGTCCTCAGTAATTTCATTCACTGCATTTTACATTCTTAAAATGAAAAAAAAAATAAATAAAAAAAATTAAAAAATGCAAGACATATTTGAGACATATAAATATATCTTTTCCTAATTAATTTTTAAGACATTAGTACTCTGTGTTCCCCATGTTCCCCAGCCCTGAAAAGCATAGACATCTGGACGTGGTAGAACCTGTATCAATATTTCCTATGGAATAATCCATCTTTATGAAGTAAATATTGCTGTCCTCTCTACCATAAAAGAACAGAAAAAGCATCTTCAAATTTGAATATTGTTTTGATATTTTCTGTCTTAGTCTTAGGATTATTTTATTTTAAGTTGACACAGTGTTCCTCTGTCTCCACTCCACTCTAATAGCAGGGCAGTAGAAAGACCCTAAGAAATGCAAGACCTAGGTTCCCAGTCCATTCCTGTTTGAGAAGCTTTAATCCTCCTTTTCTAGGGAATACCCATCCACCAGGTTTATCTAAATTGCAAAACAGATATACAGGAGACATAATTTAGTGGGCATGGTGGTGATTGGTTGATGGCTGGGCTAGATGATCTTAGAGGTCACCTTAATAACTCTGTGATCCAAGGGTACTGGAGCATTTGCCATGTGAAGAAAAGCTGAGGCAGCTGGGTTTCTCCATCCTGGAGAAGCAATGGCTTTGCAAGGACTCTCAGTGGCCTCCAGTTACTAGCTGGAAGCCACCAGGAATACAGAACTAGGCTCTTCATGGTGGTGTATGGCAGGACAAGAGAAAATAGGCACATTACTGATATTATTGATTATTGACTTTTATTGGGTGTGTCAGTAAAGTTTTGATACATATCTGATTGTTTGGCTTAATGTAAGGCAGTTATACATGTCCCATAGAAACATGGGGGCATTTTGTATAACTTCCACCAATTTCAGAGCAGCATTTGTCTGAAGTGGTGATATGTTTGCCATATTAGACTATAGAAACAGAACATAATGGCATTCATATGTGAATGGTCTATTTTTCATTTGGAAAAGAATTGCAGATCAGACCAAGGAATAACGAGTAATATTTATTTGATCTAGTGTAGTGACTTACTCATTCCAGATTACTTCAGGTCAAAGTTTTTATGCTTTTGTCTGAAAGCAAGAATGTTTTGTTCTTCAAATATCAGTTGCTTCAAAGTAAAATTCACTAAAACTTGTCAGTATTTTACATTAAACTGAGAACTAAGTTTATTAGAACTTCAATTTTCCACTGAAAAAAATAAACAACCCAACTAATTGAAAGTGCCATGCAGTGCTTGTAAAACTCTGTACAAGCTTTGAGTCCAGAAGCTTCAACAGTGTGGTAACTTACACAGGGGTAAGATTTGCAACAAAAACTTAAAAGAATTTTAACTTTGTTCTCAGTGAAAAGCATTGCACTGACTTTATTCACATACAATTCAGAAAAAAACAGTATATAAAAAAAAAGAATCAAGAAAAAATGTCAATTCAGTAGTTCAAACAGATTTAAGGTTCAAGTTGCTAAAGATGTGTCTGTATAAAAATACATATACATATATATGTGAGATCTTCAGTGAAGTTTAATCACTCACCATTGTAATATCCTATTGCAAATCAAATTCAAAACTGCAATGAGGGAACACATAGATAAAATAAGAGTTACTAAAACACTGCTGGCAACATCACAGTGCTTTGAAACTTCTATTTTTATTTGCTGAAAATAAGGAAGTTCACCAGACACAAAAAACCCTAAAGTTTGTGATGTTTTATGAATACAATTGGACTTGGAGAACTGTATTTCTCTAAGTTATAATAACTAAACAGAATATATATTCATGTAATGAAACAATATTTTTGTTTTGTTTTGTTGTTTTTCCTTAATATATATGCTGTCCTGGGGCTTGATGTCAGTGCTTTTGATCTTGGTACGGTCTCATGTAACAGATAATTTATCTGAAGTCCGATAGTTTTGGTAATTTTTGCCACCTGAAATTATTTTTCTTCTGCTTAAAAATGTTCTACAGAACAATTAAAAGCATCTGAATGGTTCTATGCATCTGATCCATGTAAAAGTTAACATGATCCAATGCAAGAGCCATGCACTTCAGAGAAGGAAAAGAAGCCTACCCTAACCAGATATATGCAGTGATTGTGAGATTATTTCCTTCTTCTTTAGCTATTAAGTCTTTATTAAAAAATAAAAATAAAAATAAAAATGTAATGGCCACAGAAACTGCCTTTGTCTCATCTGAGTAGTCAGATTTTCTCAGGAAGGGTGGCAGAAGCTGTCAGAGTTAGTGCCCATCCTATACCTGTGCTGTGGATAGCTTTGGTTTGCAGAGCAGTCAAACTGGCCTCCTTCCACAGCACTCAGAATTCATTTTGGCTCCAGGGTGTGTTTTTCTGTTAATCAGTTGCCAATCCATTCTATAAATCTTTCCAGCCTATTTTATATAAAAGTTTCCAGTCTAGCAAAGCAGGGTTCTATAGCCTATTTCCAGACTTGTTGTCTCAGTTATGTTGGCAGGATCCCAGGCTGTGTGCATGAAGGGGCAGAAAGCTTGCTAACAAAAGGGAGGAAGGAGGTAAGAAAGAGGAAAACTTATGTGAGATAGTTGTCGACTGCTGAAGGACATGGATTTGGAGGGTGGACTATTCAGTAGAAAAGGAATTGTTTGGATAATCACAGACAGAGGACTTGTGGTCAATGACTTTATGTCCAGGTGGAGGCAAGTGATGAGTAATGTCCCCCATGAGTCTGAGTCTGTCCTGGGACGGGTGCTCTTCAGCATCTTTATCAGTGACCCGATAGTGAGGCTGAATGCACCTTCAGCAGGTTTACTGATGACACTGAATTGTGCAGTTGATACAACAGGAAGGGATGTCATCCAAAGGATGTGGACAAGCTTGAAATGTGAGTCCATGAGAACCTAATGAGGTTCAGTAAAGCTGAGTTCAAGCATCAGAGTAATCCCAGATACATGTACAGAGTGGAAGAATAACTTATTGAGAGCAGCCCTATGGAGGAGAACTTGGAGGTTCTTATGGATGAAAAGCTTGATGAGAGTGTGCATTTGCAGCCAGAAAGGCCAACTGTGATTGTTCCCTTCTACTCTGACATTGTGAGGTCCTATATGGATTACTTCATCCAGGACTAGGACACTTAACACAAGAAAGAAATGGAGCTGTTGGAACATGTCCAGAGGATGGCCACAAGGATGATCTGAGGGACAGAGCACTTTTATGAAGAAAATTTGAAGGAGCTAGATTTGTTGAGCTTGAAGAAGAGAAGGCTCCAAGGAGAACATATTGTGACCTCCCATTACTTATAGGAGGCTTATAAGAAGGAAGGGGGACAACTTTTTCATGGTCTGATAGTGATGACAGGACAAGGGAAAATGGTTTTAAAGTAAAATAGGGGAGATTCAGTTTAGATATTAGGAAGAAATTCTTTACACAGAGAGTGGTGAGGCACTGGAACAGATTGTCCAGAGAAGTTGTGGATGCCACATCCCTTGAGGCATTCAAGGACAGGTTAGATGGGGCCTTGGGCAGACTAATTTAGTGGGTGGCAACACTGCCCATGGCTGAGAGGTTGGGTCATAATGATCTTTAAGGTCCCTTCCAATACAAACCTTTCTATAAGCTGTAATTCTAAAACTGACCTAAACTGTAAGGAGTTGGCGTAGCCTTGAAAATGGGTAGGACCATACAGAACAGAATAGGGCAAAGGAGACATCAGTAGTCAAGGAAGAATTTTTCAATGTGGCAGTCCACCCCTCCATCCCAACAGAGTCCAGTGGCAGAGATGGCAGTGTCACCATCTCCTTTAGCCCAGAAGGCTGCTGTTTCCATCACAGTCACTTCTAGAGACAAGCAAAGAGATCATTACCTCCAATGCTGGAAATCTTTACAATCTGCTAAACAGATTAGCTAAAGTGCTTGTGCAGAATACACTGTAGAGACTGAAGCAGTGAATTGTTATTTGAGGTCTCTTAAGTAACTTTATATGACAGCCTGTTATAGTTCTGCAAGAATAGCCATCCCAAAAAGTACAAGATATCAAACATTTCTGCCTTCTACATCTTCAGGACTTTAGTAGTGTTAAGATCATAGGTATTTTTCTGTTCACACAGCAAAAGTATTCAGCTCAAATGTTCTGTAGAAAATAAGCCCTTTAAAGCTAAGATGGAACATGAAAAATTTCAGGCTCCAAGTAATTTTCCTGAGATGTGTATAGTATATATCAAACAAGTATAGGTGCATAATACTTGTACTGGGAAGTGTAACTGCTTAAATGTACTGCTTTCTCTTTGTGAGTGGCAAAACAAGCACAGTAGCCACTCTCAAATTTCAGTGAGACAACACAAACTGAATATCCATACCTTTTTCTATAATAATCTACAATACATTTTAAAAATGTTGCTCCATTTAAAAATGGTGCTTAATTTTTCCTTTTCGCTACATACTTCTGAGAAAAATGAAAATAAATAAGTATCCCCTGCATTTATGCAAAAATCTGAATGGTAATCATCGAGTTGCTTTTGCTGTTGTGTTGCTTGTCACCCAATGCAGAAGTGCTGCTCAGCTAGTGGAAAACATGTTCAGTTATACATCAAATTCAGGATATAGGGATGAATAGAAATAATAATTATGTTGCAGCAAACATTTTACTTAATTTTTTCTCCTTTTTTTCTGTTTTTCCGAATATGTCATCTTACAAAGCTTGATCTTTTGAATATTATTTTTTGCAAAACAAGCATGAAAAGATGTAAACACCACTGAAGTGACATTTTCCTGACTCAGTGCTCACAGGATACAGAAGAGAACATTCACAGAAAATCTGATGACTCTGTGGATGACTATGCCAGCAAAACACATTTCATTGTCCTCTCAAAAGCTATATGCTCATTTTGACACCCAGCAAGACAAGACAGTTTGCCTTCACAGTCAGCTGAATTCACAGTACAGAAATGAATTAATATTAACTAAAGAAAAATGCTGTCATTTCAGGAATGTAAAGAAATATCTTAAAACATCTTCACTTGCAGGATAGTCTGGATTAGTCATGAGGGCATGGTTATGGTTTATTAAGCATTCCTAAAAGTGAGGACACACTGAGACAAAAGGAAAATCCTTTTATATACCAAAAGACAGGTCAGTGGCTTCATAACAGCTATGGAGTGTCCTGGTGTCCAGGAGCACTGAAGTTTCCTTGGCAATGAGAGCAGGCACCATCTCACTAGTTGTTCCTACCTGGAAATCTAATATACCTAGAACATTTTGGTTCTCTGAATTACTCAAAAGATACAGGTAGATCAACTCATATAAGACAGGCTAAAGGAAGACTAAACTGTGATTGTTATAAACTGTGTACCTTTTGAAGATGCTACCCAGTAATTTTCTCATCCACTTTGTGCCTCCTCTCTCTCTCAATAAATAAATAAATAAATTGAATCCAGCTTGGATACTTTATCTCTGTTCTGTTTTGTTCTGAATACTTCTACATGTATTTCCTCATGAAGAAAATCCAGTGACCATGTTAACACATTATTATGTCTTGCTTGACTGAATTCAAGAACTCAGTCTAATTTGTAGAGAATATATATATTTTTTTGTTCTATAAAAAATATACAGAGGTTTTCAGAAGTAAGTAGGACCAGAGCTCATTGTGCTATCATGAATTTAAAACTGTACTGGGTATTCGAGACTACAGACAATGCACCAAGCTTCACTTGTCACCGACTATGGTGGGAATGAAGTTCAATTTCAACTGAAAACTCTTGTCATGATACTCTATACAGGGAAAAAGCATTTTGTGTTTGTGTAATCAGAGATTAATGGATCTAAACAGTAGCAAATGCAGAAAATACAGAAAATAAAATGATTCACTCAAATTTTCAAGTAAGTAAATACATTTGCTTTCTACAATGCTAATTGGGAAAAATGTCAAAGTATTTGTTTTACAGATGGTTTTGTTATTTGAAGCCAGGGGTGATTTGTAAGTTACACAGAATTTGAGATACTGACACAGGCTCTGTCAAGTATAAAGGTCTGTCATTAGAAGTAATGCTCATGATGTATATTTACACTTCTCTATGAAATGAATTTAGTTCATCACTGGCTATTAAGATCTTTCATCAAGGCATGGCAATGGTCTGCAGTTGGTAATTATGATTGCTGGGTGGACATAAGGAAAATCTAGAAAACATGAATCCAGATGTCAGTAGAGGATCAAATAGTAGATGCTGAAGCATAATAAAGTACTTTTCTCCCTCCAGGCATTTCTGAGTTGTTTTTTTCTTTCTTTCTTTCTTTTTTTTCTTTTGCAATATGTTTGGCTTCATTTAACCAATGTTGGTTAAATACAATTTTGTCGTCATCTCCTAAAGGAGAATGATTATGAAGATCACCCTTGGTGATCCAGTTACCATTCCCTAAAATTTCCCAGGCAAGTCCGTATCCTTCATGCATAAATATTAGGGAGGGAGCAGGAGAGTGATCTGTGTCATAGAATTCTTTCACTAGGTTCTGCTTCATTCATACACAAAGATGAAGAAAGAACATAGCACCATGACTGTAGCACAAGTCACCATAGCACATCTACTTTTCACAAGAAAATCATTTTTTAAGAGTAGGTATTTATGCTTTTAAAGTCAGCATAACATTATCTTCTTCTTACAGAGAAGAATAATATATGATATCCAGCAAACATTACACTTAAATAAAAGAAGTTCTAAAAGGAAAAAGCAGAGTTAGCCAGATGTAGAGGAAGATCTCAAGTCTTTGAATGTTATCAGGTTTGGAAAGATCACACAATGAACAATGATGTATTGAGGAAAGAATAAAGAAAAACTGCAGTATTTTTTTTCTAAGTTAATTAATGACTCTAAAAGTTACCTTTGCACTTCCTTTGAGACACTTTTCAAGGCATTATGCATTCTCTGCCTGTTGAGATTCAAGAAATAAGGAATGTGAATATTTTTTATTTTCCTGCTGGATATGTCAAAGAAATTGGTGTGTGAAATGTGTGGCAATCTCTTTGTAGGCTGGAGTGCTGCAGACCGTTAGTCATCACAGCCCTCACTATGTGGTTCTTGGCAGTGTTCACAAGAATTAGATCTATACCCAGAAACTGCAAGGAAATGATCTTTATCTTAGATTCTGTCTAGACCCAAGTGTGGAATGAAGTTGTTAAACCATTTTCCACTTTCTCTTCTGATGAAAACCTGTAGATATTTTGTATATATCGTAGTATATTGTATTTGTATGCTGGATTTTAAATGACATTCTTTTGACTTACGTTGTATTATTTATTCTGAAACTGTTAAAAACGGGAACAAGAGTCTTTAGAACCCTCCCTTGCACTTTTTGCATGAGTCAGAAAAAAGATTATTTTTAACAGTCTTCTGTAAATCACCTTAAATGGCATTTGACTTTTTTATTTTAAACTCTTTTCCTGTCAGTCACTTTTATAATAGCCATCGCTGTATGTTCATTCAGCAAAATATGTGCTCACAGAAGTCATAAATTCTTGCCCTAACGTGGGCATGTGGCAAAGAAAACAAAGCACAATCTTTATGGTTGCCTGTGAAATGCCACTGTAATGTTCCTACTTATTCTCAAAGAAGTTTGCCTCCTTGCATGGTCTTTATTTTCCATTCGTGGGCTACTTGTGAGCTTCATGGAACATCAGTATTTTGCCCTTCCAAAGACTTTGAATGTGACCTTCAGCAAAGACAATAAAATGAGGAAGTGGTATTTATCACATGCTAAAAAATAAAATAAGCTTTCTTAAGCTGTTTTAATGTTCCTCATGATGGAACAATTTGTAGTACAGATAAATGTTCCATTTATATTTTCCAGTTCAATTTTATATAAGATCTTACTAAGGTGAAAGGTAATTAATCTGGGCTCAAGCAAATAGTTCACTAAAGGTCAGACTACCCAGACTGACACCGCTGGGCAACAGAGTTTTCACCACAGCAGTGTGAGGTAGGTGAGGAAATATGAAGGGATGAGGAAACATATGTTAATGCACATGCTCTTTTAACATATACACATTAAAAATGTATTGTTCTTTAAGAAAAGTCATCTGTCCTCATCTGAAACATTTGCTTTACACATATAAAAGGTGGTTTAGGATTAGGTTTTCCAGGTCTTATTGTTTGGTATCTAAGTACTAAGTATGTTAACGTACTTAAATGTCCTTTATAATTGTCTTTTTATTATTCTAAAAATGTCTCATTTGGCTTTTTGCTTCAGTGTCTCTAATGTTTCTACAGTTACTTAAATAAAAATAAAGTCTTTGGATTTAATTATGTCTCATACTCACTGCGGAAATAATCAGGGTGTATTTTAAATGAGGAGTTTTACACAAGAAATATGACATGGTTTAATTTACCTTTTAAAATATTGCTAGCTGCTTCTGGTATAAATCTCAGTTTGCTCTGGGGCAGAATTATAGATTATTCAAAGCATATCTTGTCTTGGAAAGAAAAAAAAAAAAAAAAGCACACTAAAATAACACTAGGGAAAGCAATTCTATGTAAAGAATACACTAACAGTGAAATACATAATTAATTATTTCTTTATTGTGACACTTCTCCTCAGGGAAAAACAACAGACCAAAACCAAAAACCTGTCACACCTAAGATTCTGGGAATTCATATATTTTTAATTGTCTTGCAGATCAAAAACACGACTAGACTTCGCTATTGAAGTCTCATTTAGTGCCTGCTTACGCATCGTCGCTGTCTAGACAAAGCTCCTTGGGTAAGATGGGAGTCACCTCCCTGAAGCGAGCTGCCTGCGGTGATGCTGTGCCCTTCGGGAGCCACGACCTTGCTTCCTTTCTGAACACTGTGGTCTTTCAACCTAATTGTACTTGAAGCAGTGAAACTGATGTGTTCCATGTGACACGTGCAGAGATGTAATTGATTTTTTAAAAAGAAATTTCTATAAGTGCCAAACCAATATGCAGGGTTTTGTTTACTTCCTTTTTAAAATCATTATTTATTTTTATTTATTATAGTTATAATTATTAGTATCATTATTATTATTCTCTCTCCACCCCACCCCCCACCCCCCACCTTCCCACCCCATCCCCCCTTTCCCTTTAATAGTATATAATCACTGGTCATTTATTTTCGGCTTTAAGTATCTAATGATCAAATTCCACTGTAGCCACTTGGCTAACAGCTAAAATGTCTAAAATAAATGCATGACCCTGACATTCAGAGATCTACTGTAAATGCAGGTGGAATGGCTGAAAGAATATATCTCCAACTTTTTTTTTTTTTTTTTTAAATAATACAGAGATTTCTATTGACCAGGAAAAATCTTTCCTTCCCAGGTGCCCACAAGAACTTTCAGTACATAAAGGCAGCAAGTGTTGCAGTATTAAGAAGAGGCCAAAAGACATCGTTTTCCAGTCCAGTTTAGTTAAAAATTGAGTGTGTGGTTTTTGAAATGTAGAGAAAAGTAGGCCAACTAGTGTTCTACATACAACTGAACAAGACAGCCAAACTTTGAATGAAAGGATTTATCATAGAGATGGGGAAAATAATCTGTATCAAACTACTGATACAATTTGGGGCTTTAAATTAATGGCAATTAGTATCATTTGTAAACATTAGTAACAGGATTTCCATAGTAAATGTGGAAGCAGTGGTATGCACTGATGTTATTGTTGTTATTGTGACAGCACAACAGTCCCAAGATATAGATAACATTCCAGTAAATGAGTTTTCATACTCTGCAATCATACAGTTTCTCAGTGCTTCCTTTTTTCAGGCAGTAGGGGTGCATCCTACACACAGTTAGCTGAAGGCATAATTCAGATTAAATCAGTGAACATTTAAACTTAATCACTTTCTGACGGTGTTAGCTGCAGCCCAATCAAGTTTTCAGGCAAGTCAGGAAACACCAGTGACATTACAGCCACACTATAACTTCAGATGGCCATGATGGTTAGCAGTGAAACTCAGCAGTTCTATTTGTTTATGATGGTCCAGATAGTATCTCAGAGCTTAAGACATTTGGTTGGGGGTAAGGAGGATGAGGTTCCACCAAGACAATTAGAACCGTTTGCACCTCTCAGGGCTGCATTGTTTCTCTTTGTACGTATCTCTAAGAGTCGTTTTCACTCCTGTGAAACTTCTGTTGAAAGGATTAAGAACCTTTTAACACCTCTGAAAAAATTCTCTTAAAGTGTTGGTTTATTCCAGGCCGGCTAGATGCTCTGGAGCAGTACTTAGTACTCTGCTGGCCTTAATATTTGTGCGACTCCTCTTGGTGTTGGAAAGATGAGGGAGTTATTGAAACCTCCTCTTTTTCTCATGTTAGAGTCTTGTTGATCTTAACAATCTGCTAAGGCTTAAGATCCGATAATGTAAATAAAATTATGTTAACTAAATCATTTGCTATTTAGCACTTAAGACAAAGAGACCTCCTTTACTAATCTTTGGCTTTAACAGTTTAAGAAGTAGAGAATTCTTCTGAGGAATAATTACAGCTTTTAGTTGTTGTTGTTTCTAACTGTCTTTACATTTGTACTAGAAAAGGAGCTGAATTAATGACATGCTAATGAACCTTTTCATTAGCATCACAAAGAAAAGAAATTACAAGAACTAGGGCTTTTATCTGGTTGTCCTGAAATCTGCCTAATCTAGGACAAACTGGCCTCAGTCTCCAAGACTAGACAGGAATTCAGATATTTATATTATTTGCTAGTAGCAACAAAGGTATTTTCGAGATTGATCCCTAAATTTGTGATAGAGGGACATTTCCAGAACATCAACTTTGCACACTGTTACTCCTTCAGTATTTCTCACATAGTGTTTACTACTTGATAAAATGTAGCTTAAAATCATGAGATTCTTATTCACCTTTTGAGCTTTTCTGCAGTTGGTTCATCCATCTTTTTCTTGGGAGAGTAGAGAGAGACAGATACAAAATCTTTTTAAATGCCACAAGACAGGAATGTTATGGTTAAACCTCAGGTCACTCTCAAGCTTCAACAGCAGTTCATGAAGCTAACGCAATTAAGGCAGATCTACATATATGCCCTGAAACTTTTCTAATATTTCATTTCACAGGCTTTCCCCAGCCCTCTGGAGATATCTGAGGCATGTTTGGAAAGACCTGCTCACAGACGCTTTTGCTGCATACGACAAATAGTCATAACCACATTCTCAGTGCTTCAATGATTCCAAGCAAAAACAATGTAACTACCTTACTCCAACTCACTGATTTTTCCAAAAGCCAACCTTACTCTCATTCTGTTAATACTTCCCCTGACATTGTTATAAATTTCTAAAGTCACGAGAAGTGAGACCTGAGACGACATCTTCTTTCTTGCTGCAACTGCTGGCAAGATAAAGACTCTGATAACAGGAACAGAAGCAAAGACTAGAAAGAACCTGACAGTATGGTATGGTTTGATTTTAAGAAATGCAGTTCATTTAATAGATTGTTTAATTGGAATAGACCTTTGGAGGTCATCCAGTCCAACTCCCCTGCAATTAACTGAAACACCTACAGCTAGATTGGGTGCTCAAAACCCCGTTCAGCCTGACCTTGAATGTCTCCAGGGATGGGGCCTCCACCACCTCTCTGGGCAACCTCTCTGAGGCTCCAGTTCCTCACCACCGTTATTGTAAAAAAGACTTCTTTCTTGTATCCGATCTAAATCTTCTCTGTTTCACTTTGAAAATATTTCTCCTTGTTCCGTGTGAGAAAAGAATGCAGAATTCATCTGCCTGAAAAGTAGAAGTTTTAGAGAATTTTTTTCTAGTTTCATAGTCTTTGAATGATTAAAATCATTACCTGATACACCAGCTGTAAAGTGTCTAAGAAAAAGTAGGGCCTCAATCAGCACATCAGCTAATGAGGAGACGCATTCTCTGTAAACTTCTTAAATGAATTATGAATTATTTTAGTTTCAACATGTAGGTTTTATAGGCACTTATACATGTAGTAGGCAAGAGATTTTGCTACATATGGTATTAAAGTAATGAAGCCACAGGATTAGGAAACATATCAGGAAGTGAAAAATCTCTTCCAGCAACTCTGTTTTGCCAGAACGGAATTTAGATAGCTAGAAACAAAACCCCACTCTATAAGCCTACGCATATCACTGCTCTCTCTATCTGTGTGTCTTCTGTTTTTGTAGACCAACAGTGGCTTGTGCAATTTCCTGTTAGAAGTGACTTTGTTGTCCTGACTAGATTTATTTTGTTGTTGAAGGGGAGATGAAATCATCAGCTAAGTGTGACCAAGTCTGGTAGCTGTCAAGGGATAAAAATAAAGTGATCAAGCCTAAAATGTAAAAATAATATGCTTATGTATGTGGAAAAGGCACTTGCATTCCAGTGGCTGCTCTTGTCCAAGTTTATCCTATGTTGTAAGCTGGTGTAGATGATTATTGAGCAGACTGGGACATCTAACAACACCAATCCCTCTGTTCACCTTCAATGTCAGAACAAGGGGGCAGTTTCCTCTAAAAGCCACTTATATATTAATCCACTCAAGTGTTTTCTGCTTGTACATCTGGGGTTGAGGCAGGATCAGACTCTAGTCATGACCTCACATAATCCTCCTTCTGTAGTGATACCCTTGCATAATACAGAAGAATATTTATGGCATAAGGGTCATATGTCACAGCAGCACGAGGAGTCATAAGTGCCGTGACTATGTCAAGAAGTTTTTAAACTAGCGTGATTGACATGGGATGCCATATGACCTTCTTAAGAGGCAGATTTGAATAGCTCTAGACAAAGCTGCTTGCAGACATAAAGTCACCATCACCTAGCAATGATGCCCCTGTGAAGTACTCTCCAATGGGAAATCATTAAATTTCATAGAGTCAAAGAACTGCTGAGGTTGGAAGAGGCCTCTGAGGTCTTCTGGTTCCAATCCCCTACTTTTTTCATAAAGGTCCACCTTGAAGACTGTGTCCAAATAGCTTGGGAATGTATCCAAGGAGAGAAATTATCAGCCTCTCTGGACAGTCTGTGCCAATGAACGTTCAGACACCCACACATTAAAAATGTGCTTCCTGATATTTAAGTAGAACCTCCCGAATTTCAGTCTGTCCCATTGCCCCCTGTAGTGTTTCTGGGCAACTTTATTTGGCTTAATCATCTTTCCACCTCCCTTCAGATATTTATAGACATTGATGTTGTCATGGTTTAATAATTTTGTAATTTTGCTATCAGTATTCCACATCATAACATCATAACATCATATAAAGCATGAATAATTTTACTGAATCTGCAACTTACAGAAGACTACAACTCCCAGAGAACAACACGATAGGTCATGGGACCTGGGCACTATATTAACTCAGTCGCAGGCTAGACTGACGTCTTTCGAGTTCTGGCGTTCAGGGGAGTGTGTGGGAGCCTTCGCCGTTTTGCCCAGATTTCACAGTAGGCCTCTCAGTTACGGGACTCATTCTCTCTCCTATTTTGCTTGATTCATTAGCTCAATTTTCAATTATATTGTATTATATTGTGTTATCCTGTATTTCAATATAGTATTTAGTAAATAAGTGTGCCTCCGTAGATCGTTGCCGCTGTTTTCTTTTCCTAATTAACTTTTTCTTTTCGGCCTAGGGCCCCTGTGGGTCCCACGGCCCCCTGTCATGGATGCAGGTGGATTTTTTTTTTTTTTTTTCATTCAAACCGTGACAGATGTGATGCCCTAAGTCTTTCTTCTGTAGACTGAGTAGTCCCAGCTCTTTCAGCCTTGACCATTTGATGATTACACTATCAGCATGGATGTTGTAACAACATAACATTGAATTTAAAAGGAAATTATTTTCATATCTGAGCCAAGAAAAAATTTCCAGTAACAGCAGGAAGATTCAACTTGGATGCCTACAAACAATTACAAGCTAATAATGGCCAGGCAGAGGGCCAATGGAAATAGATGATGTTTGTTTTTTTAAAAAAATATATTAATCCTTCTCCCCTTGCAATTTGTCTGATGTTTGTCTTTCTGGACTGCAAGTGCAGAAGAGGAAAGCTGCACTTCTTGCTTAGTATCAGCTATTTTACTTAAATAATCAACGGTTACTAACGTTAAATCATAATGATATAAAACATCAGTGCCTTTTTACCCACATCTGCTTCTGTCTCTTAATGAAGCACTGCACTTGTTACTGTTGTGTCTGACCATATGTTCATGGCACAATCCCTTTAATGTTATCACGGCAACAATACACCTGGGGTGTTATTACTGTTAGCAAATCCCTGGTGTCAGGGATTGAAGCAAGAGACAGAAAGTAAGAAAGCCAAAAGATGCACCAAGCTAAAAGTTATGGTGTAAAAATGGCAAAGAAAGTGGTGAAGAGTTGACTAATCCACAGATCCAAAGGTGAAGTCTGGGACAAGGAACAGGCAGGAATGGCCCCAAACCTGGCAAGATAGATAGTGAGGTCCTACAGTGTACAGTAATGGGATTCTCTTGTCTTACCAGTTTGCCTAACAAGCTTTATCGATCTCTGCTTTGGCAAAGCGGCTGACTGCAGCTCAGTTATCTTCATGGATACAGCAGTGACTGTTGCATTCTGGTAAATTCTTGGGCCTGGTAGGACCTTCTGCCCAGAAAAAAAGTAATGAGATACACCTCCTAGATGTTCCTACATAATGGTGATACAGCAGGACACCAATATATGTAAACAGTCACTGAAAACAAGCAGCATTTTGCAAGTCTTTGTACCTTACTCTATTAATAAACAGTAATCAGTCAGTGTCATTGTTATTTTTTCTGCATTTTTCTTTTGACTTTTCAGAGAAATGTTACAGCAAAGAAATCTGGTTTCATTAACTTTGAACAAACTACTGTAGATAATTCCTGAAACATGTCAAATATACACAGAATAAGACATTTTTAATAAGCACTGTAATAAAGCAGGAATAACTGTACAAAATTCTTCTGCTTATGTCATCCACACAATCAGATTACCATAATGAAACTTAAAATCTGTGAAGCAATTTCTCCTCACTCTTCTTCACTTTCTAGTTTTCAGCACCTTCCATTTCATTAGTATTCCTCCACTGTGTTGTCAGTCTGCATTATGGTGGGGTTTTGGAAGGCCTTCAATAAAAGAATACTTCACTGTGTTACAACCATCGCCCTTTGCACCTCTGTACAGATCCTAACAGAATAAATTTCTAAATGACTGCATGTTGCAGGAAACATGAATTCTTAATGAATCTTAGGATACAAGTCTAAACAGATGACATTGCTTTCCAATCTGCTACGGAAACAATGTTTTAATTAAGTACAAGGTTTGATAAAATTTTCACTTCTTGTACAAAAATGAATGGTGATTAACAGACGACTGACAAGCCAACTCTAATAATTTCTGATTAAATGCTTTTGTTTAGTGTTTTCAGTCACTCTCTACAGGGAATTAATTACTGGAAATGAAAAAAATGAAGGTTCATGCCGGTTAGTATTCTTGAGAAAGTGGAAGGTAATCAACTGTATAAATTACACTGGCATATGCAGGCCAGCTTGCGGTCAGAATTTGTACAACATACCACAGCCAGTTCTTATTTTGGTCAGATTGAAAAGTGTGTATGTGGGAGAGAGGGAGATCTGTCTCAAGTAGTTACTCTATAGTTTTAAGCAAGTTAAAGAATAAGAAACTAGTGTGATTTTTCTTCAGTTTATGAAATTTCCTCATGGCACTTACTTATTTGCAGTGGACACTTTTATTGCAGGTTCTAAGAATATGTTTACATGATTGCTATAATAGGTATTCCAATAAACATCCCCAAACTTACTGCATATAAAGCTAATAAAGAAAAGAAAAAGAGAGAGAGAGAGAGAAAACAAGACTCGCTTTTTATTATCCACTGCCCTCAAAGAGGTGTTAACTGGAAAATTTACCTAGGAAAGTCTAACTGGCAATAAGCTTAATAAGGCAATAATAAATGCTAGCCTGTGGAACTAGACTTTTTGCTCCTCTTTTACAGTAAATTGATTTCCAATTAACTGAAGTTAGCTAACAGCTCTGTAAATGTTATTCTAGATATTTCATGACCAATTGAACAGAAATGTTTTTGTTTTTCACCAGTTCTCAGCCAATTGGCAGTCAATTAACTTGAATATTAGTAGTGGCAAATACAGTATTGTAGAACAAAGACTAGACCTCTGTGCAGGGAGAAGGCTGATCTTTCCCTGCAGAATGCCGGTACCAAGACATCCGATGTTTTCTCACTGTGTTAGATGAAGAGTCTTATATTACAGCTTGTCTCCAGTGTCACACAGCTTTGTCTTGGCCATCTGCAAGGGCTGAGAGAATTTCACATACGCATCTGATTTTCTTTTGTTTGTCCAGGGATTTGTTAAGACTTTCTAATATTACCTTGACAATCATAATTTCTGGTGTTCAGTTGTCATTGTGCTTCATCTGATCACACCTGTTCATTGCAGGAGGCTTATAAAAGCAGTCTGAGATATTAGTACATTATATGACCATGCATATAGACACTGTCACTACAGAATTGTCAGTTGTTAGACTTAAAGTTTTTCAGTGGTCAGAATGAATAAAGAATTTCAAATACCTACAGCCAGAGGTAAGAAAATGTGATTAAATAATTAATTTATCCACATGGAGTTTCAATGGTGTCATGGTTTTGTAATTTTGCTATCAGTATTCCACATCATAACATCATGTAAAGTATGGATACTTCTATTGAATGTGCAGTCCACAGAAGAAGACTACATATCCCAGAGAACAACAGGGTTAATGATAAGTCACGGGACCAGGACGCTGTATAATCTCGTTCC
Source organism: Coturnix japonica (assembly GCF_054131305.1). NCBI lineage: Eukaryota > Metazoa > Chordata > Aves > Galliformes > Phasianidae > Coturnix > Coturnix japonica. The sequence continues at coordinate 16,767,682 of NC_140663.1, forward strand.
CAGGCTGGAGTGCCCTCCTTCTTCTCTCGAACTTCTCGGAGAGTGGGAAGCGTTCCAGCCGTGTCGCCTAGAGTTTACAGTAGGCCTCTCGGTTTTCGGGGACTCTCTCTCTCTGTTTCGTTCAATTTGTTAGCCTCAATTATATTATATTGTGTTATCTTGTATTTTGGTATCATATTTAGTAAATTAAGTTTTTCCTCCTTAGATTGTCGCTGTTTTATCCCACTCCCTTTTTCCCCCTCCTTTCCGGGCCCCGGGAGGGGGGCCCACGGGGTGGCTTCCCCTGTCACGGGCATAGGTAAATCTAAGTAACCCGTGACAAATGGGTTTAAAATTATATTCAACTTTTAGCTCTTCTTTATTGTAAGCTGGAACAGCAAAGGCCTTAGAAAGTATGGATTTGAATAAAATGCAGAGGCCTAAAGTCCTAGAAAATGAAAGTAAGTTTTTTTAAAAAATCTGGGATAAATGTTCAGTGCAGTCAGTCATATTATTTTGCTCTGGAATGGGGTAAAATTTTATGAGGCAGCAGTAAAAGGTAGGCAAAGGGATTAAATCATACTGGTGAAGTTTCTAAATGCTCTGAAAGCTCCACAGATGGAAAAGATCATTGTCATCTTTACAGTTTTTGCTCATTTAAGCAAGTTGATAAAATAATATTAATAAGAATGCAATTTAGTAAAGAGTATGAAACCATTCTCATGGTGTATAAGCAAGACCGACACTCATTCACCTTCCCATCTATTTCAGTAGGATTTTGTCACTGACCATAATAGAAGTTGCATCATGCTCTTGGCATGTGAATTGAAAATCGTTCAACAGAGGAACAGAACAAGTAGGGTGTTAAATGTTATCAACACTGTTATGATCACTTTTCATGGCAAAGTTCAGTCACATGAATAGTAAGACTTCTCATGAGTAACTGTTCTTTACAGTACTAACAAATATACTATTCAGGCCTTAGTTTTTAAGACAATTTTTAGGTTCAACAGTTATTTTTGTTGTTGTTTGGTTTTTGTTGTTGTTGTTGTTTGTTTTGTTTTCCCAAGTTATTTTGCCCTTGGTTTCCAAGTAGTTCATTTCATGTATTGCGAAAAATGAAACTCTCACTTTTACAAAAAAGAGAAACATTCCTCTCTTCTCCTTCTATTGATATTAAGCACTGCACTGGAGAGTTTTCCTTACAATTTCAGCATTTTGTAGCAGTTTTCTCTCTAGGACAAGCCTTCTTTTGTCACAAGCTAAAAATAATCCTGTAGTCATTATACAGGCAAAATTTCCTGTACTGTTTTTTTTTCCCAAGAACTACACAGTTGAGTTCTGTGAAGCCATGAGCACTCTGGCTAAGAATTGTCAGGGAAATGATGACACTCAGAAGTTAGATCTGCTTGAGTGGATCACCACAATGAACACTAGACTGGAGAAGAGTCTGTCTTTTTAAAACACACTCAAAATGCCCAGTTTACCTAGAGGTTGACTGAGATTTCCAAGATCACTTTCTCTAGTTTTCCTTCAAGTATATTGGAGTATATATTCAAGTATACATACATTATTACTTCCGTAGAAGTACCCTAGAGATGACAATGGAGCTCATATTTACTGAAGAAACTCAAAATGATAGAGAAACAGAGAAATCATGGCTGTCAAGTCAAAACCATAAATGCAATTTTGATCTCTCAGCTCATCTACATTACTCTTACCATCACAACATTTTTGTGCTTCCTGTATTTTCACATTCACAAAGTTACCTACAAAACTGATTAAAAAGTAGGGCATACTACTAAGATGTGTAAAAATATTCATGAATTGTGATTTTTACAAGATTTTTGAGTGATCCATGCTCTTCTGCTTTATCAGGAGGTGAGGTACATCATACCTTTGAAGTAAGCAAAAAATAGCTTGCAAGTGAAGTTAAAAATAGTAGGATTTGTCAACATTTCTTGAAAATTATTTGTTGCAGAATTTATAAACTAGAAACCATGCAATCTTTCTGATGCTACAGACTAGAGAAAGTTAAGCTCTTTATTACACATATCCTTACATCAGCAATAATGCCACTCTTGCCCTATGTGCAGGTCCTAAGCTGTTGTGCATATTCCCTCACGCAGTCTGCATCATTATCACAGAGATCAGTTTATTGATTTGAATGTCAGGGCACCAGCAAATGGAAGGGATGGTGTGAGGGAAGACCAGTTCAGCTGGTGCTGGCTTTGAGAAAGGGTCAGTAGTCCCACAATCTCACGATAATGAAAAAGTCTCTGTCACCATTTCTATTGATTAGGTCAAATGTGTATTCTAGTATATATTGCCAGTAGCAAAAGGGGTACTGTCAATAAATTTTATATTGGTTCAACAAGCAGAATGGGTTTTGTGGGTTGAAAACTTTTTTGTTAAGTCATGAGCATTATGCTGATAAAATCCCTAATGTTTCTAAGTAGGCTGCAATTGTAGCAAGGCAGAAATAGGAATTCTTACGCGATTTATATAAAAAAAGGCTTGTTTCTAAAAATGATGATTTAATGTACTTCACGGTCAGTTTACTCCATGTTCAGTTATCCTTACAGATATAAAACTTTTCCTTACAACCTAATCTGCATTTCTGCTGGTTACATTTATTAGCTATTGACCTCTGAGGTTACCTTTGGAAAACTGAAAATTGTTATGCTATGTCTAGCTATGCTAGATTTATATATTAACTAACTCTCATTATTCCTGCATGTAGAGCTGAAGCGAGTGCTGAGTCATTAATAGTAAACAAAGAAGCATACTGATCTACCTCTGTTTCTTGTGACTTAACTTCAAGTTTTAACACAGGCATACCTGAGAAAGAAGTGCAAGTATGGGACCAACTAATTCTCTTACAGGGCTAGTATAAGCAGCTTTTACATAATGGTTTGTATAGTCAATTAGCAGAGTATTAGCAATAATCGATAGTATTCTTACTAAGACCATATTAACTAGAGCTTAAACACAGCTAATCTGAGACCTATATTGAATTTATGTTATTATGTAAGCATAATGCTTCCATATGCAAATAATTTCCTTCATTTTCAAAAGCAAGTTCTGGCATCTGAGGTACAAATACGAACATTTTAACAGATACTTGGAAACAACATAACATAAAATTTCTTAAACCGGAATTGCAGCAGCTCACATTACAAATAATAGTAGGATTTTAAGCAACAAAGGACAAAACAGATTGAGTACGTTCTAAATTTATTGGAACGGAAGGATTGGAATTGCTAGCTGTGGAAATCTCTGCAGGAATGCTATGAATTTCTGTTTCTATTCCTCATTTTGCCTTGTGTTACACTTCAGTTCTGGGGTTCTCCAGTGCAACTGATAACAAATAATGACAACTTGTGTGTTTCTGTGACCATATTTTTTTATCGATCCACATGAATTCATCAGTTTTGAGACATTCTCTGAAATTACTTAGGAATCCTGTCTAAACACAGATTTTAATTTATTTCAAGTTGCACGGTTTTGTGACTTCCTATCACTTTATTCATCACTTCTGCAGTACAGCCGAAGCTCAATATGTCTGGCATGGCAGGTGCCTGAAGGAACCCCTTAGGCAAATATGTATAATATTTTTAAAGCACAGCTAACCATGAAACTAAACAGTCACAAATTTACCAATTTAAGTTTCAGTACAACACCAGAAAAGCCACGTGTTGAGATGAAACTAAAACATCACCATTTTACCCTCTGCCACCAACAGCAACTTCACTGTTGTTAGCAGGAAGATTACACTGCTAATCAGCTGATGGGGCCACAGTGGCCTATCATGTTATATCTGGTTACACTGCTGAGAATCACTGCCCATCCATATGCCAGAGGACAAGTGCTTCTCATCGGGACTGGAATGAAGCAGCAGAACTAAGGCCAATGCACTGTGAAATGCTGTTGCTAGGGGCCATGTGAGCAACCCGGGCTCCTCAGGCTGCGGCCCGATGCAAAGCTGACAGCCTTTACCATTCACACTCCTCTTGCCCAATAGCTGATTTTTCACCCACTGCTTCTACCTTAGCATTGCTCTAAGAAGTTAATAAAATGAAAAACTTATTATTTTCATATTCACAGTTGTTGTTTCATTTCTTTGGAAATGGTATGCTTTCAAACACAATGGGGAATTTACGAGCTATCCATACCTTTCAATATGTAAAAATAACACTCAGCAGTATTTTTAAATCACTCTTCCCAATGCATGCGTCATTATTTTCAGAACATATACTTTAATTTCACCAACAGAGGTCAGTAAACCACTGAAAGAGAGACATAAGAGTATGGCGAGAACACACTCTTGTCAATCTTCCTAACATCCTTCTGACAGATTTATTTCATTTTCAAAGAGGTCTTTTGTTGTTGTTGTTGTTCTTGGTGCATTTTTTGGTTGGTTGGTTGGTTTTTGTTTTTTCAATAAATGCAGGTTTAGTTAGCTGAAAAGAAAAAAAAAAAAAAAAAGGAAGTCAGCATGAGCTTATGAGTTCATGCAAGACAATGAGTTTTACTAAGGAGATGAATTATCCAAAACGCTATATTGTTAAAGACTTTTCAGCACTGAAGTATTTCTGAAGCAGTTAGGAAGCAGTGTCATGCTTACAGGCACAGGTGTGATCGCAGCTAAATCAATTTGTCAGGGCTGAAGCCGGCTGCAACTTAAGCAGTGTTTTGAATGAGCTGTAGAATTCTGCCTTTCAGGCTTTGTGCTGCGGAAAACCAACCAATACGCAGAGTATAAAGAGGAGGATCCCAGGGAAGAAGTATTTAATGATATTAAAATAACAACAGATAGCAGCACGGGAGGAGCTGTCACAGACCTGCTCATTTTGACAGTAACGCTCAGCTAATGGAACTATATTAGCACATCATTTTCCAACTTTCAGCTGTAATGAAAAGCTATTTTTACAAATCATTACTTTCGGTGTAAGGTGTTTCATCCACGTGTCTTCCATTAGCATTCAGGGGAGTTTCACAATGAATGCTGCCTGTGCAATACTGAAAGCACACCTTTTATGTGAGCTAATCCCAGAGGGGAGTCAGCACCAGTGCCTGCGTCCTTTTGACCTTTCTCCTTTTAACACATTTTGCTTCAGTAGCAAAAGGTGAAAATTTAGTTTTTATATTGCAAAACAGAAATCTTCAACGGCATTTCTCTGTGAGGGCAAGGAAAGTAAAACAGACTCCCGTGGAAACTTTAAAGTACCCAGTTCAGCGATCAGCAACAGCTTGACAGATGTATTTTTAGAACTGCTTTCCTGGTAGCCCTTTGAAGCTCGCCCACACTACCACTGCTCTCAACAGCTGTGCGCATGTGAAGCCACTGGAGTGGAAGATGTTAATTATCATCAGCTCCTGGAATTTCTCCAGGGACTACTTGTGGTTGGAAACACGCCTCCCTGAAGAGCTGCGCCAGGCACTGGGATCATCTCTCCTCTGGTTTATCTGAGTCCCTCCTCTAAGGGGAAAGGTAATCAATTATCACTCCCTATCTTCACTTTTAAGCATTGTGCTCTTAGGACCTGACCGTGTGACTGTCCTCAGCAAGAATAACTGCAAAACCTTTCATCCATGTGTCTCTGATTCCAACAAAGATGTATGTGATGTGAGCTCCTCAGGGATTGGGAGATACAGAGATTTCAATTAAAAGCTTGAGAGAAGTAAAAAAATAACAAAAACAACCTCAAATGGATGGAAACAACTGCCTTTTTTGCTGTTTTGTTTTCCCACTGACAATTTAACCCTCTAAGGCCAAGAAAAAAGCCATCTCCTCTCCCCCTATGTCATCAGAAACCTGCACACAAAAACAGTCCTTCCCCTTTAGCTGTACCCCTGCTACTCAGAGGCATTTTGAGTCTGAGTTGGTTAACGTCAGGAGCTTGGTATGATGTCAAAAAGTGAGATATTTCCCACAGAGAACCAAAATAATAGAAGATGAGCTGGCAGAAAGTTCCCCTGAAAGGGAAACAACACAAACCCAACAGATTTTAAGCCTTGCCCACTACTATTAATACTACAAAGCACTCTTAATGACAGAACATATCCTTAAGCGTACCTCCTAGATCCCTCAGTGGTAGTTAAAGCCCATAATCATCTCCACCCCCATAGAAAGACCAAGTCAGGTCAGTTCTCTCTGGCTGCACAGAAACCAGGATAAACACCAAGCTGCAAGACTTGACTCCCAGTGCAGGAAGATAAATGCTGAGGGCATTTCTCTCCTCTTTGCTGTGAATGCTAATTTTCACCTTCACTGACACTTCACAAAGTGACACAGCAGACACTTCTGATAACAAGGAGCTGAAGGAAAGCAGGCACCCCACTCTTTGAGCATACTGGTTGGCCTCTTCCTGTAAGTGCACAGGAAATTCCCTTCCACCCCCAGGAGGAAGGGGTAAGAAGGAAGAAGGAAATGGAATGTAATGGAAAGTAAACATGTCAACTATGAAAACAGTCACCATGAGCAAGTACAGAAACACTTCTTTGTTGTGTTTAAGGACAATGAGTACAGTGGTATTTCAGTTATTCAGTGTTTACAGAGTTGAAAAAAAAATACATAATCACGGGCCCACCCCCTTCATGTAGGTCGTTAGTGCTGCTGCATCATATACCTATCACAGTTCAACATCAAACCAGGTAACCAAGAAGTAGATACAGCCAAGATGAACAATTGCTTAATCCTTCCAGAATGGACATTGGTGGACAGCATTGGCTTAATAACTACAAGTTGGATGCTGTTGGAATTTACAAGAGAAGTTCTTAAGAGCACTCTAGCTCCCCAGCTGGATTCAAGAGCAATGGTGAAGATAAAAGGGACTACACACACACAAACAGAACTGTTATATACAAAAAAAGTTTAATTGAAATACCTGTATAAAAAATATGATCTCCATACATTTCACACTGTTGAACAGAAGAAAAAAAAAAAAAATCCAAATCCAAGCTGCATAAATGCAACCAGATCACAGAAACACAGCTATTAAAATAAATTAAGGTTTATGACTCTGCCACTCTACCTTCCAGAGCCAATGCACGGAGACTGTACAATGTCAATAATTTAAAACCCTTCCAAACAGCATTACTTTACATTTCTGGTACAATACCAGACAAAAGGCATACTGACTAACTTTAAAAAGTCATTCTATTTCCCTTAAATTAGACTTTGTACAACAATTTTTCATCTTCCAACGAAAGTTGATAAGGTCAGAAATATTTTTTTTGTCTTTTTTTTCTTTTTTTTTTTTTTTTAAACAAAAGTTGACAGGAATGCAGAAAAGAAGTGCCATGGGCAAATCACAAGACTTCCCATGGAGAGGAGGAAGGGAAAGCACAGTGTTGAATAACTCTAACCAAATAAATTAACCAAATAAATAGCCACAGCTGAAACCTGTGGGAGGTCTTCTAAACTTCAAACAATAAATAACTGTATAGTACATGGGAAAACCAAGTTTACATAAACACATTATACAGGTATGGAAAAAAAGTAAAGTCCTTGAATATTGCATTGATTGTGCATTCAACATGCCCATACATACTCTTAAGACTCGCAGGGTGACAAAAGGCCGGGGGGAGTTGAGAAAGGGGCTTCTCATGCCCAGTGGTAGAGATGATAAAAGGAAACATGAATAAATGTTTCCGATAAAAAAAAAGCTGATATACCTGTTTGTATTTCTGTGCAGGCTATAGGAAATATTTTGAGCAGCAGAGGTGGGTTGGAATTTGAAAGGGGCGGGGGCAGGAGTGAAATGTCTGTGTTCAAGTATTCCATCACCAGTGGATGGGACTACTTCATTCAATCACCGAACATGTTCTCCAATGCATTATAGGAGCTGCTTCCCCCAGCACCGAGTCTGAAGGGAGCAAATTCCTATGATGAACTGGATCTTCTTTGGACATACACAGCTCAAAAAAGAAAGTCCCACTGAAGCAGCTTTCAAAAAGGCACTCAAAAGCAAATAAAATCTAGTCCAGGCTCTATGAGAGCAAAAAAGTTTACCATGTATTCAAGAGGTCACTGCTTTCTTAATAAGGTCAGTCTTTGACTAAGTACTGGCCTGCAACTCCTAAACAACAGCGTTTCCAAAGGAAATCTCTCATTCCAAAGCAGAAACCAGCAAAAGGGGAAAATAAAATCAAGTCCCTCAGACAAAGATTCAACTACAGAATAATGAATGCATTTTTCTAGCCCCTCCTACGTATTGGCAGCAGCACTGTGGTCTTTCTGCTTGTAGCTCCCCTCCCAGTGCGAGGTCCTTAGCCATTCACAGACTCTCATTACTTGAACTTGTGCTCGATACATCGGTATCAAGGGTCCGTAGCCTTATGTCACAGTCCTCAGACTTCACTACTTCTGATTTGTGCATCCATTGATGGTCAAAAATTTGCTCAAGTGTTGGTCTGTCTGAAGGCCTCAGTGAAAGGCACCATTTGATCAGCTGTTGACATTCTGAAAACAAAACAAAAAAAAGCACCATTAGACTAGAAAATAAGTAATATTAAAATCAAAACACAAGAAAAAAACGAGTGTATAAATTTTAAGCTATCTAAAAATTAAGAAAATAAATAAACCTACACTCCATCCCCACCCCCAACAACAACAAACCACACAAGCAAGGGAACCCTCCCACCCTCCCAACTCACTCCCTACACAACTCACCAGGTGAAATTCTCCTCCTGAAATACAATCGTCCCCGCAAGATCTCCTCGTCCTGCTCAAATGGGATGTCCCCACAAACCATATCATAAAGGAGGACTCCCAGAGACCATACTGTCGCTGACCTCCCATGGTATCTGTGGTACCTGATCCACTCTGGAGGACTGTATACTCTCGTTCCTAAAAGAACAACAAGAAAAAAAAAATAATTGAGGATTAGAGTGCTTTCCCCTTATTCAAGGGCATCTCGCATGGCTAAATTAGGTTCATAAATGCAGCATTATGGGAGTATTAGAAAAAAATAAGTCAAAAGCACTGATTTTGTCTGGCCCCAGCCCAGCAGTGCTGTAACTCCAGGTCAGTGCCGGGTAACAGCAAGGCCTGGCAGCACTGCTGGTTGCAGCGAAGGAGCCGGAGCCGCCGTCAGCTGGCTGCTGGCTGTTGACGAAGGCAGCTCCCTTTCACTGACCACGTGGCGTCTGCAGCATCACACCAAAAATAGACACAAAAGGACAAAGGGGGCTGGCGGGGAGGAGGCGGGCGGGCGGCGAAAAGAGGTGAAGCTCAGGTCCGCCTTATTACACGGGGCTAAGCCGCTTTATCCAATTCCAGCGGGCAGTAAACAAAATAAGGCCGCTCGCCCTGTTATTTATTTATATAGTTTTAAAAGGCTCCGTGCAGCTCTGCGGCAGCAGCCGCCGCCCCCGGAGCGCTCCGTGGATACCAAACAACAGCGCTGCGGTGATGCGGGGTCACGTGGCACGGGGTCGGGTTTCACAACAAACAGATGTGGAGTGCGGCGGCCGAGGATGGACTGGGGGGGTCGAAGGGGGGAGCGCAGCCCTCGCTAGAATCGATGAGGGCAATGAGCTCCGCTTTGGGGCGCGGAGCCTGGAGCTGTGCGGTTAGGGGGAGAGCAGCGATCCCCCGCTCTGCGATCTGCAATGCGGGATTTCCAGGACACCACGAAGGGGAAAAAGAGGAGGGGGGGGGGGGGCTAAAAACAGTTCCGCACAGAAAAAACAGCGCATCCACCCCGGGAACATCCGACACTGCGAAGGCTCCTTGTAAACAGATCGCCCTCTAGGAAAAAAAACGCTTTTTTTTTCCAAGGCAGGGAAATAGAAACTGCTGCGTCACCGCCCGGAATCGCTCCTTTCCTACGCAACCGAACACCCCGAGCCGCGTCGGGTCCAAAGGTTTCCGTTACCGATGGCCCCGATAGGAGAGAACGCGGCGAGCGGGGGGAGCACGCACGTACCGTCGAAATCGGTGTAGACCGTGTCCTTGAGGAGGGCCCCCGAGCCGAAGTCGATGAGCTTCAGCTCGCCCGTGCGCAGGTCCACCAGCAGGTTCTCGTCCTTGATGTCGCGGTGCACCACGCCGCAACCGTAGCAATGCCGCACGGCCTCCAGCACCTGCCGGAAGAAGCCGCGTGCCGTGTCCTCATCCAGCGCGCCCTTCTCCGTGATGAAATCGAAAAGGTCCTTCACCAGCTCGGGCCGTTCCATGACGATGAGGAAGCCGTCGGGCCGCTCGTACCAGTCCAGCAGCTTGATGACGCCGCGGAAGCCGGAGCCCACCTTCTTCAGCAGGACGATCTCCAGGGGCACCATGACGCCGCCCTGCGAGCGGGGCCGCGGTCAGCGCCGTGCCGCAGTCCGAGGGGCGGGCGCGGCGCTGCGGCGGCGGCGACACCCGGCAGCCCCCCAACCCCCCCGGCCCATGTCCCCCCCCACCCCTCCAACCCCGAGACCTACCAGCCCCCCCCCACCATCAACAACGCACACACACAAAGGCCCCCGCGGACTTACGATCGTGCCCCATTCGGTCACCCGCTCCTTCACCACATGCTTCACGGCGACCTGCGCGGTGCGGGAAAAGAGAAGCGCCGTCAGCGGGCACGGCCGCAGCCCCGCAGCCCCGCGCCGCCCCGCAGCCCGCACCCCGCGCTCACCGGCAGCCCGTCGGCCGTCCTGCTGCCCGCGTACACAGTGCCGAAGCCGCCGCTGCCCAACACCGAGCCCACCTGGTACACTTTGTCGAAGGGCTCTTTCTCCACTTTCACTGGGGGAGAAACACAGCGTTAGTGGCGGCTCCAACAGAAATAACGATTAAAAAAAATTTAAAAAATCACGAAAAATAAAAAAAATCCCAGAAAGGCGCTACGTCCGTGCGGCACAGGGCGACTGGCTTTTTTTTCTCCCCCCGAAAGCCATCTTCTCCGGTTATATAAAAGCGCAGAGCAGGTCCCAGCGCTCCGTACCTGGCGGCAGGATCTTGACGGGCAGGTGGTCCATGCTGGCGGGGCTGCAGATGTGCGCCAGCGAGCCGAACTTAGAGAGCAGCATCTTGCGGCGGAAGGTCCTCCCGAATCTTCCTCGTATCTCCGAGATCCCGGCGGCTCCGAGCTCCTACTCCTCGCTCCTCCGAGCCGCTCAGAGCCGGGCGGCGCCGGGGCCGCGCGTTCTGCCCGCCCCTGGGCAACGCCGCAGTAGATCCGTGGCGGGCGCAGGAGCCGCGCCGCCGCCGTGCCTGCCCGCGCGCTTCTGAGCCGGCGGCGCCGCGGAGCCGCCTCTTAACTCCCAATATTTTGGTGCGGGCAGAGCGCGCCGAGCGAGCCGAGGATATCCCTCCGCGGGGGAGGGGGAAACACCTCTCCCCGCCACCGCCCAGCCGGACCCCTCCCCTCCCCTCCGCGCCGGGGCGCCCGCGGGTTGTAGAGCTTCGTCCCGCCCCGCGGAGCGGGCAGGAGGAGGGCGGGTGCCGGGGACTACTTGTTAGTAGTAACCGGCGCGCAGCGTTACAGCGGCTGAGGCGTCCCGAGCGTCAGTGCCAAAAAAAAAAGGACCCGAAAAAAAATAAAAGCGGGGCGGAGGAGGGAGGGGGGGGAGATTCTCCCTATTTGCGTTAACATTTCCGGGCGGCCAATCAGGGGGTGCCTTTTCAAAGGGCTCCCGGCGCGGCCCAATGAGGAGGGGCCTCATCTGCATGCGGCGGGTGGGGCGGGAATGCCGCGGCGCGCCGGGAGCGGCTCCGCCCCGGGCTGCGGGAAGGAAGGGCGCGCGGGGCCTCGGCGCCGCGGTGGGGCCGCGCCGGGGCGGGGTGCCGCCATTATCGCCGCCTGAGCGGGGGCACGCGGGGCCACGCGCTCCTTTCCCCCCATCCCCCTCCTGTGCGCCGCGTGGCTCGACGCTGAGCCGGGTGGGCGAGCGAGGAGCGTTTCGTGTCTAGCCTGTTTTCTACGGTGCTTTCGTGCTCCCCGCTTTCCATCACCCTCCCCGGTGCGGGGCCTCTCAGGGCTTCCCGGCCTCCCCGCCCAGGCGCCGGCTGGGCGCTGGCAGGGAGTGGCTGCGGGCGCACCGCCCGCCCGGCAGGGGGCGCTGCCTTAGCAGGAATGGTGGCGGCTGGCCCGCGGCCTCCAGGCGGCTGCGCCGTGTCCTCCGGTGCCTCCGGGTTCCTCCGGGGGCCCTTCGCGGTGCGCCCGGGGCGTTTGGCCTCCGTTCCCAAAGCGGTGCCCTTAACGGCTGCTTCCGGCTGGGCCTCCAGCACCGGGGTGGGGAGGCTGCGTAGTTCAGAATCACAGAATGACCCGGGTTGGAAGGGACCTCAGGGATCATGTAGTTCCAACCCCCCTGCCTAGCAGGGCCACCAAACATACACGTTTACTAGATCAGGTTGCCCAAGGCCCTGTCCAACCTGGTCTTGAACACCTCCAAGGACGGGGCATCCACAACCTTCCTGGGTATGAGGAGCAACGCTGGCGTGGGTCAGGAGGTGCTGCCCAGTTTGGGCCCAGCAGCAGCAGTTAATGGGAACAGCTGGCGTGCCCGTGTTAGACATAGCGAGGCCAGGGGCAGCGTGTTGCACGGGGATCCCTAAAGTGAGGGTATTTTTGGACAATCACTTCAGGACCTGGCGGTGCTTCCACTCCGGGCACGGGAGAGCCTGGCAGTTGGCGTTCCTTGATAACTGTGCTCCCATCTCTATAAACAAAGCAAGGGTTTCTAGGGAGAGGTAATGTCTGTTATTAGATCAGACCAGCTGACGGAAAGGTCATGTTTTGTGGCATATTTTCAACCCTTTGTATCCCAGACTGTGTTTGTTGGAGCTAGATCAGCTGTGAAAGCTAGTACTTTTCACACAGAACGTGGTAAGTGCAGAGGAAACTCATTCAGTTTTTATTGGGCAGGTTTTGAAATGAAGACGTTTGTTTCTTTTAATTGTTAATTAAAAATATTAATAATAGAAAAGATTATTTGAATTCAACAGTTAAAAAGTTTTCTTTTTTCTTTTTTGGGCAGAATTAGTCACATGAAAGGCATTTTTAGTTTTCTTCAAATCACACAGAATCACAGAATCACAGAATTACCCGGGTTGGAAGGGACCTCAAGGATCATGTAGTTCCAACCCCCCTGCCTAGCAGGGCCACCAACCATACACCTTTACTAGATCAGGTTGCCCAGGGCCCCGTATGCATGAAAAAACATGCATATATCACTTGTCTCCAAATGTGAAACATTAGGTCTTTTTCATTCTGATTGCTTTTGCAGTTTTGTTCATCCATCTTTGTGTTATCAGGTTATCAGGCTATTATAGATCAGTGGTTTCTTTGCCTTGCCACGTTCAAGAAAATAATTCAAAGTTTCCTCAAAATCCTCTTGCAATTAAGCTTCGTCTTCTTCAGCTCTATACAGCATATCTTTACTCATCTGTTTGACTAAAATAAGACTGTGATCGATACCTGGTATTGGTATAACTCCCGATCTGATCTGTGCTTTCACAACGGTATAACTGTGTTACATTAACATTAAAGAAAACAAGGTAGTTACTGTAAATTTAACAAATAAATAAATAAATAAAAGATAAGGGGGTATTTGTTCTTTGTTCACATAATTTTTGGCAGACAGACATTTAATTTGTATACAGTTACAAGGACTCTTGGTTTGACAGAATTACAGATGGATCCCAGACTTGGAATTTACCCTGTCTTTACACATAAGCCTTTCATGGGTTTGTGGTGCTCCTTTTGATCTGGCTTGGAACATGCAGTTCAGTGGTCCTAAACAATTATGGCTGCAGAAATATTTTATAAACTCGTTTTGGCCTCTTGAGCAGTGGCTTTGCAGCTATAAATGGAAAATAGTTCATGGGTAGGATGCCAGTGAGCTCTTTGATGTACAAATCTTTGTGTGTGTGTGTGTGTGTGTGCGTGCACAAGGGTCCCTGAGCTTGTGTGAGTTCCTCAAACATAGAAGTATGGAAATTCCACCGGAGTTTCTGCTTGCAGCACAGAGACAGTACCGTCTGAAGCTATCTTCTAATGTCTGTGTGGAACCCAGTTCAGAATTTGCTGTGGCACATCATCAGGTATTGCACTGGTGGCGTTAACATGCACTTAGGTATGCCTGTGGCTATTGTAGATTTTCAAGATGGGCCTACCAAAATGTGTCTGTTTGCGTAATGTAACCACAAGGAATGCTGTAGTAGTAAAAATCCACTAAAGTTAAGAATATTGACATTTTCATGTCCCTCGACCTCTGAGTATCTGAATATATCACATACTCAAAGCTTTTAGTCATCTTCGTGACCCTTCACTTGACTCTCCTCAATCTTTCTTTTATTTCAGGCAAGAGTAAGCTGAACACAATGCTCCAGATGTGGCTTTATACGTGCTGAACAGAGTGCAGTAATCATGTCCCTTGACCTGCTGGCTATCGTCTTGCTAATGCAGTCCAAGATGTGGTTAGTATTCATTGCTGCAAGGACACACTGCTGACTTTGTTCATTTTGTTGTCCTCTGGGCTCTATCCTGTAGAACTGTTAGTCTCTGCCTGCACTAATATTCGTATTTTTACAGTTTCAAGACAGATTTGTCTGTTCTCCTCCAGTTTGTTGAAGTCCCAGAACAGGAGCTCTTCTCTGCAGTATTCTGACAGCCTCCCCTTGATTTGATTTTACTCCGTACTTACTAAAGATTTTATCATTCAGGTCATGAATGAAAACACTAAGTCTTACCATCCCCAGTCTTCTTCCAGGGATTGCCACTGGGAATCACCTGCTAATTGGACTTTTGTTGACTGCTCTTTGAGTCAGTGAGCTGGTCAGTTTTTAACTAACCTAGTAGTTCACCTACCAAACCTGTATCTCCCAGTTTGCCTTCAAGAACTCTTTCACAAATCTTTCTGAAGACAAGAGGAACAATGCCATCTACTCCATCTCTCTCAGTCAGCATGTAATTTATTTGTAAAAGGCAATCAGTGTGATAAAACAGTTTGCTCTTGGTAAATTCAAGATGACCATTCTCAATCATATACTTTGTCATTGTGTGAATGAGAATGATTTCTCTGAGTACTTGTTCCATAATTTTCCCACAGACTGTGGTAAGGTTGGTCAGCCTGTAGTTACCTAGATCATCCTTGCCATTTTCTATAAGAGACGCTACATTTTTATAATTGTCAGGAACCTCCTCTGACCACTGTGGCCTGAAGAACGGATAGAGAGCAGCCTTGAGTGACATTTGCTGGCAGCCTAAATACTCTTGGATGTATGCTGTGCAGTCCCATGGTCTTGTATTGCATTTACAGCTTATTTAGCCATTAGCTTTAACCTTGCTACTTGTCATGGAGGTCTGGGAGGCCTGTGAGCAGATCTTGCCAGTAGAAATAGCCTTTCAGTATACAGTACCGTGGTAAAATGTGATAAGGATGGACAACTCTATTGGAATCTGTTCAGGAATAAACATCTGTGTTCAGATGTCTGATGAGGACTCTAAGGAAATGAATGTCAACCTTTCATCAGCAGAGAATACACAAGAAATATAACCCATTTGTTGCAACATTATTTAGAACAATACTGGGGGACAGTCAAAAGAGTGCTGAAAAATTGGTAGGACTTGCAAGCAGAACACAAGAGCTAGAAACCAATTGTTAAAATGTGAGGCTTTACTTATTTTGTTTTTTGTTTATTTGGGAAAAAGTTAAGAGAGAACCTTGTACCATCAGTCTAGAAACATCTTTATTTATTTTTTATTTTTCTCTTGTGTGTGATAGCTCTTTAAGTTTCACATAGGAAGAGCTTCCTAGCTTAGGAACTGGAATAAACCAACCGTAGAAGCAAAGTGGAGGAGGGATTAACAGAAGGTAAATGTAGTCCTCTATAAATTAAGTTGAGAGGATATGTTCACGTCTGAAAAGAATTTATGGATTCCATGGCATTGTGTCAAGGGAAGTCTGGCTGGAGAGTCTCCCCAGCTTTTATACTTATGACTGAAGGAGCATGGCTCTCCATAGAACTGAGTTCTCAGGACCTCGTCTTTCACGTTTACAAATGTGGCACATTGTGTTCAGTACAGAGACAGCGCAAACTCATCAGCTGTTTTCCTCTTCACAAAGTGTATGGAAGAACTAAGGCAAGATCTAGGAAGGGTAATGAGGATGATTAAGGATATGAAAATATTCTGTTTTGAAATATCAGGGCATTTTTGTTGTTGTTGTTGTTGTTGTTTGTTTTGTTCTGTTTTTTAACCTTAGAGAGAAGGTTAAAAAGGGGTGTGCAGTAGAATAATTGTCTAGGTACAGTAGATTAGATGGCTGTGTTCTCTGTCATCTAACATATGCACAGGAACATCAAGGAAAATTAAAAAGTAACATTCAAAACTGATAAAATACAAGCTATAATTACCTTTACTTATAAAACTTGTAATTAGAGTGTGGAATTCACTGCCAAATCACAAAGGCCAAGAATGCAACAAGATTAAAAAGAGTATTGTATTTTTAGGGATAACAAGAATATTCAAGAGTTACGGTTGGCTGATAAAAATAAGAGAAGGGCTATTAGGTCTCAGATTTCAAGGTGGAAACCAAATTTCTGTTGACTAGAATGGCCTACTGATATTGGCTAATCAGTGAATAAGCAATGTGAGTAAGGAGGATATAGTCCACCTCTGCCTGCCCGTGAACCTTTGTATAGGGAGATCCAATGTGCTGAACTATGTAGTGAGGCAGTTCTTAACAAAGTCCTATGTTTGGCTGATTTAATTCTGCTTGTTATTTATGAAACATAAATATATGTAAAAAAACCTTAACTGAGCTTTGAACATCTTAGCTATAACGTTTATATAATTCCATTGGATCCGTGACCAGATTCAAAAGTCATATTGCTGAGTTTGCAATAAAATAATTCGGGACTTTTTTTTTTTTTTTTTTTTAAATCGTAAATTAATTCCAAGTCAGTGGCAGCCACTAATGTGGCTTTTTATACTTCAGAACAGGCAGAACATTTTAAGTGGTTATATGATGATTATATATGTCAGTGACAACTTGCAAAAAGAGAGTTGTCTTCAGAGGGGATCAATGGTCAGAGATGTCTTCACATGATCTCTTGAGTTTTTGACACTAAATTTAAATAAAAATTATAATACCACCACTTATGGTCTTTTGCTACTAACTTCGACTCTTTATGTACTTCCAATTTTAAAAGAATGAGGAGTCATTTAATTAGATTAGAGTCATTAGATTTAGAGTGGATAGAGATGTGGTGAGCGGGAGATTTCATTCTGTAATTGTTAAAATGATAGTGGTTGCTATGTGGACATGATGAGTTTCATATTCTTAAGTGTAATGGGTGGATACGCTTTGGAACAGCTGTTTAAATTTTCTAGCACTTTTATGGCTATATAGGCTCCTGGTTGAGGGGTGCTAAAATGAATGGGGTAGAAGAATTCATACTTTTCCTGCTGCTTTTACATCGCTGTCACTTCTGTTGTGCTTTCATCTCCACTTTCTCCACTTCATCTTCTCAACCATTCTGTAATGAGAGAACTATTTTAAAGTTATTCTAATAACAGAAATAAAATCTGTACTTTGAACCACGTATAGGAGTGAACAATCAGATTACTTTCAGTAGGTGTGTCCTAACTTCCTGATGGACAAGCTACCAGTGGTTCTGAACTTGGCTAAGCTAAAGGAATGTAATTATTAACTAGTGAAACCCCAGTCCTACATGTACTTCTTGCATGCAGTCTCTTGTAGAACTGTCACCAGTCACTGCTGCTTTCATTAGGAATATCCACAGATATTTGTACAAAAGGTTCTCAGTACTGTGCTAATGCGTGTAATTGGCACCAGAAGTCCATGCAGAGAAGAAGGTTATGTATCAAGTATAATTTTCTGTAAGAATAATTAATTACTTGTGTCAGTGAAGGCCATGCTTTTTATTTTTCAAATGCAGATCAAGTCTATGAGAGGAAAAATTCCATTTAGCGTGTACATAGGGTTGATACCTGGTTTGTTAATGTACTCATAAAATTAAAAATCATGAAGTTAAAAAATCAGAAGGCATGGGTATCATTAAATGATCTTTGATCAAAGCTCAGCTGAATGCACTGTGACATTTATACTATAATTAGAAACTTACTGACTGTCCTTGCTCAGTGTTTTATCCATAGATAAGTAAGGTATGTACCATAAACCACATATGACTCTGTGATCAAAGGACATTTTTCTGTGTATCTTATCAGTAGCCATATACTAATTTTATGATCATATTTCTTCCCTTTCTATTGTGTTTCCATGAACTTTGTAAAGTTTGCTTTGGCTTGTGTTATGCTAATCAGCATATCTAGTTTTTATTTATTTATCTATTTATTTACTTAATTGTTTCTTAAATGTTAAAAATTAACAAAAAAAAACATTCTAAAATTTAACTTTTATGTTATCTGAAAGGATGAAATGATTCATATTTCAAGTTGATGTGTCTCCCATGTCTGATCTGTGAACAGGAAAAGCAAGAAAAGATAGCAAAACTGGACAACACACAAACTATCCAAGATGATAGGTTCATTTTGAGTATTTTAGCTATTTTATCTTTTGTTATTTTTCTGTGTATGCTTTATTTTTGAGACTAGACATGGAATTTACTAGTTTTGAATATGTGGGGAGGGGACTAATTATTCTGTTAGTAGCTGTGGACAATTAGGAAATAAATCAGGTATGTGTTACTATTTTAGATGTCAATGTCCATCTACATATCTATTGGCTTTCTACCAAGAATTGGCTCAAGAATGATGTGAGTGTTGTGTCAGTCCTTTGTCATCTGCTTTGTCATCTTTCTGTGTAAAAGTCTTTGAAATGTTTTTTTCTGAAGTATTAGATGCATGAGCCACAAGAAAAAACACAAGAAGGCAGCCTGTCCCCTCTCACTTGTCAGGCTGAAGGCAAGAACTCAGAGTAAAGGAGTGGATGAAAACAAATCCGTGTTCAGGGCTCCAAACAAAGCCCCTTCTTGCTCACCTAATCCCCCCAGGTGCCTGTGTACAACAGGTATACAATATTTATGAGGGCCTGGGTGTAGAATGCTTTATCTGTGGCTGATAACAGCCTGTTTATAGTAGAGCAATCTAGGATGTATCCTACCATTTTTCTCAATACTGCTTATGTCACTGAGCCAGAATGAGTTCATCACAATGATGTTATATCAACTGTTTAGCTCTGCTGGACTTCCAGGAGTAATATTCAACTGAAAACTCAGCATTCTTTAGCTCTTCCCCTTTTGCAGTGTGTTAGAAATGTCCTGTGATAGTCTTGCACACCTGCTTAAGAGAGATGCAGGTATACATATTATTCCTTGTTTGTAATTACATATTTTTCTGCCTTTTCATATTGTTTTCATTATGTGCCACCAGCAACAAAAGAAGAGGAGGTTGTGTAACTTATAAAATGCTTCTATCCAAATGCAATGCAGAGGGGCAGTCTGACAAAATGGCCTTTGACATGGAAGTGCATGTGAAGCAATATCTGCCATCAGACTCCTCCATATACTATTGGCATTCTTTGACACTTGTGTGGAAAGAGTGAATGTGATAACAGTGAGGTGATGGGTGACGTGTTCCATTAGTGACGACAATGACATTGAACACCTCCACTAGTGCAGATTTTCATAAGCACAGCATGCAGGTCCTTGTCCATCGATGGTGAAAATGCATAGCTAATGGTGGTGACTATGCTGAAAAACAGTGTTTGGAGCTGAGAATTTGCTCTAGCAAGTACTGTTACCATGTTCTTTGTTGTAGTTGCCATAGAAATAAATAGGAGGCATTACTTTCAGAGCAACCTTCTGTTTATATTACTGTAAGGAAAGTGAAGTGTCAGGAACTTAATGATAAATTCCTGCATTTTGAAAATGTGTGCAATAGATGGGCTGATACCTCTGAAGGTAGTGTATCTGTAGTAGTCAAAAAGAACTAAGAGTGAGACAGTGCTATATTTGCATATAATTTCATGGCAGGTCAAGTTTCTGGTGCAATAGAATATCTAAATCACTTTTGTAAAGTCCAGTTCCTAAAACTAAATTGTCTAAAAAGTATATATTTGAAGATATTTACTTGAGCCACTAGATTGATGTTTGCTAATACCTCTAGTTCTGTGCTACCCTTATGGCAAAGATGGCTGCTGCACTTGTTGTGTGAACTGCAACAACCATTTTCAGGTGTGATTATTAAGATGACTTTAAGGATGAATCATTTTATCTGAGATTTTTCTTAAGAGTACTAATTCTTATGTTAAGAGAATATAGTTTAGTTTCATCCAAGTACAGTTTCTTTAAGTTCAATGCAAAAAATATGAAGTATTAGACAGTAATAATACTCCTGCCAGAACATCTTGAACAATTCACAAAAGAGATGTTTTTATGTTGTCTATTCCAACCACCCCACCCCCGCCTTCCCCCCCCCCCCCCCCCCCTGCACATTATTGATATTATTGGACACTTTTGCATTTGTTTCCACAGGGCCTGATATGGATTTCAGGCTCATTTCTAATTTCTCATGTCCTGGATTTTCTCCACTGAATTCAAAGCCATTGCCATAGGGATGATTTAAATAAGTCCATTTCAGATACATCTACACAGTTGTGCCACTGACCTGTTGAATTATATGATGTTCATTACATACTTTATTTTGTTGGAGCAAGTGGACCTTTTTCATTTTTCCTATTATACCAGAGACAAAGAAGGAACAGAACAAAGATTTATCAACATTGAGAGTTGTGCTTCTGAAAAATAGACTGAAACAAGCGCAGAAAAATATACTTGACTTCAGTTTAAATTTCAGTCTTCAATTTATATTGTAATGGTCATACACCTTATGTTTTTCCTTTGTTTGTGTGGGGCCAACCCTATTTATATTTCTGTTTTTGCATTCTGAAGGGAAACGATGACCAATAAAAGAATTATATACAGAACAAATGCTGTTTCATTACCTTCCCCGATTTCAGGATTACACGTTGCAGATAACAGTATGTCACAACACACTGAGATCTGCTGCACTACATATGAACTGGCATGATGTGCTTTAAGAGTATGGTAGGAGTTCATAGAGTGCATTAGAAGCGAATGGAAAAGCTTTCCTCTTCAATTAGTTGTGACTGTAATTAATCTCTTCTTAACTTAAAGCTTCTAAATGTCATAATAGTGTTAGTAACAATGGATGCCCTACCAAGTCCAAGAGCAAAACGGCTTTTATCATTTATGAAGGAAGACAGAAATCTCATTTCTCAAGCACTGTCGGATACATGTGTATTAAATTGCACGCATCTGCTACTTCGTGTACAGAAGCAGAAGGCAAAACATTGCTTACTGCTTCCTTTTTAAAGAAACAAGATGCCAGGAGTCTTTGTATTAAGAGTCTGCTAGATGCGTGCTTACAGTATGTCTTCATATCCTAAAGCACTGTATTCTAATGGACCAAGAATCCACTATAGACCATGACTAGTACTTCAGGATTTTTTTTATTGCAAATGTAAAATCTTATCACAGAATCACAGAATTATCAAGGTTGGAAAAGACCTAGAAGATCATCTAGTCCAACCATTACCAATACTTCCTAGCTAAATCATATTCATCAACACAACATCCAAACGTTTCTTGAACACTCCCATGGTCGGTGACTCCACCACCTCCCTGGGCAGTGCATTCCAATGCCTGACCGCCCTTTCCGAGAAGTAATACTTCCTAATGTCCAGCCTGAATCTCCCCTGGCACAGCTTAAAACCATTCCCTCTAGTTCTATCACCGATTACACGAGAGAAGAGGCCAACCCCCAGCTCACTACAACCTCCATTCAGGAAGTTATAGAGAGCTATAAGGTCTCCCCTGAGCCTCCTCTTCTTCAGGCTGAACAATCCCAGCTCCCTCAGCCGCTCCTCATAAGGCCTGTGCTCCAGACCCCTCACCAGCTTTGTAGCCCTCCTCTGAACACGTTCCAGGGCCTCAATGTCTTTCTTGCAGTGAGGGGCCCAAAACTGAACACAATTCTCGAGGTGCGGCCGCACCAATGCCGTGTACAGGGGGACAATTACCTCCCTGTTCCTGCTAGTAACACTGTTTTTGATGCAAGCCAGTATGCCGTTGGCCTTCTTGGCCACCCAGGCACACTATCGGCTCATGTTTAGCAGAGCATCAATCAGCACCCCCAGGTCCGTTTCCTCAACACAGTCGTCCAGCCACTCTGCCCCAAGCCTATAGCGCTGCCTGGGGTTGTTGTGGCCAAAGTGCAGAACCCAGCATTTGGTCTTGTTGAACCTCATCCCGTTGGCTTCGGCCCAGCTCTCCAGCCTATTCAGATCCCTCTGCAGGGCCTCGCTACCCTCGGGCAGATCGACACTCCCTGCCAAACAGATGTTGAACTGTTTGGGGAACCACTTGGCAGGGTGACATGGGAGAAAGACCTGGATGGAACAAGGGGCCCAAGAAAGCTGGTCAGTATTCAAGGACTGTCTTCTTCAAGCCCAGAAACAGTGCATTACAAGAAAAAGGAAGGCAGGCAAGAATGCCAGGAATCCTCTGGGTCAACAAGGAGCTACTGGACTTAAGCAGAAAAAGAAAGTCTGTAGGGTATGAAAGAAGGAACAGGTTACCTGGGAATGCTACAAAGAAGTTGTCCAAGCAGCCAAGGATTAGGTTATCAAAAGCTAAAACTCAAGACAGATTAAATCTAGCCAGGGACACAAAGGGGATCAAGAAGAAATTCTGCAGGTATAACAGTGATAAAAATAAGGACAGGGAAGATGTGGGCCCTATTCAGAAGGAAACTGGAGACCTGGTCATGAATGATATGGAGAAGGCTGAAGTTCTCAGTGACTTCTTAGGCTCAGTCTTCATTGGCAGGGGCTCTAGCCACACTGCCCAAGATGCAGAAGGCAATGGAAAGAACTTGGAGAAGGTAGATCTGCCTGCTGTGAGTGAACATTAGGCTCGAGACCACTTCAAGAGCCTGACAGTGTGCAAGTACATTGGACCCGATGAGGTCCATCCATGGGTTCTGAGGGAACGGATAGATGAAATTGTCAAGCTGCTATCCATCATATTTGAAAGATCATGGCAGTCTGGTGAAGTTCCCCCTGATTGGAAAAGGGGAAAGATAATCCTCAGCCTGGTCTAGAGGGAGATGTCCCTGCCTATAACAGGAGTTGAAACTAGATGATCTTAGAGGTCCCTTCCAACTCAAATCCTTCTATGATTCTATATGGTCCTGGAGGAATTCTCTGAATCAGAGGTTACTGTAGGCTGGAAGAAAGTGCAGAGGACATATGTGCAGAGGGCAATCTATGTCTGCCCTATTTTTATGCTTTCCTCTAGGCATCTCCTCTTAGCTACAGTGGGGATTTGGATACCATTCTAAGCAGATTTTTGTTTTTACCTGGTATGGCTGTTCTTACAGTTTATTTCTACGTGGACAGTTTTCTGGCCATGTTCAACCAAGAAGAGAGAGAAGATAAATAAATTTGTTAAAGTGTGAAGCAAAATAGCTGACCTTTCCGTTTATATGGGAGACATAAAGCATGCAAAAAAGAATGGAAGGACAGTGAAAAAAGGAGTATGATGAAGAGCTAGGTTAGCTGCTCTTCGCTGATGGAGGAAGAGCAAAGAAACAATGACTCTGTCAGTAAGGCAGGCAATGAACTGAGGAAGACAGTACATGAAAGGGAAGCAGTAAGCACTGTAGCAAGTGATACAAAAGAGGGAATACGAAAGGTTTATACCAGATTTTAAGAAAAAGTAGAAATCACAATTTTCAAAGCTTTCATTTTTGAAAATTTTCAACTTTTTTAGAAAATAAATGCATAAAGATACATTTTGTAAGTATTGCAAATCCTTAATCAAAGGATGGTATTTTTTCTGCTGCAGTAATTCACCTGTTTCAGTCATCAAAATATGGAATTTATAACAGCACTGTTTGTATGTATGTGTGTGTGGATGTGTGCATTTGTGGTTTGGCTGAAACTGGTATTTTTTAATTTGAATCAGACAAAGGTGGAGTCAGGGTGTTTTCTTTCAGGCATTTATTTATCATAGCTTGCAGTTTGCTTTGTTGTTCAAGTAGTATGTGACTCCACCCTTTCTCATTATTACTGAGCTGGAATATAAGGCAGCTTTATAGAGTTTCTAAGTTAGCACTAATGAAGTTTGGTATCAGTTTGCCTTCTAATACCTTTAAAAGAAAGACTAAGGAAAAAAAATTGTAAAAGTATCATGTCTGCAAAGATCTGTTTCTTTAGGAGGAAACATGATGTTAAAGGAAAATTAAACTGTCTCCTTTCACTTTATTCCAGATTTACTGTGTAGTTTGCCTTTGACAATCCAGGATTTCAACTGCTGTTTTCAAGAATGTGCAGGTTCCTTCTCCTGGAAGTGTTTCAAAGGCATAGGCATACAAAAACTGTAACCAAACCTGCATCTCCCCCACAGACAGGTTACCAGATGCGACTGCTCATGCTAGAAGGAAATCCACTTTATGCTTAGAGTGTCACAAATTGCACCCAGTGCCTCCAATGCAAATGAAGATCTTTAGGAAATGGTGTGTTTCCTTCTGTCCTAAGAAATCCCTGCAGGCTGAGACAGTTCTGTACTGTCTTTATTGTACAACATTAGCTAAAACCAAAGGTTAGTTTCTGAAAACTGGGTGAAGAAGAAAATCAACTCTGTAAATACCCCTGTACATGAAACTGGGTCATGAGCCCATACAAATTTGTTTTGCTTGGACCTTGTCTATTATAGCGCTTCCATATTTTCAGAAGCCCTAAAATAGCAGAGCAGGGAGAGTGGGTGGATGAAAACAAATGCAAATTATCACTCTCCTTGGGAATGCTGTCAGTATGCTTCTATGCTTCCTGCTACTGGAATATAGGAAGTTTGTTTTTTGGTTTTTTTTTTTTTTCTTATTAGGAAGAAACACAGTTGTAAAACTAATAAATACATAAATAAATAAATCATGCTACAAGTTTCAGTGGTAGCTGATGGAAATTAGTTTATTGCAGGATATAGTTATGTTCCCATGTAGCACATAGAGAACATTGTTTGTGTCCTCTATTGTAAACTTCTTCATTTCTCCTTAGTAGTGAAGTCACCTGTTCTTTTGGCAGAAATGTGTTCACTCTCAGAATTAGAACAGATTCCTCAAAAACGGTTTGTATAGCGGCTTGGCAGAGAGCACAGTATCCAAAAGCAGAAGGAGAAATTTTACAGGTGAGAAGATTTATCAGAGGTCAAGGCGGAACATTTCTCATGGATGACTAATGGTAAGGGATGGGCAAACCTTGTGTTGTTTTGTTTTGAGGTTTTGTGAACCTTGTGAACTATACTTTTGGTTTCTTCTTCCACATTTTCTGTCTCCTCATCCTATTCCTCAGAATGAAATTTCTTCCTTCATTCTCTTTCCTCTGATTTCTACATGTATTACTGCTGCCGTGATCTTTCAACTTCAGCAGGTTCTTAGCACAATGTTGTATGTGAGCAGTTTATGTCTGTGTTTTCTTTTTCTCAGTATTTCAATTTAATTGCATTTTCTTCTCAATAATAAAGCAGAATATGGGGAAGAGACCCAAGTCATTGTCAAAAGTAACAACAACTTATTATTTATACAATTATTTGGTTTAGAACTCATCAATCTTCCTTCCTTTACTAGTCATTTAATCTATATAATCTGATTTTTTTATTTTTTTATTTTTTTTTAATTCTATATTATAAGGGCTGCTGCAAAGTTAATACCTCCCATTTTATGATGTTGCCCCATGAAATCAAGGTAGATTTTGGTGGCATGGCAGTAGAAGTTGAACTTTCCTGCCAATATTCTGTTACATGTCATTGCCGTGTGACAGATGGCAGTAGAGGGGCAGTCTGACAAAATGGCATCTAACATGGAAGTGCATATGAAGCAAAGGTGTGGCACTGAATTCCTCCATATGGAAAAAATGGCACCCACTGACATCAGTGATCAACACTGGCTGGAGTTATTAAGTCCTTGGACCATTAAGTCAGACTCTTGTATTCCATGCAGTTTGGATTTTGGAACAACAACAACAACAACAAAAAACCAAAAAAACCCCATATTCCTTCATTGTTGTTATCTTTTGGAATGGATACCCTCCTACTGATTTCCAAAGATACGGTTTTACATTGGTGTGTTCTCATGTAAATCTAATCTGTGAGATCTGTTAAAACAGACTGATTACCGTGTATACTGCTATCAGTTTGCATTTGATAAATTCAAGAAACCTCCTCAGACATTGCACTGGGATGACCTATCAGGTGACCTGCAAGGAAATAGTCAATAATTTGGAAAATTTGTTTTATGAATTGTAGTCAGAATCTTTGTCTTATAAATGAAATTGATTTTATTCAACATTCAGAGAATTGTTTTGGTAGATCATTTATCTGTTCTAAATGTTACCTTTAATGTGTATCAGTTAATGTTAATGAATTCTAGCTAGACAATCAAAGAGAAGTAAAAACTGTTTTCTGTTTACTAAGTGTACTACATGTGGTATCACTATGTGCAGTTTAATTCTTTTGGTAAATAATGTTTCATTTCTAAACAGTTTGTCTTTCAGCAGAGGTGAAGGAGCAGGGGATTTAGTAATTTGCTGGAACTGAAGACAGATTTTCTAATTACGTAGATTAATTATTAGCATCAGCTCTTACAAATAATCCCCTAAAGCACAAACTTATA
This sequence comes from Coturnix japonica, assembly GCF_054131305.1. Taxonomy (NCBI): domain Eukaryota; kingdom Metazoa; phylum Chordata; class Aves; order Galliformes; family Phasianidae; genus Coturnix; species Coturnix japonica. The sequence continues at coordinate 16,794,339 of NC_140663.1, forward strand.
TATAAATTTTGAAAAGGAAGTAAAGGTTTTCTCTAAAATAGAGTTTGAAACAGAAATTCAAGCCAACTTTGATGAAAACTTTGTATATTTTAAGCATACTCTAGGGTGCACAGCAAATAGATGCACTGCAAAACTCAAGTATTAAAGCAACAGAGTATAGTTTGTGTACTGCCAAGACATAGGAAAAGAGCTGTCCAAAAGCCCTTGGTGTAATTATAGTGAATTAAATATGCAGACTAAGTTTTGTAGATCTTTTTGTGCTGTTTACTATTCTTCCATGAAAACACTTCTCAATGGAAAGAATGAATTTTACTAGAACTGAATATTTGTAATAAAAGCAGGTATCTTGGAATATGTAGCCTGAGAAAAATTGTGAGTTTTTAGTTCATCTCAGCTCTTTAGGCAAGAATATCCCTTCCATTTGCATTACTGCAACAAAATTAATATTAGGGCTACAGACAGAGATGTGATTTACTGCAAGTAAAATGATAGATTGGCAGATTTATATTCCCTAAGCACTTTCCCACAACAGCTCTTCTGATGACATGCCAACCTAGCAAGTTTTGGCTTGCAGTTTCGGTGGTTTGCAAACTGTTTCGATTTGAAAGTATGGGAGTTACTCAACACCAGAGGCCAAACTATGATCTGAATTGTACTGGAGTTACACTCTTGCTTCTCTGGTTACTATTTTGGAACAACTGCTAATTTACACTGCTGTTCAGATCATTGTTCAGTCTAGTTTCCTATACATCTTAGAACATGATTGGAAAAAAAAAAAAAATCGAGTTAATCCCATTTGTGGAAGGTGTGGACTTTGACTATATTAGTCTTTCTCACTCTCTGTTTTTAATTTTAATTTTATTTAATTTTATTTATTTATTTATTTATTTTTGCGTAAGTTTAGGGAAAGCCTCGGGCACATATTTTATATTCCTACGGAATTACCCTGTAAAGATGTGTATCTCTGCACTGACTGTAGGAGCAGTCTAGCTACAGCTACCTATCTTAGACCAAAATCGTAATGTTTATACAGTTACAATGAGGCAAAAATTGTCCCATTCTAGGGGATGTATGTGATTCAGCATTACTTTGAAAGACAATAGTCCTATACATTTGCAATATTTTTTCTTCTAAGGCTTTGATACTTTCTTTTGTGGCCCAACTCAATGTTGAAGTATCACAAGTTGATGTAACATCATCCTGCAAAGGAAAATTTTTGAGAATTATATTTAGGGAAAAAAAAAAAAAAAAAAAAAAAAGGCAGAAGAACATGAAATCTAACACAAATACTGCCCTCTGCTTTATAATGTTTCTCCCCATTCGAGAGCAGATACTGTGTTACATCATGCAAAATACTTCTAAGCATACTGGAAATCAAGGGCCTTTTTTTTGTTTTTTTTTTTTTTTTTAAAAATAGGTGATTGTAATTGATTAACTGCACTGTTATGTAAGTAAGTGTGAGCTCTGACTGAATCTTTTTCTTTCTTTCTTTCTTTTTTTTTTTTTTTTCCCCCACTAGTGAAACATTTATAAGGCCTTTTTACTCATCTTAGTGTCTAATGTAGAATAACATTAAGTTCTTTACTAGGAGAGTGGTGAGGTCCTGGAACAGGCTGCCCAGCGCCCCATACCTGGAGGTGTTCAAGGCCAGGTTGGATGGGCCCTGGGCAACCTGATCTAATATTTGTGGAAGTTTGGTGGCCCCGCCAGTCAGGGGGGTTGGAGCTTCATGATCCTTGAGGTTCCTTCCAACCCAGGCCATTCTGTGATTCTGTGATTCTGTGACATCATGCTATACTCATTTCTTCAGACAGGTTCAAACAGAGCCCATTGGAGTAAGTGTTAGGTAAGTTTGGAAAAAAACTGCAAAAATATGTTAAATTTAAGTAGCAAAAGAGGATCTAAGAGAGGCTGGAATTGTTCTTTTTTAAATGTCAATTGATTAGTTTCCAGTATGTGGGAAAGGAAAAAGGATATGATGACCCAAGTTAAAATCTGGTCATAAGTCAATAAAGACTGCAAATCAGGAAGTGTTCAAGAAGAAAGTGATTATCTGTGGCAGTCTTCTAGGGGAGAAAAATAATGAACTGCTGTCAAAATGGGCATGATTGTCTATGAAATATATATATATATATATATATATATATATATATATATATATATATATATATATATATATAATAGTAGGTAACAGGGGAATGCTCTTGGTAGCCCAAGAATAGTCTTTTGATAATAGATTTTGAAGCCTGTAGAACACATAGCACTCCTGCATTCTCTGTTCCTTGTCAAAGCACTTGGTACATATTGATAGAAGGCTTGGGACATTTCATGATAAAGTGTCATCTGAAAGCACTGAGAATTGCTGATGATCTTCCTTGAATTCTGTAAGTGAGGAAATGTTCTGTGGTTTGATGGAGAAAATAATAATAACAAAGGAATGTTATGGTTTTATCTATAGTGGGAATTCTTTCTTATCTAATTTTGGCAGTAGAGCAGATGTAGGAGTAGTATTGATTATGTAAATTATCCCAATTTTCTGCTAACTCATAATATATTCCTGTTTATTTTTTAGGTATTTAAAATGCTTTTTGAACATACAGATTACCTCATTACTAAGTTCTGAATGTATTTGAATTGTTTTTTCTCAAGTAAAGATTTTGAAACAATTAGAAATGAAATTGTAGTTTAGAATGGCAAATTTCAGATGAGTACAATACACTTTAACTTCTAATTATACTGGAAGATCTGTATTTTTTTTCTGAAAGTCTCTCACATAAGAACACATACTCAGAGATAACCTATCAAAGTGCTATCCATTAAGATTAAGAGTCTGACTTCAATGTACAGGTGCAAGGACGTTTTGAGAGTATAACCTATCCTTAACTGAACCTGTTGTTAACAAGTGGCTTGATCCAGAGCTTTCAGATAAGTCAAGATAGTGAGCAAAGGTCTTGAGAAAGGTCCTGTATATTTGAAATTATTTCAAGGTATACATATGATCATATCATAAGATGTTATTTATGTGTGTACTTTGAAAGGAGATACTTAGAAAGATTACAAGAAGACTTTTTCCAGGAGTTATTCTAGCAGTGTCTTAGCAAACTAGTCTATATAGAATCATCAGTCTAAGGTTTTATAATGATTATCTTTTTCCCATGCTTCATGCAATTATAAACTGTATGTGATATTTAACAGCTAATGGTATGCTACTTAACTGTACTTGAGCATGCTGGAGATTTGTCATTGAATGTGAGAACCATGGCTACTGTAGTTGTCCTTCTGTAGGTGTTGAAGACAGTGATATTGCAAAATTTCACAAATTAACTCCTACCAAAAATATCCCTTGAATTAGATGTTAAGTGGCTCTCTCATGGGTATCAGACAGGAAGGGAATGCAGACCAGGTCAGAATGTCAATTCCCATGGATTTATGGTTGCCACAGCCTTCGCTGGGCTCTAAGCTTTTTGAATTTTCCAGAATTCGCTCATGGAATTTACTGAAGGACAGGAGTTCTTCCTTTTAGCTTTTGACTTGTCTAATGTCTTTTGGAACCATAGAACTTATAGCTGCAACCTCATTTGTCATATTGTCTATCATCATTTCTGCTATACTAAAGCTAATCCTGTTAATCTGTTCTTCACCCTGACCTGAAATATGCTGTTCAATATTGGAGCACATTATATCCTTCTATAGAAGTACTATAGAAGCTTGAATATAGCATGACCAGGAAGATACTTTAGATTGTTTAATGTGATGGTATTTCCCTTATTTAAGATTTGTGGAAAGAAGAAAGGCTTTCAGCTTGTCTTCTCATGAGTCAGGACAAGATGGCACTAGGAAGTTGGAATCATTGATCTCCTTACCACAGGCAACCTCCAATCCTTCCCAGGAGCTCTGATCATCTTTTTAATGTCAGAATGTTCAGGGTTTCTGACCTCCTGCATGACCAGGGATGGGATCTGGTGAGCGCTATTTTCCATGGGGTTTTCTTCCCATATCTCTCCAGACAGGGGATGGAGGAAGCTGATTTATTGTGGAGTCCTGTTTCATTATACTTAAAGATACAACAGGCACGAGCTGGTCAAGGAAACACACAAGCTCTGCATTCATTAACTTTTGTGAAGCTTCTGATACTTGATGACTTTGACTTTCCAATTTTATTATGTTTAAACGTTTTTTGTGACATTATCTCTAAAAATCTTTGAAGCTTTACTTTTTCCTCTCTATTATTTTCCTCTTCTCATCTTTTCCTTTGCTCCTTCCCTCTTCTAAAATTATGCATTTTCTTACATTGTATTTGTACCCAGTCACTCACTTTTTCAAGGCAAAAATAATAGAACATCTGAAAAGTGACACTTCGTACAGATGTTTGCTGATTACATCTACATCATTTCTTGTTTTCTGAAGATTCAATTTGTTTACATGAGAAAAGAAGTGAGTAAGCTGTCATAATGCCCATTCTAGCACCTTCTCCAAAGTCTTTTTGTCATCTTCTCAGGGCACAAGTTATAAAAATAACTGTAAATAATTTTTAGATGTTATGTAGGGAGTACCTGTGTCTCCAATTATATATTGGAAAAGCCAGTATTGCCAGTATTGCCAGCATGGCTGAGTGAATTGGCAGTGATAATGTTTTGTTGTTTGTTTGTTTGTTTGTTTGTCTTTTTCCAGTGAGAACAATGTGGAGATAAAACAACACCTTTGGAAGAATTCCTTGGGAAAAGCTAGGATCAGATAGGGGAACAGGGAGAGCAGGACCACATCACTTCATTTTCAACTACGCTAGTTGCTCACTGTTACTCATAGGATGCTCAAGTGTGTGGAGCAAAAGACATGATATTTAGATGATGCACAAAGGGATACTGCAATCAATGTTTTCCCCTTCTGCTCAAGTACAGAAATGGAACAGAAAAAAAATAATTGCTGTTTTACTGCTTAAGGGACTGTAGGAAGTGCTTAATACTCTCTCTCCTTCTGTGAGAACTCATTGGCTTGGAGGCAGGAAGCACAGAAGTTTGTCTTGCTTATCCCACAGCAAGACAATTAGATTCATTGATAGACAGGAGAGAGGCAGATACATAGATGGTCAGACAGACAGTTTAAGGTATATTTCTGCTTCTTTTCTTTAGATAATCTTCTCAGGCCTGGAAGGATATCAGAACTCTAAATGTTTTCCATTTACCAGACTCAAGCATGCTACTCTACATTTTCTCAGGGCTGTCATCTTGGGGCATGTAGCACAACAGGTTGTAATGGAGTTCAGAGATAGCTGTAAATGTGGAAGTTTGGCTTTTGGAAGTTGCTGATCAGAAGTTTGCAACACAGCATAGTGGAGCTGGTGCTAATTTTCCCTACTGAGAAGTGTAAATTGATCCATGAGTAAAAAGGTTCCAGCAATGCTTCATGCTGGCTCCGGCTAGACAGCTTTCAGTGATCCAAATAGACCATTTAAAACTTAGTAGATTTCTCTGCATTCCTTGCAGTCTGCAAGGAACTTTCAAACATTTCTTATGTAGACACTGAGGTATCCATTTGTACACTGTCTACCGTGCAGAGAATATTTATGTACCTGTTCACTGTAGGGTTTCTATCTAATTATTATTGACTCCTCTTTATGCACTGTCATTAAAAACTCATCACAAATTAACAGTTTAATAGTTTTCAAATTCCTACCAAATTAACTCCAATTGAGGATAAGAATTTTCCTGATATTGTTCAGGTAATTACACGTATTCTGAATGCAGGATCCCTGTTTGATTATTTGATGAAAAGTAATTCCACTGATGACATCGTAACTTAAGTAAATACAATGTGAGTGAAGAAAAGAATTAGAAGATAATATGTAAAGAGACCTGACAATGTATGTATTTTTTAATTCTGGGCAGAGGAGTCCATGTAAACACTACAAGAAATAAAAGTGTCCTAGTTTGTCAAGCACTTTGTTTTTTCCTGAATTTGTTATTTACATTAAGATATATTGCTGATGCTATGTAAGTCATCAGTTCAGTTTCTCCATTCAGATGAATCCTAAAATATTAAAATAAGATCTCACAGCTGTCCATTTAATAGCAGGAAACGCATGATTATAGAAATGTAGCTATACTTTGATAACTTTATTTTTTTAAAGAGACTGAAATCGAATGATTCTGTTAGCTGTATTCCCATATTCTGCACATATATTTTACTTCACTTAAAGTGCCTGTACAGTAAAATATTCCTGTTATAACATCTGAATTTTGTGAACCAAGTTGACAGTGTCAAGAAAATTACTGTGTAATGACTACATAGCTTCCATCCATTCTGATTTATTTCTGAAATGTGAGGGAAACATCACAGATTCATTCTACATTGTTCAGAGAGCATACATATGTATTTAAGACACATTATGCATTTTAGTGATGTAATTGTGAAATATGTTCCTTTTGCATTCCTAATTATGGAGTGGAACAGATGGCAAAGACTTAGTTCAAAGTAATATATATCCATTAAAATAAATGATGTTGCCAACCATTCTTGGGTGATAGAAGAGTTTACTACTTCCTTGGAATATAAATAGGTGGTACTTTAGACTTAAAAATATATTTATTTTAAAGCTTAATTTCTATAGTAATTTATAGCCAAAATTAGTTAGAAAACCATTTCAAAGATTGTATTATCATACATAACACATTTAACATAGGTTTGTCATTTGACAGCAGGAGATTTACAGCGAATGTTACTTCCCAAGACTAGAAGTGATGTTTATTTTGGTTCTGCATATGACTCATGTTTACAACATGATAAGTTACTGAAGACTAAGCTCTTCCTTTGAGTAACAGGTTGCAGGAAGGATGGGTCCAAAGACAGGCCTTCAGAAAGGTACTCTGAGCAGTCTGATCCTAAGACAACCCTGGGAAAGATCACTGCTGTACCTACTGGAAGGGAGAAGTTTCCATTACCCACAGGTTCAGGTGCTGTGTGCCAGGCTGCAGGTCTTCCAAATCAGAGCTTATGCAGTCTTTCTGGCCAATGAGCATTCACAGTCCTTGGGCAAAGTGCTTTAATGCTGTAGCATTCATATTTAAGAGAGCAGAGAGCAATTCAGGTGCCATGCTATGCAGTGATGCCAAATTCCTTCTCCTTGTACAGACAATGGTGGTAAGTTGGTACCTCTGAAAAGTGATCCAGAAGCCCTGAGAAAAATGCTAATCACTTAAAATAACTTTGCTATGTTTTGATAGTTCAGTAAGAATAATCTTATTCCTTCATTTCTTGACATTAGCTGCTGTAGCAGATATTTAAACCAAAGTGCCATATATCTTAATGTTTCCTTCAAGTGCACAAAATAAAGAATTTTACCTGTCTCTTCCACTGCAGGAAAAGGGAGCACTGACTCCCAAGGCTACAACTACACAAGTAAATTAAGCAGTGCCAGGGAATGTTCCCGGGCACTGGAACTCTAATTTTCTACACCATTAAGTTGCTCGTACAGTCCCCAGCATGGTTTTGGCTTGAGCTGAATAGTATTCTCCTAAGCAGTTCCTGGGCAGAAATATGCATGGGCTGGCTGGGCTGTTCACAGCAGGTAGTTTGTGTGCAGCCATCTTCTCATGAGGGTCAGTAGAAGCTCCTTGTCTCTTGGCTGTTTTCTGCTGGCTGCTGTATGTGCCAAAGAAAGATTTTCTCTTTATTTACTTTGCTTGTGCAGATAGCTAAATTAGGTTAATTAGCCTTAGTTACCAAATTACATGGGGCAAAAAAGAAGAATTTTGAACCTTAGATAAAAAAGGTAATAACCTGTTGGCATTTATAATAAACAGTGATCTGTGAGAGCTTCTGTCAGAAGCTCTATTCAGTGGCAGCACACCAACCTATCAATTTTCATTGTATCCAAAGTGCAGAGTACTCAGCTCGCACATTTACTTGCTGGCCTAAAGCTTTCAAAACTAATTGCAGTTCACACTCACACCCTGTATATTTGGAATAAATGCTCTTTACGTAAATGCATATCTGAAATAATCTGTAGATAACAAATATTTTTTCCAAGCTGGCTGCCTGAATGCATGGCTGGAATTAATGAACAGGGTTGAATGCAAGACTGTCTATGATGAGGTTACAAACAGATCTTTATGTATTTAAAATACAACCTGAGCTTTAATAGTGTTTTCCATACTCTGTGAACAACTTATACGCTGTGCATCACTAGGTCCCTAAACTTTACACAATTATTGTTTTGTAGCATGATGGCTGGAATACTTTTTCGGTTTATGGGATATTCTGGTCACCCCATGATGACCAAACGTGTTTGGTCTGCATAATAATATGAAGGCATCTTGTCTTTGTAAAAGTGTGATTGCCAGATTTATACATCTTGTAAGTGGACGAACTTACTGAAATGAATCAAAGTCTTTTCTGCTAATGTAGTGCTAGTGTAAATCCTCCACCAGCTGCGGTCTGGAATTGTTTTGCTATGCATTTCAAGTGACTGCAGAATCAGGCCTGAAGTAAAATACAATAATAATAAGCCACAGTTTTGCTTCTTCAATTGCTTATAAATTATAGACAAGAGGGGTAACAGACATGAGGCAGTGTCAATGTATTTACTGTGACAGCTAGCTGTTATTGAGAGATCTGTTCTCATTATGCATGTTCAGAATCCCAGGGAAGCCCATGGAGAGTTCTAAAAAAAGTTCCCACAGCTTTAAGGGTTGCTTGCTATTAGTAAACAATGTATTGCAATACAATGCAATACAATATGATTCAATACAATACAATGCAAATGTTAGGCCACGGAAGTTTGTACTTGATTACTCTGCTGGTATTTCTGAATTGATGGGAATGATTTCTGCTCTGTCATAGTGTTTCTCTTCAGTCAAACTGGCTTGAGAAATTCTTAAAAGAACTAATTCTCACCACAGGAAATTAATGCCCTCTGAAGTTGTATATGCATATCAGTTTTCCACCCTTTATTGTGCAAAACTGAACTCAGCAGCCTCTGGAAAGCTTCTTTCTTCCTATTCCCAGTCTCTGCATACACCTCCTGGAGAACAATAGAACAGTATAGATCTTTTCAGTAGGTCGATGATCCATGTTGTGCAGGCATCCTATGTACGTAACTAAGATACATGAAATTTCCAATGTGAAAAATATTAAACTTTATCATCAAGTTTCAGGGCAGAAAAGTGAATACACTCCTCTAAAAGCTGGTAATATTTTGTTCATCTTTTGGGCAGGTTGTCATTGAGGAAGATTAACAGATTTTTATTGTGAAAAGTTTACACTTATCCAGACCTGAGGTTTGAGAAAAGACTTTTCCTGCAAATGAATAAGCCCTATTCATAGAATCATAGAATCACCCAGGTTGTAAAGACCTAGAAGAACATCCAGTCCAACTATCCACACATCACCCATTGTTTTCGCTAAACCATGTCCCTCAACACAACGTCCAAACGTTCCTTGAACACCTCCAGGGTCAGTGACTCCACCACCTCCCTGGGCAGCCCATTCCACTGGCTGACCACTGTGTCAAAGTAGTATTTCCTAACATTGAGCCTAAACTTCCCCTGGTGCAGCTTGAAGCCATTCCCTCTAGTCCTATCACAGTTATACAAGAGAAGATTCTGACCCGCAGCTCACTACAACCTCCCTTTAGGTAGTTACAGAGAGCAAATAAGGCCTCCCCTGAGCCTCCTCTTCTCCAGACTGAACAAACCCAGCTCCTTCAGCCTCATAAGGCTCCAGACCCCTCACCAGCTTTGCCGAGCTTCTTTGAACACACTCCAGGGCCTGGGTGTCTTTCTTGCAGTGAGGGGCCCAAAACTGGACACAGTAGTTGAGGTGTGGCCTCATTAGAGCTGAGTACAGAGGGGGCAATCACTGTCCTGTACTTCTGGCAACACTGTTTTTGATGCAAGCCAGGATGTCATTTGGCCTTCTTGGCCACCTGGGCCAAACCAAACCTAGTAACAAACAAGCAAATAAAAACACAGGAGAATTTATGTTGTATAATCCTTCTTTGATTCTCTTTCCATTTTATTTTATTTTATTTTATTTTATTTTATTTTATTTTATTTTATTTTATTTTATTTTATTTTACTTTTTTAAAATTCAAGATGGATGATGGAACAAAATTAAACATGCATCATACAGCATACATGTTGTATATCCAAAAGTCTTATTCTCTTGTGTAATCGATGATAGAACTAGCGGGAATGGTTTTAAGCTGTGCCAGGGGAGATTCAGGCTGAACATTAGGAAGTATTACTTCTCAAAAAGGGTAGTCAGGCATTGGAATGCACTGCTCAGGGAGGTGGTGGAGTCACCGACCATAGGAGTGTTCAAGAAACGTCTGGATGTTGTGTTGATGAATATGATTTAGCCGGGAAGTATTCGTAAGGGTTGGACTAGATGAGCTTCTAGGTCTTTTCCAACCTTGATAATTCTGTGATTCTGTGATTAACAGGTCTCTCTAATACTTGTACATATATATGCATCACATACCCCACAGCTGATGATTATGCTGCACTTGTGGAACAGTTATTGGTTTTGATTAGATGCATCTGTTCATTTCTCCATTGTCTTTAGTACTTCTTTCCATACTTCAGAATAGCCAAACAATTTGACTACTTTGGTCACTCTTTTCCCAATGGACTGTGCCTTCTGAAAAGCTGATTTATCACACTTGCAGACAGAAGTTTACTGCAGAATGTAAGCAGGAAATTTATAGCACTACCTGCGTGACAACAGCCACTGTTTCGAGCAATGCTTCCTCAGAATATTCTTTGGGAGAAGAATTGCAGAAATTCATGTTTCATGTTCTATTATCATATCTGGACTGTTCCACATTATCTATTATATCCAACAAACTTCTGAGATCTCTCTTGACCAGAGGGTGTGGGTTATCAACCAATAACCCTCATGTGGACTGCAGCTTTTTTATACTAAGCATGAAGTTGTGTGATTTATGACCTTCGTCTTTATGTTTTGTGTCAGAATCCCTATATTAACCCCTACATTTAGTGGAAGAAATCTTAGCATTCAATTGCTGTTCCCAAAAATCTTCCAAATGGAGATTTTTATCAAGTCTGACTAAATAAATAAATAAATAAAATTATTTGGATGTGTGCTAAAAAGGCGTAAATTATAGAAACAGTTCTTTAAAAGTCCATGATGGCAAACAGTATCCCCAAGAAATGCACTACACAAGTGTAATTAATTGGACCTTATATAGAGTATGTTAAAAGACCAGGTTTACTAACAAACAGGAAGAGAACACTGTCCTGCAACATACTGTTCAAATATTACTGTGAAATACAGCAAGGTAAAGGTAATACAGGATTAATTCTGATGGCTCTTTAAGTTTGAACAGTGCAATTCAAGTTGTGACCTATTAGATAGAGATACAGTACAGAACGCTGTTTCATTAAAAGACCATGGTGACTTTTATTTCTGCCTGTAAGAGAAGTATTCAAGATGCTGCCACAGAAGTGTTCTTGAGCTCTGATATAATTTGGTGATTTCAAGTTGTTTCCTGCACAAGAGAGCTTATATGTGGCCAGAATCTCATCATAATTACACTTCACAAGAAAGACATTTCAGATGTGTTAAGTAAAATTAAACTTTTCCATGGAAAAAAAAGATCTTTCCTAAGTATCATCTTCTTTAACCTCTCATATTTTCCTCAGAAGAAGTGAGATTTTTGACATAATTTCTTCCATGTTCTCAGAAGAAATACAGCTTTTTAGAATCCAAGTCAAAATGACTCTTAGAAGAAGCACTATTCTCTTGTTTAAGTAGCTCACATTGACAGCTCCATTGTACTTCTATACAGAAAAAGTAGATTGCCCAGGACTGTGTCCTGGCTGCTTTTGAAGATCCCTAGGGGTGGAAGCTCCACTCTGATGTTGTTATCTGATACACTAATTATTTTGCAACTTCATAAAGGATAGTTTGCTGCTGTCCACTAAGAAAAGGGACATGCTGACCCAGCATTTGCTATCAACTACAAACTAAACAGGATTTCATGTTTAGCCCACTGGAAATATGTTTTTTTCTGCTATCTTGATTAATAGAAACTCTTTGTAGGTCTTTAATATGTTGTTGATATGAACCATGTTGCTAAAATGGAACATTTTGCTTTTAAAAATGTCTTTATTTTAGTATAATACCCAGTTTTAGAAATATGTATGTTTTCAATCATTTAGAGTAGATTAAATACCATACCTGTGAAATACTCATTGAAATCTATTGAGAAATATTTTTAAATGGCTATTAAACTTACACAGTGGGTTTATATAGATATATATTTCTCTGTGAACTGAGCATACATGATGTTATTAAATTTTTCAGTGCCCTTTACATGTAGTCACTCTTTACATGTACCCACCCTTGCATAATAGAGCTGAGTCATGCACAGTGCACTATGCCACATGCAGAAAATGGAGGTACTAAAATTCTCAAATAAGTGTGAGTATGGAGGTGAACAAATTAAGCTCAATATAAGAAAAGCTGTTTCCTAAATGAAAGCAAGTTATTAAAATTTAGGAAAATATATTTATATTCAATGAGATTGTTTATTGACTCAGTATGAATGATCAGCACTAGCAAAAATACTTAATATTTTGTAAATGTCAAATCTCTTGCCCTAAATAGATCAGAAATGACAAAAGATCTCACAGGTGTTTGGTGAAAAAAACTCAGCTACTCATAATCTTTTTCTCCCACCTTGTTCTACATATATCTGCAGATATCACTGAGTTCTGATCCTGTTAGACTTTGTGCTGACTCTGTTTGCAGTATAAATACTGGCAGGCAGCACCATATCAACAGTGTGAAACTGCATGCTATAAAAATTAATGCCTACTTTTAGGTGCAAGCTAATTTATTATGAGGAGGGTATGTAACCTTTTGGATAAATTCAGTTTAGTTTTGTTTTCTTTATGTGTGCTTTGACTTGCACTATATTTAAAAGGGAGGCTGGAGGCAAATTTGGCAATGCATACTGATAATAATGATTCACTTTATTTCAGACATCTGATCCAACTCAGAGAAGATTTGTGTTTTGGTTAATCTAGCATGAAAAGGGATCAAGTTATCTTGTAGTGTAGCTAGGAATAAACAAAACTAGATCCTAGCATGTTTCTGAGAATTTCTCAATGTATTTAAACAAAAACAACAAAAAACCTTTCTAAAATATCATGAGTTTTCTTAAGCACCCAAGGCCTACCTAACAACCTATTGAATTTGGTGGAAAGATATTATTTGTTTTCAGTGTATTTGAAAACAGTTCCTTGAAATCATTAAGTCAAATATGACTGCTCTATTTCCTCTGCTAAATTACTAGGCTAGACTTCATAATCTTCTCTATCTAATGATGCAAGGTCCCGTGCCTAAAAACTTGTATGATGTAAAGAAGACAGAGCCAGACTGTTTCCAGTGGTGTTCAGTGACAGAGAAAAAGGCAATGGGCATAAACTGAAAGGAAGGAGGTACCATCTGAACATTAGGAAGAACATTCTTTACTGGAGCACTGCTGCATGTTGACCAGAAAGGTTGTGGAGTCTCCTCCCTGGTGATTTTCAAATGTCACCTGGATGTAGGCAATGTGCTCTGAATGTCCCTGCTTGAGAAGGGGTTAGACCAGATGACATCTGGAAGTCCCTGCCAACCTCAGCCATGCTGTGGTTTTGTAGTTCTAAATAAATAGGCCTGATTATATTGTGTGCCCCGGTGGTGCAGTGGTTAAGGACACCACCTTGCAACACCGGGGCCTGGAGTTCGAATCCTCCCTGTGGCGCAAGTGCAAGTGGTAGAAGTGCCGCTCTGCTACACAGAGGCTCGAATCCCGGGGGTTGGACTCGATGATCTCTAAGGTCCCTTCCAACTGGCACGAGACTATGATACTATGATTATGCTCATACTGAAATTACATACTTAGTTGGAAAGAGGGAAATGTGATTTCATAGTCTTCACCTCCATAGTCCTGTCCCTTAAATGCACATAACAAACAAATGAAAAAACAAACAAACGAAAAAACCAAACCAAAAAAGCATTATTTAACAATTTGGTCTCCAAAATTTAAGTTTTAATTTCCAGTGGAAACAGAGAGCAGAATGAAAGGATTATAAATGAATCAACTCAGTTACCTTGTTCTCCTTCTATATTCACATCTTTGGGAGAATCTGTTTCTGCCCTTGTTTCACCGCTTCATTGTTTCATTTATCTTATTTGTTCCTATCCCATTGTAAGTATAGTGAGAACAGTGGATTACTCAATTAGCTGACAGTATTGATGAGCCTTGCCTTTTATTTACTGCTGCTGAATTTCTAAATTTTCATGTGCCTTGTCAGATTCTTTTGAATTATATTTTTCAGAAAAAATGTTATACTCAAATGATTAAATTTCTCAAGACAGTAAACTGAATGATTGAACTGTATGAACAAAGAAGCAAATTATATAGTAGGTTAATGACACTCCCCAAAACTTAGGTAAAAAGCTAAAGCAGGAGTGAAATACAAATCAGAAGCTGCTCTCTAACCAACAATTATATTTGGTTGTGAAAAATACTACTTCATTTTTATTTTTTTTTTTATTTTTTTTCAGTAGCACCACTGATTTTTTAAATTCTTTTAATTTTTGCTAAACAAGAAAAATCTTTAATTCACAGTAGATCGCTATTAAGCATGAAGGAAATAAATACAGAATGTATTTCATTCAACAAGCACTACTTTATCTGAGAGGCTCTGAATACAAATCCATGCTTACTCAAGGGTGTGGCTATATAAGGCAGTTTGAGGAAAGCTGGCATTTCCCTCCATGTCAATAGTGTACTGCTTGTTTCTGGTAGACAAACGTCTGCACTGCTGAAACCACCATAACGTCTTGCAGTAACTGACCTCGTTGTTGGCAGTCACAGCAAAGTACAAGAAAGGAATGAACATGGAGATAATTACCTTGGCTCCACAGAGGTTGGGTCTGGGAAATGTTTGTGGGGTAACCTTTGCTGAAGCTGTCTGGGCTTTAGCTAAAATAAAGTTTTCATACAGAAGACTTCTGCCACTGAAGTTATCTTTTAGGTCTTTTTCAAGAATGCTGAAGTAACCTATTTATTTTCTAACCATACACTAGCCACAGATATTACAGTGCTGGTGCTGTACAGGGGGATACAGGTTCTTATTAAAATATGTATTACAAATCAGCTGCAAGATATAGTAGCACTCTCCCTTATTGAGATAACAGAGCAAACCTATAAGGAAACATACAGTATTCCATTCAATGCCTTTTATTGACAAAGCCTAAAAAAATTCCTATGCCTGTCAAAGCACACACCAAGAACAAGAGGCAGTATTTCCTCTGATATATAAGAAAGGAAAAAGGGGGGAGGGGTCAGGGTGGAAAGGAATAAGGCAAAGGGGAGCGATTTGCTGAGGTTCACCAGGACACTTAATGAAGAGTGGAGAAGAATTTGTTACTTTAGCACATACACTGAAATACTGGAGTTTCTTGTGCTGTCCACAATGGCATCATGTTAATGCTCTGCATATTCCTTCTTTGTGAATTAGTAGTCCTAACATATAACATATATATCCTGTTTAGTGAACATGGAACTACCAGATTACAGGCTAGATCTAAAATCCACTAGCATCTGTATATCCCATCATAACTTGGATGGAGCCTATTTTAAACGGACAAGCACTGCATCTCTCTGTCTGTTTGAATAGATAAGAGCAAAAGTTTGTCCTTCCTTAATGGAAAATAAGATCAGATATTATGTATGACAGTAAGGAAATTCGAAATACCCTTGCCTTGTTCCCCTAGGAATGGGTCCTGGGAAGCTCATGGGGACTGCACTCCTGGTCTTGTAAAAGAAATTTCTGAGGACTTTGTAGAAAGAGCCCTTGGTGACAAGGCCTAGATTGTTACATGCATGCAGTTTTTCAAGTCATTTCAGTTTGCCAGCTGATTTCTGAAACTTCAAAATTACTGGTTAGAATGTAGGAGGATGAGCAAAAACTGGGCAAGAAGTCTGAAGAATGTTTTGATTTCACTGAATTGGCATCTTTCAATGGGAAAGGAAATTGTTCCATAGGAAGTTCTGATCGGCTAGGTTATTTCTTATACTACTGCGAAGAAATTTGGATTCCTGTTTTATAGCATTACATTCCACGAGGCTGATTTTATTTTTTATTTGGTGTGTGTACACTTTATGTAGAGGATCAACATATGCCTTTTTATTATGTCACATTTACAAATGCAATGTTAAGTCTTCTATAGCAGCAAAATGGCTTGAAAAGAGAGATAATTATAATGTGATCAGTCCCCATGCTACTCCACGAGTGGACCAGTCCAACAAGATACTTTTGCTGATTGTTTGTTGTTAACATGACCTGTACATTACCAATCATTGCAAATGTACACATCAACTCTCATTAAAGAGTCAACAACTGCACTAAACTAATTAATAAATAAATGGTATTACAAGAAAAGGAAATGGTCAGCGTTGGCTTCCTTTTGATTTATATGAGCAATAGCACACCTTATTATTATAATAGATTACGTAAATGGAAAATTTCTACAATTCATAAGCACACGTCTGACTAGTTCCGTCTGAAAGAGATAAATATGTCAAGAAATGGTACTAATTCCCTTCCCTAAACATAGGAAAGTGTAAAGATGTTATTTAAAATGTCATACTTGCAATCGGAACAAAAACACTATAATCAGGAATCTGCAATAAATATTTACATCATGCTTTTTGAAGACTGAGACAGTGTAAATATATTTCCAGCAGACTAAACATGTCTGGAATAAATTCTAAAAATAATTTCCTCTGAAGATAGGTTAATTGTTGTTTCATAGTGCACAGTTACTGCTAACAAAGCCTTTCCCGACTCAAGCTTCTAATGTAGATTTCAGATAATCAAGTGGTTTACAGTAACAGGCACATATCTGAAAGCCAAGAAGGCAAAAGAGTAAAACCCAGATGCTGTGGGATACATATTTTAGTGCAAATCAAAGAGGCATATCACAGACATTGTGTGTAAAGGGAAAGTTCTTATTACATTTTTTCTAGTTTTAGACTGGATGAGATGTTTCTCAGTAGGGGTGAGAAATGACTGAAATGTCACAGAGTCAAAACTCACCCATGAGGCTGTACAACACAAGTGCTCCACAGCACTGCCAATGTCAGGGAGACCCAAAGGTCTTCCTCTCTTCCTTGGGTATTGCTTGTGGGTGAGAAGGAAATATGTGTGGAAACTCAGCACAACGTTCATGTGGTGGGAATTCTGCATTGCCCTGAGGACTTGTAATGTCTTATGTATGTCACAGAAGACACGATTGCTTATTTGCTTATTGACCATATTACTAATCTAATTAATCATAGAATTACAGAATTGCAGTGGTTGGGTTGGAAGGGAACTCAAGAGATCAAGAGAAATCCAACACCTCTGCTAAAGCAGTACTCTACAATGGATCACACAGGTAGGAGTTCAGATGGGTCTTGAGTATCTCCACAGAAGGAGACTCCACAAACTCTAGACATCCTGTTCCAGTGCTCTATCATCCTTACTGTATATTAGTTTTTCTGCATGTCTGTAAGGATCTTCCTATGTGCAAGTTTTAGGTTGCTACTCCTTGTACTATTGCTACACACCACTGAGAAGAGCCTGGCCTCATCCACTTGCCTCCCACCTCCCTTTAGATATTTATAAACATTTATCATATTCCCTCTGTCTCCTTTTTCCCAGGCTGAACAGACCCAGGTCACTCAGCCTTTCCTCATAAGGGAGATTCTTCAGGCCGTTTATCATCCTTGTGGCCCTTCACTGGACTCTTTCTAGGAGATCACTGTTGTTTTTTTGTTTTTTGTTTGTTTATTTTTGAACTGGGGAACCCAGAACTGGATACAGCATTCCAAATGTGGCCTCACCACTGCAGAACAGAGGGGGAATATCACCTCCCTCAACCTGCTAGCCACACTCTTTCTATTGCATCGCAGGATCCCATTGGCCTTCTTGGCTACCAGGGCACACTACTGGCTCATGGCCAATCTGTTGTCCACCGGGGCCCCCAGGTCCTTCTCTGCAGAGCACCTCTCCAGCAGGTCAGCCACTAACCTGTACTGAAGTGTGCAGATCAAGTATTTTCCCAATATTTTTTGATCATATTTGCAATCTTATGTCTGGTGCCTGCAGATGTTACAGAAATGCATTTATGTATTATTTCCTGTTCAAATATGTCATCTGCAGAACTATGAAAATGCCTGACATAATATTATGTACTTTTTCTTTGTTCCATGATTTTGATCAAATCTGGCATGGGAAAAAAAAAAAAAAAAAAAAAGGAAAAAAAAGATGGAAGTTTTTCCTTGTATTCAAATGTCCACACAATCCTTGTCAGCAGCTTATTTTTTACAGTAATTGCCTATGACATTGAAATAGGCCTTCATGAGGTAATGTTGTTTGTCTGCTTTAGAAAGCTCTTGGGTTCCCATCTCCCTGCCTTGGTTTTATTCCTTCTCTACTTTGTAGAGCTCATGTGAATGGGTCTGATCTGAGCAGTGCTGGAAAAAGTGGAACACTGTCAATAAGTTTTCTATTATTAAAATAATGGCTTCCTTTGTAAGTATACCGACAGCTAAAGCTGGAGAAACAGACTGTGTTGGCAGACCTGAAGCAGAAGAACAAAGTGTTATGCTGATGGAGAAAGAGGTTTCACCTGGAGAGCAGTCAAGTCAAGAGTGGTGATTCCAGAGGAATATGGGATGATCAGTATTTTGAGAGATATGGTGAGGAAAGAGAAATGAAATCTTTGTCTACTGGCTTTTGAAATGAGGGAAGATCTTGCTTTAGACCAGTGTCCTCGCATCCAGTGGAAAAAAAGTCAAGGTTATGGATGCAGAGATTCCGCATGTTTGCAGTAGTCTCGTGAATTCTGTGCTTTGAATTAGATAGATGTTGCTAAAGGAAATGAGGTTTCAGACTGAAGATTGAGGTGGGGGATGTAAGATAAATGAGAAGCATTTACTTCTCTATTTTACTTTTCCTTGTTAATTGATCATCATATGTTTTTAAAGGGCTGCATCAAGAAATAAAGAAAAATCAAATTTGAGTAAAATAATGCAATTTTTGCTAGGATCTCTAATGTATTTATAAGATTTTTTTTATACCTATTATTTTTCTAAACCTTGTGAAAAACAAATGCTGAAGTAAAAATCATGAAATCACTTCAAATATCAAAGTTGGATCTCTTAGAATTTTTCAAATTGTTTTAACTAATAATATACTCTGGAAAATATCTCCCCAACAGCAAGTTGAAAATAGCAGAAGCCCCATATATTAATTATATTACATACATATAAATTGACCAAACAAGTAAATAAACTCTGCAGCTTGTCATATTTTGTTTGTTTGTTTGCTTGTTTTTTGTTTTGTTTTGTTTTTTTAATGAAGAGAAATTCATCTGCAAAATATGAATTTAGCAGTTACTTTGGAAAGCAACTTGAAAAAAATTTCCACAGACAGTCACTGCTGATATAATTTTTGATTATTTATATTTATATAAGATCATAATATAGCATAATTGTTATTATTTGTGAGTTTGTAATAAAACATTAATATTTTTATTATTCTGGTCTATAACAGTGGTGCATTTCTAATCTATATAATTTTATTTTTGTGTACTTGTTTGTTGTAAGTAAGCACATTCTTTTAGAGTTCATTTAAAAAAAAAAGATTAAAACATATTTTTTCTTCTCTATTTCAAAGCCAAACAGAATCTTGTTTTCCTGCTTTATATTTGTAGTTTTTTCCATTACTGTTTCTAATTTGTAATGAGCAATATTTGTGCAGAGACATTTTGTAATGAAGACAGCTGAGCTCTGCCAAACATTGTCCTACTAGCTCAAGCTAGAATTGCAAGAAAACATTCCAGACTGTGCCCTTTTGAGTGGCCATTTATTCCAAGTAGTGATAAAATAACTTCTTTCTAGCTGGTGTTGCATAACTTGATATATTTTTCATTGGACCTTTTTTCCTAAGAACTAAGGAATATTAACGTGTTTCTCTTTCATATATTATCTTCTGAATATATAATAGATTATGGAAAAAAATGTTATTACTAATGATAAACAGTCATTGGAGAATGATTTAGTAAATGCAGGATGTACAAGTGACACAATAAAGGCACTGCTTATGCATCATCTCCCCTTAGAACATCAATCTTGAATTTCTCATTGAATATAATGGAAATTTTTATCTGACTGAGAAATTTTGGAATGTGTCAGCATCTACATGATAGTCAGAGGCAAAGTCCAGGCTTCACAGGTTTGGTTTGATACAAAGACATTTTTACTGTTCTGCTCTTTTTTTAATACACCCAGTTGAAGCGACAGTGGCAAGATAGCATTGTTTTGCATAACAGCAGTCTGGTGGAACATTAAAAAGCTTTGACATGGGATACAGTTCTATTAGAAAAAAAAAAAATCTAAATCTAGAGTATTCATAATTTCTAAAAGTACTGAAAAATATATGTTTATCTTCTAACAGTGATCTACTTGCAGATGATTTACTATTAAAGGCATGAGCACTGAGAATTCAGGACTTTCTGTTGCACATAACTGACTGATTTATAGTAGCAGTAGACTGGATTGACCAATTAGACATGAGTCTGTTCTCATGAGACTAACTTCCCACTCATCTTGTTATGGTGCCGACACAGTGGTCAGTTGAAAGGATCTGCAGAGAGAATCCGTGTTCTTTGAAAAGTCACTAATTACAAAGGAAGCAACTGCAATAGCTGAAGTTGCATACCTTTGAAATTGTTCAATTAACAAAATTGTCATCACAACTAAATGAAACATTTTTAACTTTGATCTTGCAGTTTTACTACTGAAGCATTCTTTGTGTTAAGCTTGTTATGCTTTATACAGAAATATTCACTAAATAGTTGTATCAACTTTTCTTGTAATACTGACCATTAGATTGAGAACGTAAGAGCCAAGAAGAGAAGTCCATAAGCTTTTAACTTTTAAAAAAATATTTTTTTACTGTATGGACTGTTAATAAATAGTGTTTGAGATCCCTTCAAGCAAACATTTGAACACTGGCAGAAGTTTGTGGAATGTAGGATTGCCTCACTGCTTATGGAGACATTACATTAAGGTTTTGGAAGAATTGACATGTTAGTCCAATCAGAAAACAGATTACCTGAGTTTGGAAACAAAGCTTAACAACTTCTGTTATCCATAGTTTAAAATGATTATATGCAGTGTATTTGTATGTAGAATTAAGAAATGTCAGCAAATTTGACAGACTTACATTTCATAAAATCAGAAATGGCTCTCAAATATGTATAGCAATGAAAGGCAACAATTTTTTCCAATGAATTACAAGTTGCTGTTCTAGACTTTATTGCTGTCATCATAAATGGAATGGGACTTCATACACTTCCTACAATATTTAAAGACTTGAAGAGTTCTCTGCAGCCTCAAAATGGTCCACGTCTACGTTATAATTACACTGCAGAAGCTAATTCAGGTTTATGTAGAGTCACAGCCAATAGCCAGGAGATGGGAGAGCCTGAAGAGAAGATCTGGTGGTCCTAGAAGTCAGAACTGGGATCTCTGGAAGGCTAAAATTATCAGAGCAGGCATGTAGTAAAAACAGTAGTTTTATTACAGGGTGCTCCCAGTAAGTGCCAGAGGATAGAGTTATTTTCAGTGTACTCTACAGGAATTTGTATCTCATAGAAGGCTCATTGTTCACATTACCATTTTCTGAGCCCAAATGAGCCTGGTGGCTGAAA
The DNA here is from genome assembly GCF_054131305.1 of Coturnix japonica. Taxonomy (NCBI): domain Eukaryota; kingdom Metazoa; phylum Chordata; class Aves; order Galliformes; family Phasianidae; genus Coturnix; species Coturnix japonica. The sequence goes on from NC_140663.1 coordinate 16,816,122, forward strand.
GGACAGAGAAGTTCCACATGTTCCCTTGATAAATCAAGTAAGTATCAGTCATAGAGCACTTCATGCAACACTATGGAAATTTCTTGAGTAGGATGACCAGACCAATAGCAGACAGTTTTTTTTTTTGTCTGATAGTCTGAGGTAGGAAGAAAGTTTATGAACTCCCATAGGCATAAAAGACCTCCCTACTTCATGGGGAACACTCTTGCCAACATGGAGCATACAACTTTTCATATGAAATATTTTGAAAAGGTGCAATTATGAAGTCTGAAAATCTCTACTATTTTCCTATATAGAAAAGTACCTTATGATAAGTTGTTCCTTAAATAAACTTTTGTCAGTTTTAGCTCAGTAAATTATGAGCAGACTTATAAATCAGTTTTTGAATTGGGGTTGTAAGAATTACAATTTTAAGAATAACCTAAGTTGGGAGATCCATAGACAGAGTCAAAAATCTCTTAAAAAATGAACAATTTTTGAGACATTTTTTCCTACTAAGACAAAACAAAGACATCTCAAAAAAGTACATGCATACCTGTAAACCATCAAAGACATATTTTGTGTCAAGTCAGAAACCGTATCCATTAAAAAGAATGCTTTCACTCTTCCCTGATCTGATACAGCCACTCAGTTCTACCGACAGTGCGATCCTGCCTTATGGTAGCAGAAACATTAATGCAACTGTGCAAAGTACAGAACTGGAGTTGCAAAGCATTTCCAGTGCGCTGTTTTTGTTGTTGTTGTTGATGATGATGATGATTTGTTTGTTTGTTTGTTTGTTTTACTAATATCAGCTCCCTGATAGTTTTGAGTGCAGCCACACAAATTCTCACCATGTCCCAAGGGATACATGTTGCAGTGAGGCTCAGCAGGCTGGTAGTAACAAAAAGGTGGGACAGCCGTTTTCAGTCACTGCTCACTGTCTTACTATTACAGAACTGGACTGTAAGTGACGTTTCCCTCTGGACGAGGACATGCTGTGGGATGAGAAAATCCAGGCTCCTGGTATTTCAATGATCTAAAAGAGTGCATGTATCTTCTGCTGGACTGAGACCAGTGTTGTCAGATTAAAGTCGCAGATTCTGTTTACTCCACTTGAATTATGCCAGATGAAACACATGAAATATCATCTCTTGCTTTTTTACTAAGTCAGTTGATGTCTGACAGAGATTAAGCAGACTGCCAATGTGAAGATTCTTGATAGTGTTCCACAAGGAAATAATGTGTTTTGATGTCTCACGAGGTAAAATAATAAAAACTTGCATGAAGTGTGTCAAATTCACATTTTGTTTACTATAGAAAAATATCCATTCAGATTTTGGAGTAGCTTTGTCTAGACGGAATGGAACATCCCCTGGTAAATCCTTCTTGTAATCTAGGTTTTGACAATGTAATGTATATTTATAAGTACCTAAACTTTGATAGATAGGCTTTATGTAATCACAGTCATTCAATAAGAATAATATGTTGGCTATGCATACATTTGCTAATGAATCTTTACATGTTTCTAATTCTTTTTATCAAGTACATTATTTAAGTTCTGCATGTTAAGAAAAGATTATTAGTGTACAGTAGCAGTGAATTATTTTTCAGGCGATGACACAGTAACCTGGCGTATGCTCTTGGTTTGCTCAGCAGATGAATTGCACATCTCTTGTTATTTTTTTTTCTATGCCTTGCTTGTAGACTCCTCAGTACAGATGCAGTTTTATGATCATGTGTACATAACAGTTGGTGAAATGCAGTCTGATTTGTCCAGATGTGAATAAATAATACTAATACTATATAGTCTACACTGTTTTCTATGGGCAGAAGAGTAATAACAGCTCCACAGGTTGTGTATACAAGTGGGATGTGTAGATACCTGGCACAGGTGGCCAGGGGTCAAGTCAACTCCTTATCAACCCCATAAAGCCCAATATAGTGTTTATATCACTCCTGTGACTCATGAATAGGACATGGAGGAGAACTGCTCCGGATCCTATTGAAGTCTGGGCCAGTGGTTTAGAGACAGAGGTCTAATTATGTGCTGGTTTCCTAATTGAGTGCACAGTGTGCAGTGTATGTATATGGTGGAAGGGACAGATGATGGGAAAATTACAGCTTCAAAATTTACAAGCTGGCTTCAGGAAAACCATCAATGAACTACTCTGAAAAATGAAAGCATTAAGTCAATGGGAAGGAGAATGGAAAGACAGTACAGTTGTAAAAACACTTTTTTTTTTTTTTTTTTTTTTTTGTTTCTCATTTAATAAATAGATCTCAGCTGTTATGCCACAAGTCACGCACAAAACAGAAGCAGAAGTGATTCCTGTACTAAATTCAAAACTTTTCACTGCAAAAATCTTGACTATTTCCCTTGAAGAATACGTTGCCTTTTCTATTTAATTACAAAACCTAGAATTTATTTTATAGGAATTCTTATTTTATACTGAATAACTTTTAGTACAGAATTCTTCCCATAGCAGAACTGGAGAGCTTAGCAGGCATAAAACTCAGAGGCAGGGAAAGCAGCTGTTGTTCCCTCCCACTGAACTGGCTGGTTTTCACAGTTTCAGGCTTTCTGCAGGAAACTCCTCAGGGCTTGATATGCCATCCTGTTACTGGGAGTGGCTTAACAGTGCCAGTGATTCAGTTCCTAAAATCCTACACAGCAGTGGGTTAGTCTTCCCATTTCATTTCCTGATGTGAATTCATTTTATCCCTTTTGTTAATTTTATCGATTAAATCCTAAATAATATATTTCCACTCAGTATACTCAGTCTGCTACAGTGCCTTAATTACACTGCTACTGGGTCAGACTTTTTCAGTCTTTCTCAGTAAATTAGCACTTAATCATGTAGCTCTTTTCTGAACATTGTTTTGTCAGATTTTTGCTGGTAAATGGATGTGGGAACTGAATGTGCTGTTTCTCTTTTCACTGTAATTGTACAGGAGAGGAATTCTTTCTCTGCATTTGTGCTATGTACATACATAGGTAATCTTTCTAGTGGTTTACAGTTTCATATGCTATAAAACATAAATAACTTGGCAATCCTCTCACAGTGAAGCAACATTTAACCTTCCCAGAACTTTAAGATCAGAGAAGGGGAAAAACATGCAGTATGTTTTGAGAAGTCATTTTTCCCCATAATTTATTCTTTCAACCAAATGGTTCCTGACCTTTGACTCTGTTGCTTATGATAATTTGTGATCCAACAGCATCCACAACATGCTCATGATTTTGAAATGCAGAGATAGAAATAGGAGCTGTCTAGGTCAGAGTTGGATAATAAAAGATGGATAATTAATCTCACGGTTCAGATCAAATTTTGTGAAGTGCTGGTTCAGCCTGCCTCTTTCATTTAGGAGGAACAGTAAGAGCTCAGACTACCATACACTCTGATTTGTAAAGCAGAGATAGCAACTAGCTCTATGTCACTGGACCTCTTCTGATTATGTAAATGGACAACTGCTTGCTTGATGGCTCCTATGGATGTTTTTCCACTGAGCCACTACCGCTGTGAATGCATCTTCTTTTTCTTTTTCACTGCTGTCAAAGAGGATGTGGCAAAGCTTGTCAAAACTATAGAATAAAAGCATCCTTTGTCCTCAATATAAGGACTAACCATTACCATTCAAAAAACGGAGGAGTCTTTAATAAGTGCTGAAGCTCTCTTAAGTATTGTAAGCAGAAAATGTAGTTGCCCTCTTCTATTGGCAAATTCATAATGTAGATGCACTGATATCATTTTATGGCAATGGCTACTGACCAGAGAAATTTTTTTCCTGTCAACCCCTGTAATAGAATAAAAGAAGCAACATATACTTAATGCAGACTTCTTTGATATACTGCAGTATCTCACAAATCTTTCTCTGTAGGGATTTAACTGTTCAGTGGTTAAAGTAATTTCTCAATTCTGAACTCTTACATAAAACCTAACTTCTATCACTTCCCCAAATCCAGCAAATCCTAACATTCATTAAGAATGAAAAAAAACAGACAAGCTATTTTAATTGGAGAGATACATAATAATATATTTTCATTTATGAGTTTCTCCAGAAGATAGATATTTTTTTCAGAACTTCAAATTGTCTTTTATTGCAACTCAGTTAAGTGGATGTTGAATTAATGCTGATAAAATGTTATACCAGTTCTCTGGCACTAGTGTTTTCTAACATAGTTGAAATTTTAATTGTATCTAGAGTGAAGTCTAACTATCGCTGTAGATAATTGCAGTGATCTTACATTTCAGACATAAAGCAAGGATACTAAAATAGCCTTAGATGTCTTAGAGTGATGCACAGCTGACCCTACTGTGTGATTTTCTGAAGTGTGACAGCAGAGTAATACTTTCACATAAGCACAGCAGATAGTAAACATCAAGGAATGAAAATAACTGCACCAGCAACAAATCTGGCAAGCAGTATTGTACAGGAAAGGCCATTAATGATAATGTATATTATTACAGCCAATACATAAAGTAGGGCTTGAAACTGTGCAACATAATTTATTTGATTTAGTTCAATTTACTCTTATTTTATTTGAACACTTAAGAACTGGTATTGGTTATATAATAGGGAAGCAGAAAGATGTACTGTTCCCCTCACTTCCTTTGTCTGAAAGGCAATTCATTTTTTTTTTTTTTTCCATGTTTTGAACTACTTTTTTAAACAACAAAGCTAGAAAATGATTTGCATTTTCACTGTGTTGAGCATAGTTCAGATAAACTTACTGTGATTCAAAGAGCTCTATGGCCTTCCTATTAGTAAAGCCATAGATGTGGAAGCAATTGACATTTTCTCAGAAACACTGGAACATTTCTCACAGTAACTGCATTTTAAGGGCTAAAGTCACTAGATAATTTTTATCCAAAGAAGAAAGAAGGATTTTCTAAGAATGTTATGTTTTTGTATTTTTTCTTTTTTTCCCCAAGTAACTCAGTAGGGCTCATTTAGTCTAAAGATTATTGTAACTACTGGAAGAAACTACACTCATACAAACACTAAGGGCTCTGACACACAACCTCTCCTTGGTGAGGCTTCAGGTGTTACAGCTTCTCTCAGGCTTGGCCTTGTCTCCCTGACAGAAGTTATCATCTGAGCAGCTGAGGCAGCAGGATGCTGCATGGCACTGTCAATCATCCATAACTTGGTTTTCTACCTGGCATTTTAAAGTGAACTTGTCACAGCTTGTAACAGTTAGAATGAGCTGGGTTAAGCAAAGATTAAGCACTAAGATTTAGAAGGGTGAAGATAAACTCCTTCATTGCTTCATTTTGGCTGAGATGGATTAAGCAATATTTGTAGGCACAGCTTTGTTGTCAGCATGGGTAATAAGATCCAGGGATGGGGTGATGAAGTGCAGGTGGGAACAGTAACCAGCTGCACTGGCACAGGAGAACATGTTTGTCTACAGCCACAGCATCCTTGGGTCATGTCTCTGTGATCATTAACACTACATCCATCTAGTCCTCAGTCACATAGAAGCACAGATTTGATCCACTTAATGTCTAGGTGTATAACTGCACTTCAGACGGACACTGCTGATTCAGCCTTCCATTGCAGACTGCACTTTATCAGCTGTGATAAAGCAACAAAGCTAGCCTACTCTCTGTGGACAGCAAATCCTGACACTGTGTGGGAGACTTTGCATGGGACTTCTCTAGAGGGCCTAGTTTTCTGTTTCTGAAATCAGTCAGTCTCTCCTAAATGGCATTAAATCCTTGCCAGGCTACCATCTACATCTTTCTGCTGCAAGCATAGTACAGCATTTTGTTCTCCTTAATAAGCTGCATCAGCTGCATGAATTTAGAATTACTCAACAGTGGATGTACAACTCTTGTACACAGTTGGGGCAAGACCCTATGCTCTAGGGGTAAGTTTCCTTCATCCCATGACAAGGGCACCAAAGGAGAGCACATGGAGACAGCCTTTTTTAAGATCTTATAATCTGCTATCTCAACTGCATTTCATAGATGTCATTTACCTCTAAATCAATTACAGTAATGTCTGGATTGTTGAACTGTTCCTTTCCCTCTCGGGATGGCATCTGCACTCTATGGATGTCTGAAAAATAATCTTTCTATCCTGAGAAGCAGCATCTGGAGGATAGTACTGTACCACTTCAGGCTGAAGATCGGTTCCAATTTTTCAGCTTTTGAAGTATTAAGAGAAATCCCATGCACGATTAATGACTCTTTCACAATGTAGTAGACAGACATAAGCTGCAACCCTGCCCAACATGCTTAATTATAATGTTTTTGTGTTGTCGTTCTTTTCATTTTACTATAGCCAATTCTGATTAGTAACTATAGTGCTTGGTTCTGTGTACATGTTTTCTGAAATGCTCACATTTCTGTTCTATAATGGCAAGCTGGAGGTGTAAAGTGAGGTGAGAGAAGACGATAGTATGGATCTTCATGTTGTTTTGTACCCAGGGCATAGTTTGCAGCCCAGCCCAGCCAAACCCACTGAGTCAGGGCAGAGCACAAAGACTCAGGCTTTCAGGGTAAGACAGATCTGGAGCATGGCTCACAATGCTGACTTATCCCATGGTAGAGTATCCAAACTCTGTCTTTTCAGGAAAAATAAATAAATAAATAAATGAAATGGAAAAATGAAACAAAGGCAACAGCTAAAAATAAATAACAGCCCTGGAAGAAGTATTCCTTGCCTGAGGTATTACACTGGAATTCACTCTCTGCCTATGATTTCAAAACCAGTTTTGCTACCAGCAGTTCATTGCTATAAAAGGACCTTATCTCATCTTATCTCCCACAACAGCTTGATCAGCCTCACAGTCACCTGCTTGCTCAGAGGCAGCAAAGTACTCTGGAATCCCAAATCCTATTGTATTCCACAACTACCTTTGTGCCCCAGTTCAAAAACTCAGTCATGCTTCATGTAAAATAGAGTGGTAATCACACAGTCTGTGGCTATAGGAGTAACTTAAACATATCTGGGAATGTTTTAGGCACTAAGGACAAATGCAAACAAACAGCCTTCACCTCCAGAAGAAGGTGGCTGCAGGCAAATATTTGTCACTGAATAGCTACAGCTGCTAAGTGGTATCAGAGAATTTGGGGGGGATTGTGGTAACCAGAATGTGCAAACTTGGTGCCAGGGAATATTCTAACAGTTTACTATCTCATGAGGCCAAATTCACAAAGACACTTTTTTTTTAATAGTACAGACACGGACACAGTTCAGTGTCATATCATCTTTGTCTCCACTGTGTTTCCATGTAGAGCCGTATTTTCATTTTTGTACTGGTCTATCTTCCTTTAGTGTCCACATTAAAGCATTCGTGTAAGAATGATGAAACAAATTGAGTTATTCTGCGTATAGTCTAGTCAAGTAAATCTGCATATCAGATTGGTTTGATCAGCCTGTCCTGTACTTTTTCCTGGGACCATTTTGAATGGCAGCAAATGGTTCCACATAAATTCTATTGGAACAAACACAGCAAATATGACTGTTTTGGAGCCTGTCTGAGTCTGGGTAGGAGTAAATGCAATATTACTATTGGATTCACCCTCATCTGAGGCAAAAAACACTGTCAGCAAAAGCTGAGGAAATGTCTAATGTGTAGTCACTGATGCTGTATTAACCTCTGCTTATTTTTCCAAAGAACTCCAGTATGTCTTTCTATGTGGATATGAGTGAATGCTTGACTGTGCTTTCATTTGGGATGCTCTGTCCTTATCTAATTGCATTATATAAGAAGTGCAGTCTTGGCATGGAGCCTGACTGTGAAGCATTTGAGAGTGTAAACTGTAGAAATAATGTCATTTACTGAAGTAAATTATATTTTGGGAATATTATAATAATAATATTATTGGGAATATCTTTTTCACCTTAAAGAGCTTTTATTGACTTGTAGATGAAAGAGAAGTAAACCTCTAACAGCAGATTCGCATATATCATCTAACCCTTTTACTGACACTGAGTAACCTAGTTCCACAGTTTTCAGTGGAATCACTCACTGAAGAGATTGCTTTCTCTCTCTCTCTCTTTTTTTTTCTCTCAATAAGGATGGCAATATTAAATTGACATGAAAATGTATTGACAAATATATTTTTGAAATGTGAAAAAAAGGTAACTTGCAAATTTTAAATAGTTCTGTACAGCTAGTATTTTACTTGGAATGATCATTCAATGTTCTCACATGCCCTCTAATCTATTTATTTCAATGGATTTGTTTATCCCTGCATAGAATTGAATTTCATTACAATAGAGCTGCCTGTTTGTTTGTAATCGTGCTTGTTCCTGCTACTCAAAAGCAATTTATCACACAAATCTAGTCCCAGCTTTTCAGACTTCACTCCTTACTATGTGCCAAGCACTAAAGCCTTGTTTCTTGGCTTGTGGTAGTGAAAGAGCACATTCAGCTACCAGCTAGCACATCTGCCTTCTCTGCATGTTTGGTGTTACAGCTATGGGGCTGGGCACTGGAAGGAACTATTTTTAGACCTCATCACCAAATAGGAGACTACTGTGGATTGGAGAGATTGAGAGAATGCAGTAATAAATAAGTAATAAATCTGATCCAGAGAGATCCTGATAAAGGATGGGAAAACTGAGTTCAGATGGCCTACTGACAGCTCTTGTGGTGTAATTCAGTAGGAGGGTTATAGTGTCTCATCTATTTTGAAACAAAGAAACAAACCCTAAGACAAAAAAAAAAAAAAAAGTTTCACTCTCCTAGTAGTAAACTGTGCCTTTGTGCTCTGAGCTGCATTTGCTGGGAAGTCATAAATATGAGATATTTAACTGCCAGCACCATAATTTAAAATAATTTCCCGGCTGAACAGTATTAATGTAAGAGGTACTGCAGTCATTTGCATCTCTGTATACTAATTATTGGAGTTTATTCATACTAAGGTTAAAAATGTCAATTGTCTTGCTTGTGGTAGCAATATTCTGAGCAAGTACTCTGTTTATAATGTTTAAAAATGGTGTAAGTAGTAAATATGTCTCAGCTTGTTATGACTCAGCTCATAAAAGAGAGAATATTTTTATACAATAAAAGAATGCTGATGCCTTTTTTCCAAATGTCTCCAGTAATGATTTTAATAGCACTAAACTAGAGTGTTTCTGATTGCTACTTGTCATCAACCCATCCAGCAGAAAAAAAGAGTGGTTGTAGAGTGGCTGGAATTTTCAAAGGGGCTTAAGGGGCGAGGCATACCACTTCCTTTTAACTAGTGTTAATGGGGTCCATTCGTATTGAATGCAGACCGAGTCACTCTTCTCTATATTGAGTATAGTTTACTCTTGCCATGTACTCACTGTGGGCAGATGCCCATTCCCAGATTAGACACTAATAACAGACTGTTCTCTTCAAAGACTAATATCTTTACTAATTTCAATGGAATTGAGTACAAAGCAGCTGCTGGATTCTTCACTATTTACTGCCTTGCTAATATTTTTCCCTTCTGAAAAGGAAAGTCTCAGTGTATATGCTGTTGGAAAAAAATTCCTGTATCTATACAAAATAACGCTAATCAGGGGAAGAACTAAGAAAGCTGGATCTTGTTTTTTACACATTGGACTGACTGCCTTTGCCATTTGGAACCCAACTATGATATGAAAGACGACTGTTCATATCATCTTGGATGTTAATGACAGGGCACACAGACAAATAGTGCTTATTTGAGAAGCAGACGAACAAGACTGTCTGCTGTTCTAAACTGTAGTAATAGGCAGTTGTAGCTTTTCCCATCACAGCTTCTATTAAACAAATGTAACTAATTGTTTGTACAAGTACTCAGTGTCTATCCAAAAAGTGTTATTATTTGTTATTATTCTGTCTCCATACCTCTTATTTTCCCTCCTGAAATTAGCTTTCCCTAAGTCTCTTTCTCCCCTTGGGATATTCAAGTGATACTTCACATTGTGATGTTCATTAGGCTCGTACACATTATAGGAAGGTCTGGAGGTGGAGAGTAGGTTACAAAGTCTAGTTCAGAATTCTCCAGTTATCTCTCTTTGTCTTTCTTCCTTTGCTATAAACATCTACTGTTTGGATGAAATAGAGAACAAAGAACTGTGGAAATCTGGCTGATGTCTGTGACAGTGGTATGATGAAATAACGGAAATCATTTTGACAGCACTCAGAAAAGCTAGTGTCATTAAGAACTTCTGCTATATCCTTGCAGGTTCTTGGAACATTGTTATAACAAGTCATGGGGACAGAAATGGCTGTATCTTCATCCATCTCACTTACTCTAACTGGTAATGTGTTGCTATGAAGAGACTAGAACGAACTGAATGTTCTATTGAAGAACTGGCAGAAACCCCTCAGTGAGCATCCTGCCAGACTTAGTGTTATTACCATGAGAGTGCATACTCATAAAAGCTGTATACTGGATGGAACTAGGAGTTTTAATAATTAATGGCCTGCAATTTGGTCCCTACTAAAGGCAAAGTGATTTTCCAGCAACTCTGCTTCAGTTGTCTAAACGTGCTACAATTGCACTCTTTCCTTTTGAGGAAAGGCTTAAAAAATGATGTGGTGACAGTGTAAGTAAGTCATTAAGTAAAATAAAATGCTGATCATGCAACAAAAATAAATGTTTTAGGTATGATTGTCAGGAACTGGGTATAAGGAAGTAGAAAGCTAGGAAATTTATACTAAGTTTCTGTCCTCTTATGAGAAGAAAATAGCTTACTCTCTCAGCTTCCATCAAGAACTTCCAGGCATTCTGCATGGTCATTGTAACCCACTGAGGCGCTCATCTGTTTCTCAGTTCTAAGAATAACATTACTCTGGTGAATCCAGCTGGCAGTACTTTAAAGCATCCAGTACATTTTTAGACTGTGCCATATACTAAGAGAATAATTGCACCTTACATTTTTATAATACCACTATATATCCACATATACATAGAGAGACCTCTCAACAGCCTTAGATATGCTGAATGTTATGGGAAAAGCCTGCTTGATGGATTGTGTATTTGAATATTTTGCTGATGAGATAGTCTTTAGATTTCCTATTCTAAAGGTAGCATATGTCCTTGCATATGTTCAAAAGAAAGCCCAAACCAAACTAGCCAAAACAAAATAAACCAGAAATATCATAAATTTCAGCCATAATGATCATCAGCTGAAAGTTTATTTGGAAGGCTAATGAGTGATTATTTTTCTCTTTGAAAATTTACAAGCATTCAGTCAAGGAACAGAAACCCAAGTGCAAGTCAGCTGGTAAGCATTCAGACCAATAGTGGAAGAAAAAAATCTGCTTTTGAGCAAATCTAGAGAGACTCTATTTCCCTTTATAACTGTAATTATAGCAGTGTAAGGCAGTGTGGCAGACTGAAGCTTATTTATCAAAACTGTGTTCTTCACAGTATGTGCTGTTGAGAAAAGTCATGAGTGATTTCCCTATAAGAACAGACTGCAGTTTAGAACAAACAGCCCTTAGAACATAAAAGCTCTGTATCCAAAGTAATCAAATATCAAATATTGGATATTGTCAGAGATTAGACCTAGGTCTCTTCAGTATTAGACTAAAGTGATAACAGTGCACCAGCTTTTGTAGCTTAAGAGTTTGGGTGCACAGCAGTATAAACACAGAGTAGGATGCTGCTAGCATAGCGCCTGGCTCCTTTTACCATCTAGTATGAATAGCCAGGTAGAAACTGACTAAGGCTCTACTAAGGCCATTTGGGAGTGAGGGTTCAAATAAGACCGAGGCATAGAAAAAAGCCTTATCAATTTTGCTACTTCTTTCATTTTGGAATGACTCTTGTTTGCAACGTAGCCTTATGGTCCTTTGTGACTAAAGACTGTAAAATTTAATCAGTGACTCTACAGCAAGTACAGAAAAAGAAAATAAATAATTGTGCAAGTCTTCATTAAATATTTTTTTTTATGCAACTTGAATAATATGACTTCTGTGCAGAAAAGCAAATCTAACAATGATTATGAAGGGGAGCAGGGAGCCAGTGAAATAATGTTGGTGTTCAGACTGTTATTAGAGGCCACTCGCCATGCTCCTATCAAGGAGTCTATATTTTTCACAGAATCTTTTTTGCAAAGCCCTATGAAATATAGTCTAGCTCCCATTCCAGATATAAAATTAAGGTCAGGCTGTGTTCCCAGACTTAACAAAAACAAGTTTAAGTCTGTTTGTGTCTCCTTAGGAATTAAAATTTAAATAGGTGCCTTCTTCTGTTAAACACAACCTCCTTCGTTCCAGCCTCCAGCTACTACCCTTATAACTAATGATTTAATACAGGAGGCTTGGACACAGCAGTTGTTCTGCCAAAGTGTTATGCAGTTGAATTATAACTGTGCAGTCATATGTAGGTTTGGGGAAAAAAAGAAAAAAGACGGGAACATTAAAAAATATAAAGAGGTGATAGAAAGGGTACAAAATAGTCAAGCAGCTCTGGATTAAAATAAGGAGAGGAAATTACAATGAAGGGACAAATTTAAAGAAACACTGGAGTGAATAAGCTTCCACTTCTTCAAGAAGTGTATCTGCTAAGTTTCTGATCTGGACGGTGAATTTGAAGTGAACTTCCCAAAAGCTTCTACTTACATATGCCTTGTGCAGAATGGAACTGAAATCAGAAGTGCCCTGGCAATGGATGTTCTGAACTTCAGCAACTAATGGGCGTTCTGTATGAAAGAAAAGCCTACAATTAGTTTCAAATGCAACTCTTAGAATATACATAGTGGAAAACTCATGTTCCCAGTACCAGCTGTTTTCTCTTGCCGATCTGCTTGTATCCTGCTGTATATTTTATTACAAAATTCCATTCATCTTGCCTATCTGTAAACATTTACTTGAGGTGACATTGTTGAAAGCCCAGTCAGTGGAGACATGCTGAGCTCGAGAAAGCAGCGGATAGAACCTCAAGTCCGCTAAGATCCACATCAGTAATGGAAGTATCTTCTCTTGTATGTAGCAGTTGTAGGATGAGCATGGATTTGGTTCAGCAAACTGCATCATGCTAGTGCATGTGTGGAAAAATATTGACAAAATCACCAAAAATTCTAGACACATTTGGTAAATCTTGCTGTCCAAGATTTTAATGCCATAAAGACTCAATTATTTACCTAAGTTTTGAAGATAACAGAAAGGCTGTGGTATGGATGTTCACATGCAGGATTATTAGTGATCCTAACATATAGTGATGTAAAGAAACTGCATTTTTGGCTGTTTTTGTGAAGTGGCAATGATCTAAGGAAGAAAACTTATTTTACTAATTACAGTCTAATTGAAATTGAGGCTAATAAATGAAGTCAAATAAAAGAGAAAGAGAGAGAGAGGTTTCCAAAGACCCAGAAGCCTACTCGGGAGCCTCCAGTGGCACAGTGGTAAGAATGCCGCTTGCAACACTGGAGGCCCGGGTTCGAATCCCCCCTGTGGTGCAAGTGGTAGAAGTGCCGCTCTGCTACACAGAGGCTCGAATCCCGGGGGTTGGACTTGATGATCTCTAAGGTCCCTTCCAACCCGCACAAGACTGTGAGACTGTGATACTTTGAAATTGAAGGCACCATGGCTTGGAAACACACCCACACTCACTGCCAGGCAGTGAGAGAGAGAGCCAGTGTTGCTTACGTGATGTGTTTCCTTCTCCGACTGTGAGGTTCTCTGGAACATTTATTTCTTCTCTGTGCTCCACATGATGTTATGATGTGGAATACCAATAGCTAGAATTACAAAACCATGATGAAAGGCTAAGTTTGTAACAGTATTTCCTTTCCTGTCTCTGAATGTGGGATGTAGATTCTTAGTATTTCAAGGAATCCAGATTGCAGGTATTAATTTTTATATTTTTAATATCTTTCTGTAGTCAACAGTTTTTCAGAAACACATCAGAATTTTCTCTTTTTTCTTTCTTTTTTATTTTATTTTATTTTTTTTCCCCAGTTGGACTTTAATTTAACTTGAGAAAATTTCCTTAACTAACATTTGTTGAATGATAAATCCTACATTTCAAAAGATTCTCACAGGATTCACTATGCAAGGAAAAGTTACAACTATATATATCTGCCAGTGATATGCATTAACTACGACATAAACATGTGATGGTAGTTAAGTTTGATTCCAGTTCATTTAATCATATTTCAATAGACTCCAAAAAACTAAAATTCCTGAATAAATTTAGATAGGCAGTTATTAGCAGAGACAGAAGGTCTTTATTATCTTCCTCAATAAAATATGAAATGTGATCTTTTATATACTTGTAGAGTAAGAAAAGCTTGGTGTCTAAGCCGTGCGAGCACTCCCTGTCTATAACCACACTGTCCAGGTGGTTGGAGTCTATTTGGAGGCTAGTAACTAATGATGTACCACAGGGGTCAACACTGGATCCAGTTTTGTTTAAAACAATATTTTGGATGATGGGGCAGAGTGTACCCTCAGCAAAACTAAAGATGACAAAATTTGAAGGAGTGACTGATGCAGCAAAAGAATGTACTGCCATCCAGAGGGACCTTGACAGGCTGGAAAATGAGTTGACAAGAATATCATGAGGTTCGACAAGGAGAAATGCAAAACCCTGCACTTAAGAAGTAATAACTGCAGGCACCAGTACATGCAGTGGTCTTCCCAGCTGAAAAGTGGCTGGACAGAAAAGGATCTGGGCTTCCTTTTGAACACAGACAAGCAGTGTACCCCACCTACCAGGAAGAATAATGGTATACTAGGCTGCACTAGACAAACTTTTGCTATTGGATTAAGGGAGATGATCCTTCCTCTCTTTTCAGCTCTGGTGCTGCATTTCATTCTGGGCTCTCCAGTACAAGAGAGACCTTGTCTAATTGGAAAGAATCCAGTGAAGGGTCATGAAGATGATGAAGGAACTGGAGAACCTCTCCTGTGAGGAGAGACTGGGGGAGTTAGAACTGTGCTGCTGGGAGAAGAGGAGGGTTTTGTTTTTTTTTTATTGCAGTGTGCATACACATGAAGGAAAGCTGCAAAGAGGATGGAGCCATCAACAGGGCAAGAAGCAACAGGAACAAACTGGAACACAGGAGGTGCCATCTGAACACCAGCCAGCATTTCTGGGCAGTGCAGGTGATGGAACACTGCCATAGGTTGCTCAGAGGCTGTGGAGTCTCCTCCTTGGAGATCTTCAGAAACCAGTTCCATCCCAGATACACATGGACCCCAGGGACTGCAGGACAGCGTCTTTCAATGAGAGCATAGCATTGCTGAAGTCATCAGCAGCATCCAGCTCATGCAGCTTGTAAAGCCAGACAGCACTGTCTTGAACTCTTCTTTTTTATTTTTTGGAAAGTCTGTTTCCAAATCTGTATGTCCAATATCCTGGTGTTGTTATCAAAATGAAAGACCTAGATCTTAAAATCTTCTGTGAAATATTATTTTTCAGAACCATGTTTACCATAAAATAGTAAAGAATTACACATTAACCACTGTGTAGAACAAGATATATGTAGGGTAATAAATACAGTAATATGTTAGATTGCTTGCTTAATTTATACAAACTCTATGAATCTGTCTTACTAAATATCTGATACACAGATTTTTAGCATGAATTATTTTTAGAACACTGACAATTTGTCTTGGCTCAAGTGCTATTTATAAATTTTTCATCACCTGAAAACACAAAATACTTCAAAGTGATTTGTGTTTTCAGCTGAATGTTTTCATTTGTTCCCAGGTTAGCAAAATCTGGGGACACCAAGCTTGAGATAATTGCTGTTACTGTGCAGTATGCTGGTGATTCAAAGTTAAACCTGGTGGTGTACAGGACCAGAAGCAATGAAAAGAAAAACCATGATCACATTACTTAGTTTTACTTTCAACATGTCTTTGAAAGATAAGAGTTTATTTTACTTAGCTCCTAAAGCCATAGGAACAACAGCAAGAACATTTATTCTGTTTTTTGGTCAGATCTGTCCTTCTTGCCCTCTTCTTCCACTTCCCATGTCAGAAGAATTGGTCCAGAAATACCTCTTTATTCTGCACATCTCACTGTTGTCATTCCAATGTCTACTGAGAGGCTAGACTGATATCTAGATATCTGTGATCTAGCTGTAGGTGTCCCTGTTCCTTGCAGGGGGGGGTGGACTAACTAGATGACCTTTAATAATCTTTTTCCACCCAATCATTCTATCAGTCTGTGATTCTGTATTTCAAAGGAGGCAGCTTGCAAACTCCATGTGATAATCAAAGCTGCGTTCTCATTGGAAAATTTGACACTGACTGCAGTTCCAGTAGAAATCAGGTTTGTTTTCTTTTTCTCTGTCATTGCATGTTGTTTGTAATCTTAAGTTGGTCTTAAGTTAGTAGGGCTTTGCAATGGGATCAGTTATCTCTCCTGTGCAGTGGTTTAATAAGCCACAGTCAAGGTGTCTGTTGCACTCCTTTGCCATGACAGTCCCCACCGATAACTGAAAGTTTATAACAGTTTGGTAATGTTATGTGATTTGATGTAGGTTCATCTACATTAGCTGTTTACCTGACAGCCTCTAACTGATGGGCTCCAGTGACAGACTGGAACAAGAATGTCTGTAGATATTTGAGCCTCAGGAAGAATTTCCTCAGATAACTAGGGTCTGTTTCCCATCCACTGACAGCATAGATGTGTGACTTTTCAGACACCATTCCTCCAAAACCATACAAATGAATGATTCTCTCACACCTTGATCCATTACTGGGAAAACAACAACAACAACAAAAAACATTTATTGTTATTATTCATAATTACTAGTCATTCGTATTTCCTTCAGTCATGAGGTCTCGTGCTTTCTGCTTAAAATATTATTTAGAATGAATGTAACAGGGAATATGATTAGGCAAAATGTTTCTACAGAAGATCTTGTATTCCTTAATACATAAATAGACTAGCTTGAAATTTTCAAACCTATTTACATTGTACAGCATCTACTAACTTATGATTTTGAGGCATGGGAATTTTTCATTCTTAAAAGCACACAGGAAGAATGAGAATTACAAAAAAACAAAACAAAACAAAAAAAAACCAACAAAAACACATGAAGTATTTACAATTTGTACTTCAATGTCTTTAGTAGACAAAATTCTTTCTAAATCCAGTGGACAATTTGTGTATAGGGAAAACTCCTTCAAATTTCAATCACACTGTAGACTACATCCTCAAATGTTAAAAAAAATTACCACCAGTTACTGAAAATAAGCTTTTGCCATTTTTACTCTATTTCTCATTATGCCATTTTCCATTATTCCTGGAAGTCCTAGCATTAAAATAGACCATTAAACCCAGTGCTTTAAGTCTCTGAGTTTGATTGCAGTTACAGTAAAAAGTGATATGGGGAAATTGACTGGAATAGCTTGTGATGTTTTTTTTCTGGTTATCTCAAGTGGATTAAGTTAAATTTGAGAGAGGGACAAAGGAAACACTCCACAGAATAAGAGTTCCCACGTAAGGAGCTCCTTCAAATAGCCGCTGCACTTAAAAATTGGCACTTTTGTTTTATTTTGAAATAACTTCGGTAAGTAGACAACCCTAAGTTTCTTTCATAGCTCTGCTAACATGAAGAATCCTTAAAGTGGGTGTGAATGTGATTAAATTTAGCACCCACGTTCCATTATAATTTACACCCACTTTCAGGCTTCCTTACAATGCTAGAAAGGTGAAAAGAGGTCCTTGTATCAGTCTCAAACTATTTTATTTGTAAATTATTCTGGCTACAGCAGTGCTTCTCTAACAGCAAGTAGTGTAATGTTAGAATAGGCTATTACAGTCTGTACAGCTGGGGTTTCCATTGAATCCTCCTCCCCTCCCCCCAACTTGTTGAATTTTTTTGTGTTAGAACAGGACTTTGTTATTTTAACACAGATATTTCATGGAGGGAGTGGGATGGAAAAATCCTTTGCACCTGCAGGTGCTTCTGATCCCTAACTGGGAATCCCTGCTCTAAAATTGTCCACACTGTTATTACTGCCCGTGTTACCATAGCAATGTGAACTCTGATATGAACACTCTTCCCTGCAATTACTACAGCTGATGAGCACAGTAATTATCATAGCTTCCTAAGGTGCAGTTAAAATAGCAAGGAGAAGGGAATGCATTCTTGCAATATATAGTACACACTTCACAGGCTGTCCTGAAAATTCCCTCTCAGTGGGAAAGTTCAGCTTGTCTTCTGTGGTTACAGACGAGTTATTTAAAATTTTTCAGGATAAAGGTTATACTGGGACAAGATACAGCAGTAAGAAGATATCCGGTTACTGTAACACAGAATAATTTATTGCCACAGCTTAAATCATCTTAACATTACTAGTTCTACGTTCACTCAGAAATGACAGAATAGACCCAGGAGCAAAGCAAACTCATCTCACACAGTGGAATGACTTAACTGGGAGTGTTCCAATAGCAGAAAAAATAGAACCTGCATTACAACAACCAAAAATGCTGCAACCATAATGAAACTGAGGAGAAGTTAAAAGAGGCTGAATTTAGTCTGGGGAAAAGGAGGCTAAGGGGAGACCTTATCGTCCTCTTCCAGTACCTGTAAGGTTCTTACAGTGAGAGTGGGGAAGGTCTCTTCTCACTGGTGACAAGTGACAGGATGAGGGGAAATGGCCTCAAGTTGCTCCAGGGCAAGTTTAGGTTGGATGTTAGGAAACACTTCTTTACAGAAAGGGTAGTTAGGTACTGGAATAGGCTCCCCAGGGAGGTGGTTGAATTGCCATCCCTGGATGTGTTTAAGAGCCTTTTGGATGTGGTGCTCAGGATTTAGCAGAGGGTTGTTAGAGTTATGGTACTATGGTTAGACTGCGGCTGGACTTGATGATCTTCAAGGTCTTTTCCAACCTGGGTAATTCTATGATTCTATGATTCTATGAAATGACAATTAGGGTACTCTGCTCCAGTACCCTACTGAAGAAGACATGAGCTAGACACATAAAGGATGAAAATTACGAGTTTTTATTAAGTTAGTAAATAAGCAGATTTGACTTCTAGGTTACTAATCAACTCATAACTGAAGGCAACAGATGAGTAGATGTGACACACTGAGAACTGCTTGGAAAGTGAAGGGAGAAATCTGACAGTGCTAATGATTCAGCTAACCATAGTTACACATACCTTACTTCAAATGTCTTTTTGTCCACATAGATCAGATTTCTGAATTTAGTCTTCAGTATCTTGCAGTTTATGGAAATGGTAATATTTTTTTTTTGAATGGTCACTATTGGAATATCTTCATTAAAAGAATTTCAAAACTGACCATTTGAAGTTTTTTCATTCTGTAACTGATACAGTAGTGCATGTATTTACATAACTCTTTAGTTATAAATGCATGTATTTATGTGGCCATAAGGAAGTATTGAGATTCCATAGGTACTGAG
This sequence comes from Coturnix japonica, assembly GCF_054131305.1. Lineage (NCBI taxonomy): Eukaryota > Metazoa > Chordata > Aves > Galliformes > Phasianidae > Coturnix > Coturnix japonica. Next base: position 16,835,419 of record NC_140663.1, read on the forward strand.
ATATCAATTAACAGTATTTCATGATAGAGTATGAGGATAACAGTTTTTCACTCAGTGCAAAATGGTAGATGAAAAAAACATGGTAATGATCCTTAATTCAAAGACAAGACAAAAATCTATTCTATGTCTAATATTTTCTCTAATCAACATGCTCTACTTTGTCTCTGCTTGCATTTAAAACACAAGTAATGATCTGAAAATAGGTATAATAATAAAAGTAGACATTTTTTAGGACAGAAATCAAAAGAAGATTCACGATGCATTTATTTTATTCTTTAACTGTCTCCTAAAATCATGTTTTCTGCACTCTGAGATTGCAACACAAAGCTAAAACAATTACTGTTTCCAGTATTAGCTCACTATACATGCCTTTCAGTGTTTATTTTAGGATTCATTCAGTGTGAGAAAACGATTGTAAGTGTTGTAATAAGACAAAAAGAATGAAGACTATGCTGAAGTAGACATACTCTTGTTTACACTCATTTATAATTACTATGAAATGTGCAAACATTTTTAAAAAGTAGTGTAGTTATGGGTATGCATCCAAACTAACAAAAAAGGGAAATGTGTGCTTTGCAGCTTGAGGGCTGGTGGAAAGCCATCTACACCTCTGTTTCACCACAGACTAAAGCAGTTGTTTTGTTTCTTTCATTCTACTCTAAGTGGATCTAAGCAAACCAGCAGTGAGTAGTGGTTGTCTGCTTGGTGAACCAAAGAGCAGAAATCTCCAATTTCAGGTTGTTTTTAATGCAATTTCTGCTGACAAAGCAATTCTTCTTTCCTCAGCTGTGTTATATTTTCACACAGAATCACACAGAATCACAGAATCACAGAATCACAGAATGACCCGGGTTGGAAGGGACCTCAAGGATCATGTAGTTCCAACCCCCCTGCCTGGCAGGGCCACCAAACATACACCTTTACTAGATCAGGTTGCCCAGGGCCCTGTCCAAACTGGTCTTGAACACCTCCAAGGCATCCACAACCTCCCTGGGCAGCCTGTTCCAGGACCTAACCACTCTCCTAGTGTTTTCTAAAATCAAAATTCTTTCTGACCCAGTACTGTGAAAGTCTTTTGTGGAAACTTTTATGTGTGTAGTGTGTGATGGAAGTACAGCAGTGGGGACCTAAAAAAAGGATTATGACAGCCATGGTGTTTTCTATTTGGCTGTTGAACTACAAGTCCATGCTTATATGCTCTGTACAAACTAACCTGACCTTATCTTCACTGACACTTTGTCATGGGATTCCTGTGACAGATGAACTCAGTAACACCTTTAGAAAGAGCAGACAGCGGTGGTCTAGCAACGCCCAGTATCTTGTCATTGACAGGGGCTAAAGTAAATGTAATCTTACTAGGATTCAGCAGGTCTGTTGCTTATATTACAGTGGGATATGGCTCTTGGTATAAATTAATCTGTCAAATTCCTTTACCCTCATCCATCCTCTATTTCCTCTTCAGCTCTACTATATAGAGATCTCTGTAATTTTACTCATTTAATCATATGAACCTGAACCTATACAACTTAGTAGCCAAATGAAGACATCCACCAGTATCTCTTAATCTCATTAAATTTTGTTTCCCCAGATTTCCTGCTGTTGGTTTCAGAAAACTCTTAAATATGTATATTAATGTCCATTTAATTACAGCACGCCTTCATCATATTCCTCTAGTTGTTCCTCCAATTTATGTTTTAAATTCCTAGGAAAAGTCTCTGTAGGATAACCAAATCCCTTCCAGGATATGGTTTTAGGCAGAAATGATATGAAGGATTGGATAATTCAGGGGCCAAGGGGTACCCCTACGTTGCACAATTGGTGAATGGTATCATTTTGGCTCTTCCCTCTTCACATGCTTTGCCTGGAGTGGGTACCTGAAATCCAATTAATCAGACAGGGCAAGACTGAAATTCTGTGGTTTGTAAAGAAGTCTTTGAATGTTGTGAGCAAATGAAACTGCTAACCCCAGCATCTCAGTCATGCTCAGACCAGAGGGGAAGGTAATTTGTTGCAATTGGATGAAGAATTGTAGAAAAAAAAAAATATAGCTGTGGTGACAGCAGCCATCTGAAAGTTTGTTGGAAAAGCTCATTATAAGTAAAAATAATGATAATTACAGAGTTACTAGTAGTTGCAAGGTTTAGGTTAAAAAACAGATGGTAGTCAAAATTTGCTCAAGACAACGGAAGTGCTTTTTCTAGCTGCAAGCATATACGGTTTGGGTCTGTGGAGAGTCAAATACTTACCTAAACTTATTCTTTCTGCTATCCTGTAGTACACCAAAGCTTTAGTAATCTCCACTTTTGAGGGTCCTGGTGGATGAAAAACTTAGCATGAGCCAGCAGTGTGCTCTTGCAGCTCAGAAAGCAAATGGTATCCTGCACTCCATCAGTAGAGAGTTGGCAAGCAGGGACAGGGATGTGATTGTCCCTCTCTACTCTGCTCTTCTAAGGCCTCATCTGGAGCTTCCAAAAAGAAAGACAAAGAGCTGTTGGAGAGGGTCCAGGGGAGGGCTAGAAAGAAGTCAGGGGGCTGAAACACCTCTCCTATGAAGACAGGCCGAGAGAGCTGGGCTTGTTCAGCCTGGAGAAAAAAAGGCTGCAGGGTGACCTCATCGCAGCCTTCCCGTACCTAAGGGGAGCTTGTAAACAGGAGGGGAGTCAAATCTTTGAAAGGATAGATAACAACAGGACAAGGGAAAATGGTTTTAAGTGGAAAGAGGGAAGATTTAGATTGGATGACAGGGAGATGTTCTTCACTATGAGAATGGTGAAGTGCTGGAATAGGCTGACCAGAGAGGTTGTGGATGCCCTGTCCCTGGAGGTGTTCAAGTCCAGGTTGGACGGGGCCCTGGGCAGACTTATTATTAAATGTGGAGGTTGGTGGTTCTGCTTGTGGTGGGGGGTTTGGAGGTTCATGATCCTTGACATCCCTTCCAACCCAGGCCATTCTGTTATTCTGTGTGTGAAAGTAGGAAACACTCAGGTTGCAATGTAGAAAAAAGGCTCATAACGTGGAATGTAAATATGAATGGGGATTTTTCCAAGCAAGGAAGAACATTCTGTTTTATTCATGTCATTTGTCATTTATAATGACTATGCTTACCTGAGAAAGAACACTTCTAGTATATATTGTATTTTGAGAACCAAACCTGTATGAAACTGTTGGGCAATGTTAGCACACTGTTGGTCTTTGTGCAGTCATTGTGTCCTGTAAACAAATATTAAAGATGATTATTTTACTATTGACAACAAGAAAGCCACAGTTTCCTGATTTCAATAGGATTTCAGCTGAAGTGATTACACCTTTCTCAAGTTGAATATTGGCTTAATTGAAATATAAATGTTCTTCTTAAGAAGAAAGGGAAACTGTATAAATAAATTAAATATGAAATACTTATGAAAAAGGAATTTTATACTTTTCCTTTCTAATTGGGCTAGAGAACAAAGAAATAAACCATAAGTTATTCTTGTAATGAAAAAGACACTGAATATAGTTTGTCTAATTCACATGAATATACAAGCAAACAGGCAAACACATAAATAAATCTTAGTTGCCTTTTCTATACAGTAGTTGGGTAACCAGCCGTAAGGTAGACAAGTATAGACATGGAAAACAGTGAGGAATTTTGTGGCCTTCTATATTTGTTGGTGATGCTTTGTTTTGCTTTGTTTTGTTTGTTTGCTTTTTGCCCTTTTTCTTATTAGCTTAAATATTTGAGGGGATTAATTGCATTGTTAGAATTTATTTTTCTTGTTCTTTCACCAAGAAAATATCAAGAATATTATAATTTCCTGTTTTATGAAATGGTTCCATGTTTGTGAGGTCTTGTAAATACAATTTTCAAGAAAAGTTGTAAAGATGCTTATTTTGCCAAACTTGAGTCCCTTGACTGAACACTATAATCAACAGTATGAATATTACAGAATATGTTCTTAGTTTGGGGTCTGAAGTCTTATCCAAATGGCAGAGGACTTTAATGTGTAATGGTAACCTTTGCTTGAATACTGTGTTAGGTTTTGCATTAAATAAATACTAAAAACTAAGTACAACAGGTTCCAACTCTATGAATAAAAAAAATGCTTTACTTTCCTATTTGTTTTTAATTTCTTTCTATTTTAAATAGAACAAAATAGATCTCTTCTCCATACAGTTTTTCAGAAAAAAAAGATTACTGAAATTTCTAGCTCAGAAAAATGAATATGAACAAAAGTAGAGTGTTCAGGATAGATGCTGAATCATAGCGTAAAAAATAAGAGGATAAGAGCCCAAATATTATTCAATTTCTTGACTTTGTTAACCCTTCAATTTCAGAGAGGAAACAAAATAAAATGGAAAGCATTAGTTAATTCACAACTTAGGAGAGCAGTACTGGTTTATTTGTGTGTATTTAAATAAACATGCTATTTTTTCTCAGTTGTTTGATGAAATGTTCCAGATCTTCCCACTCTGTAAAATGTGTACAACTTCAGTTCTAGATATTGTATCTGCTAGATATTTCAGTTTGCAGTTTATGATACATAATGCATATATCACTGTAAACCATTTTTGTCATTACTTAACTCAGTAATTTTAATTATGTTACACAGTGAACTACATTAATATATTTGACGTTCATGTCTGTAATTATTTTTAAAAGAATATGTTGATTTACCGAGTACTGATCACCTCTGTCATTTTTCTGAGACTTTCCATATTCCAAAGGGAGAAGTTGTAAATACTGAGGGAAAAGTAGGATTTGTGACAAAACTTGACTTTAGACCAGCATGCTTGACTTTCTAGGTTTCCTTTGTGGTCAGTGAAGAAATATAGTCCTGTCTTCTCAGAGCCTATTCTTTTGACTAACTGCAGGCAGCCATCAGAGTGTGACACCGTGTTTCCCTTCATCTTGCTTATGGCTGTCTTGCTGCCATCCTGTCTGTGGTGACACAATCAGTTCATCATATGCAACTGTGAGCTCAGTCAGGTCAGCTCACTGATCCAACTACCACCACCACCACCACAACAAAACAGCAACAAAGAGGAAAAAAATTGTTTAAAATTAGTTCCACAACACTGAGCAGGTGCTAGATCCAGTGCAAACCTCTCCCTTTTGATTGCAGGCTGTTGCTGACAGCTAGATCAGATTAACCACACTGTGAAAATGTCTCTTACAGTCCTGCTCCCTCACAGAGGAATATACATCTGCACTAAGAGATGATGGCAAAAATCTGCGGTAGACTAATACTACTTAAATGAAGTGAAATATGGAATACGTATGATTGTTCACATGGAAGGCATGGAATATCTGAGTGCAGCATTGCATCTAATTGAGAATAAAAAACTCAAACAAGGACCATTACTGCTGAGGGGAATCTTTCTTTCTTAATCAAACTCAGATTAACAGATTCTCTCAAGTAAGAATAATTAAAAAAAAAAAAAAAATGCTAGCAGGTAGCATGTAGCGTGGAGCTACCTCCTAGCTTTTATTTCTTTCTTTATTTATTTAACCACCATCAAAGGCTGTCTCTGATCTCCCATGCAGCAAAAATATAAAAAAGCAGTGAGAAGTTTAGTATGTCCACATGCTGAAACAGGAGATACACAGATGTATCTGTCTGTGGAGTAAGGACTGATAATGACTGAACTAAGCTCTGAAATGAGTGGGGAGGAAAGAGGAGAAAACAGACATGCAAAAGGAAAGAAAGAGAAGAGATAGATATGATACGATGAATGAAAAGAAAATAAGCTATACATATTCATATGCAATTATAAATACACACAAATAACTGAATATATAGTAAACAAATGCAGGCATAAATACATATTTCATATGTGGAGGAAAAAAGAGAGAAAACAAAAATACAAAACAAGTTCCAAATAAATTATGTCTCTTAATTACATTTTTTTCCCCATGTAACACTCAGTCTTGGAAGCAAAGCTCTGCACAGCCTGGTCTGGTGGTTGGCAACCCTACATATGGTGAAGGGATTGAAACTAGATGATGTATGTGGTCCTTTTCAACCCAGGCTATTCGATGATTCCTATATAGTTGCTCCGATCTCTCTTACATCACTCAGATTCACTGCTTCTTAGATACTATTCAGTTAGAGAAACTTCTGGAAGTGCATACTCTAGATATAGAGTGTACCCAGATAGCTGTCTGTCACTGATGACATTTAAGTATACTTCATAATTGAAAGCATCTAAAAAAGAATAAAAGTGAACATAGGCTTAGTTAAATTCCTTAGAACTTATTGTTTTAAGTGATTATGAAAAGCTATTAGACTGTTGTAAAGACTGTTTCCTATTGATTAGGGGAAAGACAATTTACTGCTCCTTAGTGTATCAGATCAAGTACATTAAAATTAGATTTTATGACTAAACAGAGCTGAGGATCTGAAACAAACCAGCTGGTACTGATGGTGTGACTTCCACACTACATGTGTTTTTAAAACCATGTATGCTTTCTCTAGTTTTTCTGTATGTGAAATGCCTGTAAGAGATTCCAGGGCCAAAAGTGTGCCACAATTTGATTCATCCTGGCTAATTTTATTCCACAAAGAATCCTCTTCTCAAACTGTTAAAGAATTTTCTGTCTCTCACTCAAAGTTTAATGGTCAGAGGTAATCAGAAATTTAACTTCCAGAGTGAATATCTGATATTTATTAAATGCAACCCTTGGTGCACTTTAGGTAGTGGCAAACGTATATTATTATTATCATTATAAAACAACATGGTGAGAGTGTTTTTCTAATATTTACTCAAGTTCATGAGAGGGATGAAAAGAGGGCATTCATGAAAAATTCTGAAGAGTTGCTAGTACATAGCTATCAGTTTCACACAGGTTTTCAATTAAAGGATTCAACTTCCAGTATGGTGGAAGCTAAGACCTGTCTGCTAGCTCAGTTTTATTTTGTATGCTCTAACTGGATTGTGAGAAGCTGCAGACATGTGTATTAAATTAATAATTCACAGTAAATGATAGCATTCTGGGACTGGTGGAATTATTTTTGAGCACTCCAGAACATTTATTATAAATGTCTCTTGTCTATTTTGAATTGTAGTAATTCTTGAAATAATTCTGTTTTGGAGCTTTCTAGCTGGAGCAATGTAATCTTAACTAATTGGTTCAAAAGAGGTCCATGTTAACTTTTTCATTTCATGTGGATTCATATCCCCCAAGTTTTGCTCTGAGTACTGAGTTCAAACAAACCAAAAATTCAAAGGAAAGCTCCACCCATATCATTGAATTTAGTCTGGAAAACTATTTTTCCCTTTGAGTCATAACCAGAATAATAATGAGTAACAACTGGTTTCCACCCAAACTGTAAATGACCCATTTCTGCTAAAACTTGAACCTTCTCTATCTGTGAAAGCTACAAATTTTATTGACAGTTTTTGTAGACCAGTTTTAATTTTCAAATGATGCAACTCAATTTCTTTTTCAGCTGTAAACTGCATATAATGGAGAAGTCCTGATTTACTTGTTATTTATTTCTATATTTATGTAGAATGATTTATTCTTTTTTCTTTTTATTTTTTATTTTTTTTTTTTTCTCCAATATTTTTCTGCATGGTAGGATTTCATCATCAAGTTAAGATTACTGAGTATGGCTTCTTTCACAGTTCACTGCCAAAGGAAATATTTACAAGTGTAACTGAGTGAAGAGAGACTCTGTGACTGCAATAAATTTACTGCTGGCTGCACAATGCACAAATGTGTCATGATTCTTAGTGGTGCCATACCTAATTTAGATGAAATGTAAACCTTTGTATAGACAGTGCTCTGACATTCCAGCAAAATCTGCAGAAAGTCCAATTACTGTGATAGAAAAATATGATCTCGCTCAAGGATCAAAATATTAGCACTAATATTGCCAAAAGTCTTTGTGGTAGATAGAATTAAAAATCAGTCATCCCTCTAAGAATCTCATCCAGGACTTGGTTTCCTTTTGTTTTGAGAATATTTTTGACAAATCCAAACCATGTGAATATTTAGCCATCTGAAGACTTTGTATACATTTTCTTGGAAAGTAAATATTTATGATACTTGATTTCTAGTGTAGTATTCAGAAGTCTAATTTTTTACACTTTTTTTTTTCTTTTTTTTTTTTTTTCTTTAGCTTCACTATTTGGGCTGCTGTCATTGTCAATTTATTTGTATTTCATAAATTTTTCTTCCTTTTGTGCATTTGGATTTTAAATAGTTAAGATCACTGAGTCCTTTCATTCAACCTTCCAGGCTTCTAAGTAAATTCTATCTTTGCTATCTGATTGCATTTCATACATGTACTAAATTATTTCTGAGTTGTTCAGTGAGTTTCCATTCCTTAAAAAGGCAGATTTTTCAGAGTAATAATTTACCCAAGATAAACTTTGTTTCTAAACTTTGGTTGATACAAACATTTAAATTTATGAACAGAAATGAACAGCTGATTTTTTTTATTATTAATACAACTATAGTGTGTATATTTTTATTCAGTAAAATAGCATTAACAATAGTAAATGTTTATACTAAATAAAGAATGAAGTCTTGGTTTCACATATTGAACTTCATCTATAGAAAGCCCAAAGACTTCGAAGAAACAGCCTCTCTGTGTAGCCATCTTTCTGTAAGCCATCTTTCTTGCCATTACAGGCTTCCTAAATTACAGTGTAGACTTCTGAAGACCATGTGATTGTATGCTTTTCCTCATGACAAAAGGTGCCAAATAGTTCTAGATTTAGCGTACATATCATAGAATCGTAGAATCATAGAATCACAAGGTTGGAATGGGCCTACAAGATCATCTAGTCCAACTGTCCTCCCATTACCATTACTACCACAAGCCACTAACCATATCTCAGAGCTCTTCATCCAGGCATCTCTTGAACACTGCCAGGGATGGTGACTCCACCACCTCCCTGGGCAGCCATTCCTGTGCCTGATCACTCTCTGAGAGAAATTCCTTCTTATGTCCAATCTAAACCTCTTCTGGTACAACTTGAGACCATTTCCTTGGGTCCAGTTTGTTGCCTGGGAGAAGAGGCCAAACCTCTCCTCATCACAACCTCCCTTCAGGAAGTTGTAAATTGCAATGAGGTCTCCCCTGCACCTCCTCTTCTCCAGGCTAAACAATCCCAGATCCCTGAGCTGCTCCCCATAAGACTTGTGCTCCAGACCCCTCACCAATTTCATTGCCCTTCTCTGGATGCGTTCAAGGACCTCAGCATCTTACTTGTAGTGAGGAGCCCAAAACTGAACACAATACTCAGCCTCACCAGAGCTGAGTACAGAGGTACGATTACCTCTCTGCTCCTGCTGGCCACACTATTTGTAATACAGGCAGGATGCTCTTGGCCTTCTTGGCCACATGGGCACACGTCGGCTCATGTTCAGCCAAGCATCGACCAACACCCCCAGGTCCCTTTCCTCTTCACAGTCATCCAGCCACTCAGCCCCAAGCCTATAGAGCTGCATGGAGTTATTGTGGCCAAAGGGCAGGAGCTGGCACTTGGCCTTGCTGAACATTATCCCATTCACCTCAGCCCAGCAATCCAGCCTATATGCATACACATACTTTCGTGAGGATAGTTCTTGCCTTCAAACTGCTCGTGCATAAACAGTTTGTGGAAAAAAGAACATTCAGAGATAGTTTGTTGTTACTAGAATAGTATGTGGAATTTATTCATGACTTCTATCTTTCTCAACAACTCTTCAATCACTGAAAAGAAGATGACATTATGACAGATTTATTATTCTGGAGATAGCAACTTGGTTTTGGTCACCGTCTTTCTTTGGTAACAGAATCAGAGAATTGTAGGGTTTGGAATGGACCTCTAGAGACTATTGAGTCCAAACCCCCCAAAGGTCCATTTATTTCTTTGAGTCCTTTGCAACTCCTAAATACCATGAGAGAACAAAGTTTGAAAATGAGTTTTGTGATTGAAAACATCTGTTTTCCTAGGAAAACTATGTTAGAAATCAAAATATCAAAGCCAAAACACTTAATCTGAAGTTTGCTTCTAGATGGTATCTGAGGAAAAAAAGAGAAACACTGTTGCTGAAATGCATTGTCATGTTCAGAGGTGGTTTATGTTGCTCTACATGTCTTTGTAGTGAACAGAAAACTCTTTTATTTGTGCTGTTTTTAGTTAATTAGTAAAATAAACAAACCACAAAATTTAGCAGGAGTGAATAATCCAGATGCTTTCTTACCGAATTCATCCGTTATGCACATACTATCTTGAAGCTAATGTGATGTAATATTTATTGTTATTTTTATTTGCATTAGCAATTCTAAAGCAATCATCATTACATATAGATAAAAATATCTTATTTTGCAGTGCAGACAATCTTAAGCTCTTGAAGAGATGAAAATGAAATAGTTTTCACAAATAATTATTTTAATAGCACAGAAGTTTGTACTTCTTCTATAGAAGTTATTTTATCTAGTTTGCTTCATCATCATGCCCTTGGTTTTAAGTACTTCATTCTTTGTTCTGGAATTAAAAGCTCAGAAGAAATGTAAGTCTTGGCTTCATTTAAAAAATTAACTGATAGTTCAGCGTACAGATGTTCAGGAGATATTTCCAGCCTCTGGGTAAAAAAAAAAAAAAAAAATTATTAGACATCTTGCATAAGGAATTAAATCCTTTGATTTCTACTCACAGAGGTTTAAGTAAGCCTTTAATATTTCAAATTGGGAAGTTCTGGTGAAGCAAAAATTTTTTATTTTTTTATTTTTTATTTTTTTAAATAACCTGGATCAAGTTCACATAAGCCAAAAGAAAATTCACATTTGCAATGATATTAATTCTCAGGAAATGATTGTTCATTGTTGAGACAAGCTCTTATAGCACAATTAATTATTTGGACACACTCAGTGTTGCCATTTTTATTTTTATAATATTGAACATTTTTATGTGTAAAACACATTATACCAAAAATCAGCAAAGGATATTTTTGCTGTCTGTTTGTCCTCTTTCATACCTGGTTTGGAAAATAAGCTATAAACAGGTTAATATTTTGAATGAATCATTGTTCATTAGAGTTTTAATGATTAAGTTTGTTAATACAATTATGCCTTATCCATCAGGCATGAAATAATATATTTTAAAAGAACATACATGTTTCATAAGAATCCCTAAGAGCAAAAAGTTAGTAGTAGTAAAAGATAATTACTAATTTCTAATCTCTCTTCTAAAGAATTTAACTTCCAGTTATCAGAAAGTTTTACTTTTTTTCTGTCACTTGCTGTGTTTTACTATCTTTTGTGCTTTAGTTACTTCATTATGCGAGATTCAGAAAAAACACAGACAGCCTATAAAGTTGCCCAATAATTTCCACTTGCAGCATTCTACTTTTCTTTTACTCATAAGACTGCAAAACTGTTGAAGCTGAAATGTTCTCTTCTGTGTAATTTTACCGGTGAGAGAAGTTTCCATTGCCCATTGCCAATGTTAAACTGCTTGTAAGTATTCAGAGTTATCTTATATTCTATCTAGCAGCAAATATCGGGAGTTCATTCCACAGTAAGAAATGCACTTTTTGCCTCCTATGTGGATTATTGGACTAACTATGAGCCTTCTTAAATCTGAGACGAATTAGAGCAGTGTTCATGACAGAGATACTGATGTAGAGAAATTATCTGAAGGCTTCATTTGAACTGGGCATGCTTAAATCCAAGACTTGATAGTTTAGTGAATTTCCCCTCAAGCTGCTGCTTTCATCTACCAGTGACTACTGTCATACTATGTACTTAATAAGGAGTATGAACATATTTTGTGTATTGCTGCCTAGGAAGGAAGAATACAACAGTGTCTGGAATTAACTGTGGTGAACAAAGAAGGAGTAGAAAGAACAAGAAGATTAGGATGAAGAGTTCAATGATGTCTAGGTGAAGATAAATGTTTTCCTTAAAAATGACCTAGGTTCTAACAATAACACTTCTGTGCTTCTATGTTCTTCTGTCTCTGTAATGTGGAAATAATAATATTAAATCTCACACAGATGCTGTCAAGAGTTTTTCATGATCATTTCCAATATATTCAGAAATTGTACTGACAGTAACACGAAAAAAAAAAAAAAGGTCACAAGGAAATGGACAATGATGTATTAAGAGGTGAGTGATGTACAGTACATGCGGGGCTCAATACTGAGTGATGCAAAACATAAGGTGTCAACAATATCTTCAAAATCTTCAAAGTACCTTTCAGTTAAAACTACCAAATAAGCAGCTATGATATGGAACAATAAGTGTGTTCATGGCATATATCCATAAAAAAATATCCTTAGAAATATGAAATATGAGATACAAATATGAAACTGGTTCTGAAACCACCCAAAAATCTTAATAAAGAAGTGAAATGAACAGTCACAAGTTGGAGAAGAGTAAGTTCTGGGGATGCCTCACTGTAGTCTTTAATCCTTGAAGGGAGTTTTTAAAAAGGTGGGAGACAAACTTTTTACATGATCTGATAGTGAAAGTATGAGCAAGAATGATTCTAATCTAAAAGAGGGAAGATTTAAATTAGATGTTAGGAGAAAATTCCTTACTCAGAGGTAATGAGGCTCTGGAACAGGCTGCCCAGAGTAGCTGCGGATACCCCATCACTGTAGACATCACTGGAGACCAGGTTGGATGGGGCCCTGGGCAGCCTGATCTGGTGGGTGGCAAATGGCAGGGAGACTGGAACTGAATGAGCTTTAAGGTCCCTTCCAACCCAAGCCGTTCTATGATGTTTGGAAATTAGTAAGATAAGAATATGTTATGAGGCTTCCATTTTAAAGTTAAATGCCTCTGTAGCTTACCTTGCACATTCTGATTTAAACATTAGGAGCAGGAAAATAAAAGATTTTCTCTACTTCCAAACAGTACTTTAATGCATGTCTTACAATGCTGCATGCCACTGTGTAAGGCTTTACAATTCTTCTTTGTCTGAAGAAATACACATTTTTTTAAAAAAAAATCTTAATCTACATATGCATTTAGAACACAATTGAATATATAGAGCACTTTGGCACATAAAAAGGTTCCTTATCTTGTCAGTATGTACACTAGAAATCACTATTTTAATTGCATCAATATGGTATGGTTGACAAAAGAAAGGGAACATAATGTACTTTATATGTCCTCTGTTGACTGATTCTCCTTTAATTTGTAACACATTTTATTTACTCTAGTTTGTATGCTTAGATGTGTCCTCATTTGACTCTGGGCTCAAGCAAATAACTCCATAAATGAAGGATATGCCTACTGAGATCACTTCCTGCTGAAGTCTGGTTTCTTGGCTGGGAAACTGGCCTCTCTTGTTCATGATGGAAAATATTTACAATGGGGATGTTGTAGTATAGTAGCAAAGTTATTCCAGGACATGTGCATGAGTATAAATAGACATATGAAGAAATTTATGCTGAAGAATCAGAGAAGGCAGTGAAACCAAAACCTACTCATAACAACTGTCAATATACTTTTTAAATCACTTTGTTAAAATTTCTACAAAGTAACTTATCATTAAAGGATGCTGATATTCAGGACAGAGAATGTTGATCATCTATTTTTGTCTGTAAAGCATTTTTAATATTTATTAACTCATGCAAATACCTTGAAAAATACAGCAATACTCCAAATCAGAGAGAGCAGAAAAGAGAGCTGTGCTACAGGATAAGCTGGCATTTATGTCAAAATTCCTTAACAGACGTGGTGTCACTGTGGTGGGTGTTCACTCTTGTGCTGCTGGTCGTAAAGCATACAAGCTCAGGAAAAGTGGTGTTCATGAGGCATGTATGTCCTGCAAGGCAGAGCCCAGGGGTGTGGGCACAGAACTGAAGGCTGGGAAATGCTGGGAAGAGTAGAGGTACTTGTCTGCACAGATGATCTTTCTGCTCCTTTCATTGCGGAAGGTACAAACCTTTCTCCACCACCTTTCATAAAGGTGATATAACATTTTTATTTTTTGTTTGTTTGTTTTTATTTTTGTTTTATTTGTAAAAGATGAACGCTTTGAGGACAAAAGAAATTATGAATGTATCAGTTGATTCCAATTTGAAAAATGTGAGTTGTTGGTACAAGAAGATTGAGGAACACTGTCATGGAGGTCTAAAATCACTGGAATTTTAATGCAGAGAAATAAAGAATGGAAAAGAAAGTCTGAAAGTAATGATAGTAATCTCCGTAGCAGTCAAAGAGACTAAGAAAAAATACAAAAATGAAGAAAATTGGTAAACTATAACTGAAGAAATTCTTCAGCAACTACAGAATCAGAAAATCACTGAAGATGGCAGGGTGTTTAAGCCAATGGCTCTACTCAAGCAGATTCACTTAGAGCAGATTGCCAAGACTTGCCAAGTTGAGTTGTGAATAACTCCACATATGGAGACTCTGTAACCTCTCTGGGCAAACTTTTGTTTAACCACCTTGTCAGTAAAAATGTATTTTATTTTTTAATGTTCAGACAGAACCTCAAGTGCTTAAGCTTATACCCATTGCTTCTTGTCCTGTCACTGTACATCACTGATGAGATCCTGGTTCCATCTTCCTTATGCTCTCTTATTGGGAGTTGAACCACATGGATAAGATCCCCTTGATTGTTCTGATCTCCATTCTGAACAGTCTCATCTCTTTCAACTTTTCCTTATGTTCTTCTTTGAGCTCTTCATTGCAAACTCTCTTGTGTGGTTCAGTAGCAGCCCCATGTTTTCCCTACTCTTTGTTTTACTGATGCCCACCTTGTCCTTCACTACATGGGTCTCAGCTCCAGGTGGGCGATACAAGTAAAGTAGAAAAGGAATAGCAAGTTGAAATATGTAGAAACTGTCTTCAAATAAATAGTAATGGTTGATTTGCTTTAAGGTTTCTGAGCTATGTACTTTATGAGTTCTTAAGAAATTAAAGAAAGAACATGAAATTAGAAACCAAAGAATACTGTGCTGAGCTTAGTAACAATTAAACTTGCCAAGAAATACAGTCTTTTTATTTTGAGTCAGAGAAATAATTTCTCTGTAATTATTTTGTGTATGTGTCACATGTATAGCTCCATAACTGTTTGATCTGGGACAATGGTGAATGATATGTAAGAACAATTTTTTCCTTTTTTCTCTCTTTATTTTTTCTCCTTTGTTATATTTCCTTTTATTCTCAATCGTGTTCCCTCCACTGCACTTCTGGTGATAGCTTCTGAATTGCAGCTTATCTGAAGGTCACATAACCTCTAGGCTGAAAGGCTTGTGCACTTCCATGCGTCTGAGAATAGCTGCTTTATACAAATACTGTACAAGCCAGTGGCATTAGCTGAAGTTTCAACAGGAGTATGAAAGGAGATCACCCTGAATCATCTTGGGTTTTGTGTCCCTCACTCAACTTGTCACAGTGTATGAAACATGCTTTGTTTGACATCGTGACACCTAATCGTACAGGCAGTAATAACTTGCTCACAATAAATATAAATTAAAACTATTTCTATGTATATTTAGCATGTGAGCAGGTGACATCTGTAATATTACCTTATTTCTCTGCAGACTGTGTTTACAAAATAGCTCAGAGATATAGCGATATGTGTAATTTATTTTCATTTGTTCTTATGCACTTCAGTGCCTTGTTGTGGCTTAAATACGTCCTTCACAATGTGTTTAACACCATTTTAGTTAGAAAGAACTGATCATAATAATGATTTCAAATATATACTTTCCAGTATTCTCCGGTCTTGTAAAAGTAAGGTTCCAGTTTCTGCAGCTTGCAACAGTCAGTTTTGCACAACTGGCAAAGATGATTTTAACATTTCAGAAGGGGTACTTTTCAGTGACTGTTAAACTGCTTCATGCAAAACACAGTTTACACATTTTCTTCAAAATGTTGGGACTGTGGATGAAAACCCTTTTGGTGTTATTCATTTTTGGTAACAAAGTAATGCAGAGCATGAGCAATCACTTTAACCTGTCTGAAGGAAATCTTCTGCCCAGTAGCCATAGTCAGGTATACGATTGCATTTGTAAATACTTGAAAATTAATATTGTACTTTATGTATTTATTTTAGTAATTTTATGTAAAGGTGTGCTGTTACTTCTAAGAGGTTTGCTTCCAAAACAGAATCTCATGCAAAAGAGCCCATTTAAGCCTTTGGTGTAGAGAATGGTATATTTGAATCTAATGGCACCTGTTTTCTGTTGTTGACACTGTGTTGGCAAATTTACTTACTGCTCATTGGAAAAATGGCAGCTATTCAGTGTGAACTTTTCTTCTTAACCCTTTCATGTGTAATTGTCAGTTAGAGGTATTCTGATTCCCATAGTTATTTTATATGGTATGGTACTTATCCTGATATCATTTATACATATCTAATTGTAATAAATATCTGGTAATAAAACCAACCAACCAACCAACAGTGCCCCACCCACCCCCCGCTCCACCCCCCCAAACAACAACAACAATAACCAATAACAACAACAACTACAATAAATTCATATATGCACATATACATTTGATTTTGTATGTTGAAAAAATACGCTGTTGCAAAATAAGGGAAAAAATGTACAGAATATTGTACAAATAAATGTATAGTTCCTTCTCATATGTGTGGAAATCACCTCTTGGCTGTAAATAGATTCAGTGTCATTTCTGGCTTCTTCCCCTCTATGTGTTAGACAGTCTTGTTATGCAATTTGATAGTTTCTCATATACACTAATCAGATGAGATTACCAACTCCCATGTTTATGCTGCTGATAATTTGTGTTCATTGTCTCCTCACAGAGCTTTGTATTTCTTTCTTACAGAGTTTTATGTAAGTGCATCAATGTGAAACTTGAGTCAAAACCAGGAGCTCCAGACCATGTTCTCCGTTATATAACATCTTACTAGACAGTGAGGTGTTCATAGGTCTCTCCTTCTCCAAAATACTTTTGTACCTATATAACATGTACATTCTTTACAACATGACAGACAGCTAATGCTGCAAATATTGCTAAAATGATAATATTCAATAGCTATAATGGAGATAAGCCACAATGTTCTTCCACATTTCTGTTGGCATATCTTTCCAAGCCCTTACGAAATATACTGAGTATTGTACTTCAGCATTCACTTTTGTGTAATGGAGAAGTCTATATATGGAGTGTGGGCCCAGTATCAGTAACAAAGGCAGCATGTAGTTCCAAAGGGAGAACTTGCCCTTGTGAAGGTATTCAACAGTAAGAAACAGTTGTTCACAAGAGCAATAAGACCCAATGAAAAAGCATCTTTTCAACTGGCATGTTTTCAGCTACTTCTGGTGAATTAAACTGACCTTTAGAAGTACATGTTTAGGCTAGCTGAAAAGTTTATGGTTTTTTTTTTTTTTTTTTTTTTTTTTTTTAGAGAGTGTGTATGGAGAAAAACACTCACCACACACACACAATTTGGTATTACTGAGCTACTGTTTGTATCCAAACAGGTGCTTGTAGCAGGTACACTCTGCATGCACACTGGTGAACTATGGCAGTTTCTTTGTTACACTCTCTTCCCAGATCCAGAACAAATTGTAGAGCAGTGCAATCAAAACAACTAGTGTGTTTGAGTCATGGAACAGTGTGATCTTTCTTAAGGCAACTCAATCATTTTAATGATCTAAAAGGTTATGTTGAAGTATAACAGTGTATGTAGACAGATCAGTAAGTGCATGTGTGTGTTTGTGGGGGAGCTAGGGGGGGGGATGGGTGGGTGGGTGGGTGGGTGATCTGTGTGTTTGCTTCCCTCCTCATACTTTCAGCACTCAGTGCTATCTTTCCAGAGAAAGTGGTTCATGTTCATATACCAGAGTAATTGTTCATTTCTTTTCAGGAAGGTTCAGCATGAGAGCAAGTTGATATGACTAAAATCTTCACTTCCTTGTGAAGCTTGTTGAATAGTGCTTTGCAGGTGTTAGAAGCCAATTCCTAAGTTCTTTTGAGAATCTAATTCGGTGTAGCTTTTCAAAGGAGAGAATTCCAACTGTTTCAAAAACTTGCTTGGTAACATGAGCAATAGAATATTGTCAGTCCCTCTTACTTGATTTTAGCCCCTGAATGAGGTGTTTAAATTACAATACAGTCATCCACTCTCTACTGTCAATAGTGACAGAGAGACACCAAGAGAATGTTATTAGTTTCACAAGGGTAAAACTAACCGTCTACAGATATATTTTTGAATTCCAGTGTGTCAAATACAGGTAGAAACTCTCTTCTCTGTAAATTCATTTTACACTGGATAAGGTCTTACTTCAGTGCTGCTGTTTTTCTTTCATAGATGGTCCTCAGACATTTTTGTACCATCAAACATGTGATGCAAAATAAATCTTCCGTCTGATGAACAGTAGATTAATTGATGAGAGGGTCAGGTGTATTATCTTGACACAGGAACAGGACTGTTGCTGAGAAGTACCAATAAAGAAAGAGCACAAAGCCCTTAAATGCTTATTTGCTTGGTATCTTCTAAATATATGTGTATGGTGAGTACTGAATACTAAAACAAATATTCAGACAAGAACACCAAGTTGTCAGACAATCTTAATCTAAATGTACAGCCCAAAACTTTAAAAATTCATTTTGTCTTTTGAACTGCAGAGTGTGCTTTATAAATTTATTAGTAACAGTACAGCAAAGATTTGCACATTACCTTTTCTGCACCATAAAAGAATTGACTTTGTTGAAACTAACAGTAGCTGGCAGGGATACAAACATTTTGTTAGCTGCAAAACGTTTGCAGGTTGCTCATGGTTACCTGTTGTTTCAGTTACATGAAGAGCGAGGATAAAAGAACTCAAGTAGTTTAAAATAAAACTTCAGTCTGTTCAGTTAAACTGAACTTTTAACAGAAAAGGATAATAAAAAAAATGGTATAAGAAACAATGTGAGAGTTGCACGTTTGGAATGGAGCAACAGATACTTTGGATGTAAGCATAGGTATAAATCTTTTGCAATGGTTAGTAAGCCATATAACAACCACAAAAGAAAAAAAAAAAAAAATCACCATGTACTAGTTTGGCAACAAAAGGCATTGAGAAATACACTGCTAAATTATTAGAGGTAGGAAAAGTGTGCTGCTTTAATTTCTTTCCCTTTTGGGGAAAGTCTTTCCCTTGCTTGGTATTCACTTATGGTTGAAAGATTTCAGAAAAGGTTATGTCTGTGCTTTTTTCACTTGCTGAAGACCCCTGTAGGAACTGGTGATTGGAGAAGGTGAAAAAAAAACAATGTATACCAGGTTATGCATAAGCATTCTGCACTGCACAAGGAGTGCTCCGTCAGAAGGAAGATTTAACAAGGTACTTAAAGTATTTCCTGACAAATTGGCCATTTTGTATGCTGTTTATTGAACAGGAGAATTCAGAATGTAGTGTGGAAAATTACTTAATGCAATTTGAAAATATAGAACAATGTTCTTGAAATTTTAATTTGTGTTATTTGTTTGCTTTTATACTGTTAAACTAATGTGTTTCTTATCAGTTATTAAACAAACCTGCAGTAATGAGAATCCTAAAATGATTAAGCATAAGTTACACTGGACATCCACTTTCCCATATCACCATGCATGCTCTTAAATACACACTCTATGACAAATGGCAATGCCAAAAAAAAAAAGAAGATCTGTCTTATTTTCTGAAAAAAAAAACCTGATTTCTTTAAATATGTTAATAAATCTGCTAATATCTCCAACCAGACCAGGCTACAGGTTATCTTGGTTTTGAACTCTGTCCTTCATTCAGTTGCCAGGAGACTATTTTCATCATTAAGAATTGCTAAAGGTTTTAGATGATGCAATTCAATGTCAAAACACCTTATAGAAAGTCACAGATTTATTGATTAAATAAAGATTTTACAGTAAAATACTAGACTTTGGCAGAATGACAAAGTCAACATAACACAACTGAAATTTAAAAGAATCATATTCTCTAAATTCCATAAGTCATTACAAAAAATGTGAGATGTAGCATGACTGTACTACGAGAAAAAAAAAAAAAAAAAAAAAAGTACATTTTTCCTGGGTCACAAATGGTAGTTATTCTGAAGTTGTGAATCATCTGAGTTCATCCAGTCTCAAAAGCAGTCACTGGGGGCATAAAATGGAAAAACAAACAAAAAAAAAAAACACCCAAAAAAAACCCCAACCCATTTAGAGATGGAAATCTACATACACATTACAAAGAGGTAGAAATGTATGTTGCCTGTCTTCTTATAAGGAAGTGGGGGATGACACTGAGCAGATGCCTACTCTAATTCACTGTCTTCCCTTAAAGGACATTTTCAGTGACAGAAAGGAATATCAAAGAAAGGCAATCGGTGAACAGGCAGAGAATATATCAAAGCACTTGCTCATCTAGTCAATCTATCTTCACAAATTCTACTATAAGAAAGGAAGTTAAAGTCAACTCTTGGAGTATTCAGCATACCTCAGAGTGGAAGCTTTTGACATTTTATTTTGGTCAGGATATATGAAGATAAGATATAGGAAAAAAAATAGAAGAGAGAGAGAGAGAAAAATAAATAAAGAAAGAAATTAACACAAAAAGGAAGGAAGAAAGAAAATAAGAAAAAGAAAGAAAATCAACATACTTGGTTTATGGTCCTGCAAATTCCTGGAGGAATAGGCTGCTTTACTGCTGTCCACACCAGAGTTTTCTCTAGGACCCCTCTACAGAGATTCTGTTTCAAGAATACCACAAAATGACTGCAGTATATGACAAAATCTTTCATGTACTATTTTTCCTAGCTGTGTTTCCAGTTGATCACCAGAGACCACAACCCATTCTATGACTCTGTAATTTCCCTGTCTCTTCTAAATTATTTGCAATCTAGAAACTCTTGTCATTGTGAACTATTTGCACGCATTTCTTCTCATCTGCCCTCACTACTTACTCGAGTCGATTGTTTAGAATTATGCTGAGATTTTCATAGATGAATTGAGTGAAGTATCATCTCCCCTAGAGGCTAATTGCCTCTGTGAAGGAACAATCTTAAATGGCCCAAGATGCATTTTACTATTTTAAGTTATCTGTCCAAAAACTGCATAGCTCTATACTCAAGAGATGAAGATGTGTACAAAATAATACAGAAAAGACTGCAGAAAAAGAGACATTAGCCTAGAAATTCATATTTCATATTTGTATTAGAACCTCTCAGAAAGGCAGAGAAATAAAATGGCCCCAAATAATTCCAGGTTAATTCCAAGCAGATACATAGAATCCTACCAGAGCTTAAATGGACACTGGAAGTATTAATTTGTCAAGGGATGATGTACTGAAATATTCCACCCAAAATTTCCTTATTCTCCAACCAATCACCAATTCATATTTGTAAAATGCTTTGAACAAGACAAGTACAATACAAATAACATGCATAAGTAGTATTTATACTTACAAATTGATTTAAAGGTATCCATGTAATGAATTTTTAAAATGAATTACTGCTGAAATGATGACTGTACAAACTGCGGAAGTAAACTCAAAATTCTAGGTAGAGTATTCCATCTTCCTCTTGAAAAACATTGTTTTAGTTTTTGCGTATGTTTTACTGTGAATTAGAACATCTGTCTGGCTTTTTTAAGAATTTGGAGAGCAAATGTAAGTGAGATACAGCATTTCAATGTTTTGATCATGCTTTCTAATAATTGCAGATCAGACTTCAGTCCAAGATCCAGGCGTGGTGAAGTTTCTTAGAGAGCCCCAAGGAACTTACACGTGAAATGTTTGAGAGCAAGTCTGTACCTCTGTGAGCAACACAGTGCCAAGAGTTCTCAACTAGCTACAGAAGGATCATTTGTTTCAACCACACACATCAACACTCTGAGCTGTAGCCCTGAAAACAATAAGGCAGGGTTAGCCCACTGCTACATTACAGTAAATAAACCTCTGTGGCTAACATATCCACAGAATTCCCATTTTAAAAATGAATCCTCCTGTAGAAAAGTAAGTTGTTTTTGCAAAAAGTTCCATTATTCAATGCAGATTTTCCACGAATTTTTGGGATAGTACCCATATTATGATTATGATTATCATTTTTGGATTAGTGTAAAACTGGAAGATCATTTTAAAAGCCAGATTCAGATCTGGAACTGATCTTGATAGGACAACAAAGGCTATTCTCTCTGGAGATTAATACTAGGCCTTCTTGGCTTCTGACAATCTGTGACTTGAATCCCTGCATTGTTGTTTGTTTTTCCTTGATCTTCCTTCTACCTGTACAGGTTTTCAATTTATGATTAGACTTACAAATATTTTTACACATAAGTATATACATGCATAAAATTATGGATGACATTCTTTAAAGTGGGATTATTTTGAACTATTTGCAAATAGTGTCCATCTGAGCAATCTGAAAAACATTTGTAAATTGCAATTGAATAACAGAGGCATATGCACCCACCAAGAAAAATTTTAAAGTTAGAATATTTCATTTTTAAATAAGTTGTTTTTTCAACTCAACGAGAAAACAAAATTATGTAGCATAAGCAAAATGGGAAATTATCCATTAAAAAAAAAAAGAGCTTTCACACAGTTTCTAACAATTCTCTTAGGCTGGATTATCTTACACTTAAATTACAAGAGTATAATTCCTGTAATTGCTAAAATGCAGAGAATCCAGAATTCCATTTTTGAAATCTGTAGCTTTATACACTTTGTACACTTGATCTTTTGAAGATTTTCTCAAGAGTTAGTTAGGCCTTAGTTTATGTTGACAGGGTCAAGCTACGTTTTCAGTATCAAAACATTAAGATGTAAAAAAGTGACTCAGAAACAAATTATCTGGGGATAAAGTTTTAATCCAGTAGAAGAACATAAATATTACAAAGGGTATTGGACTTACTGAAAAAATATAAACATTTGCTTTTTCTGCTCCTGCCAGATATCATAAACATATTTATTGAGTAAACTTAGTTAAACACCTTGCAGTTCCTCAGAACACAGCTAAATTCTTAGGAAGAAAAATATTATTAATGCCATGGCACTTGTATTATCAGTCTGTTGCTGGTTGTGTTATTTCCTGACGTTCCTTAGAAGTTCAAATGACGTATTTATAAAGGAATCCCAGGCCAAGCAGTCTTGAATCCAAAAAAGGAGTCTGTAAATAGAAAACATTCAGTGCTTAATTATTTCATCTACAATTAGGTAACAGCTTTGCTGTGAGATAAAGGAGATTCTGCAGTAATAACTCAGCTAAAGAATATGATCTTTGCTCCAGACAGGGGTGACCGATAATTTCTTGCAATGACTCCTGTAATACTTTAGAATTGAGAAATCAAAATTGCAAAATAATACTTAATAAAGTATAGTAGTCATTAACTGTTTAATACTCAACAGCACTCTTGAGAGAAAAGTTGATCATGTTTTCCATTTACAAGAAATTCTTCATGCAGAATTCATAGAGAAAATAAATTCCAAGCTTCACGGAAACAGATGATTCATATTATTGGAAGAATGTCTCCACCGTGCTCTGTCTGCAGATCTTAGAATCCACAAAAAAAATGAACCTGTGAGGGCAAAAGAAGGTCTAGCAGGTTAAGAGACAGAAACTGAGTGCTGGTTACAACAAATCCACTGTGTTCTTGGGCTCTCCCTGTGTGCAGGCTGATTCAGAAGGTGGAACCATGAGGAACCAGGTTGTTCTGTAAACAGCATTAACTAACTTACAGTTCTACACATAATTCCATAGAAGCATAGCTACCTTTTTCATATCAGGGAGGTCTTGGATTTTTTTTTTTTTTTTGTTGATAGTATAGACAATTGATTAAAACCTTATTACTATGTACTGCAAATATTACTAACTGAGATCTCACAGGGCTTGTATTTTACTGTGACTTCTTAAAGTACTTGAGAAATGTGGGGGTGGTGTCACTGAGGGAACAGTACGAGAAAAATACTTTAGAGAACACTGACAAGTTATTTTTATCCATTTAATAATTATTTATTTAGGAAGTTGTAATTTAGCTTTCAGGGATATTTAATGTGTATCTACATATATTTATTACCTCTATTCTACATTTGAGTATACTGATGTTCGGAGGTATTGAGTGACCCAAGATCAGAGTCAGTATCAAGATAATAAATATATTCCTGGTTTCCAGAGTGATGTCCCACACATTGCTCTCCCAACATATGCAAAATGGGAAAAGTAGAGGTGCAGAAAATAATATTTTATGATCTCTGACACTAGACATTTCATCTTGTTTTAATAACATAAAAATAATAGTATTTCCTCATGCAATAAAATAAAATAAAAATTTAGACTGTGCATAAAATTTAGGTTTTTTTTAAAATGAATATCAGACTAATAACAGAACTAATAACAGAAACACCAGATGTAACATTTTTTTTTGTAGAATTTATGTAATTTTATGTTCTGATATAGATTTCATAAATGCTGGTATTGTTCTTGATACAATTTCTTATTATTCTGCCTACCACATACTATATTTGAACTTTTTTTTTTTTTTTTTAGTTAGTTTCTATGTGGTTGTAAATAACCAAATTCTTAATTCTGTAGTATATTTTTCTTTTCTCACATCACAGCAGAAATTCCCCCTGCACTTCCTTGAATTGCAGTAGCCTTTAGCAATACAAGGAAAAAAACAAAAAAAAACATGTTCAATATCTTTACTCAGTACAGCTTCCTTTACTGGGAAAAAAAAAAAAAAAAAAAAAAGATTTCCAGATTCACAGTGGAATTTTATATTCATTTCTAGCCTTGGAATGTCCCAACAGATCTTAAAAAACATGAAATTTTACCAATTAAAAAAAAATAGGATAGCGTCCTGGTTTGGAAGGGACTTTAATAATCACTGAGTTCCAGCCCTCGTGCCGTGGTCAGTGTGGCCTCCCATCAGAGTGGTCTGCCCAGTGCCCCATCCAGCCTGGCCTTGAACACAGCCAGGGATGGGGCATTTGCAGCTTCTCTGGACATGTTCCAGTGCCTCACCACTCTATAAGTAAAAAATTTCCTCCTAACATCCAGTCTAAATCTCCCCTCCTTTCCTCCTTATCCTATCACTATCTGCCTGCATAAAATTCAGTCTGCCTCCTGCTTATAAGCTTCCTTTAAGTTCTGGAATGCTGAAATGAATTCTTCCTGGTGCCTTATTTTCACCAGTTTGTGAATGAGCCCAGCTACCTCAGCCTTGCTCTGCAGGAGAGGTGTTCCAGTCCTCTGATCATATGGACTTGTTTTAATAGCTCCATGCCTTTCTTGGCATGAGGCCCTTGACTGAGAGTCTCAAGCAATATTCTGGATGAGGCCTCAGAAAAGCAGAGGGAGACAATCACCTCCCTTGTCCTGCTGTCCACCTCTCTTTTGATGCATCTCAGGCTACAGTTGGTCAGTTGGCTACAGGATGTTTTCAGATTTCCCCAGAGCATTCGCCAGCTGGACGGCCTTAGCTCTCTCAGTCATTAGCTTTCTTGGTCACCCCACACTTGGCCTTGTTGAACCTTCTTCTGTTCACATGGACCCAATATTCAAGATTTTTTAGGACATCCCTTTCTTCTATTGAGTCAAAAGCACCACTGACTTAATTGCCATCAATAAAAAAGCTGAAAGTAGACTCAATCCTGCTACTCAGGTCTCTGATAAAGTTATTGAAAAGCACTGGTGCCAAGACAGACCCCTGAGTGACCATGTTTAGCACCAAGCTCCCCTGAACACAGAATCGTTGACCAGCACCCTCTGGATGTGACTATCCAACCAATTTCTACTCCACTGAAGACTCCATCTATGAAATCTGTTTCTCTCATTTTGAGATATAGACATAGCGTGGTAGCATATCAAATGCTTTACAAATATTCAGGTAGATGATATTAATTGCTTCTCCTTTGTCTACTGTTTATAGATTTTCATGGTCATTTTTGGAAATATCTGGTGGTACCTAAGGAAATTGCTTTTATAAAAGAAAGGCTACAGCAAGCAGTCACAATAAAAATATTAATGTTTTAAAGTATTTAAAGAGTGTTTTTGTAACAAAGATGGCATTTGCCACCCATACAGTGTCTTTGTGTAATGTCCTATTGGCAGTAATTTGGGTCTGAAGGTGGAAGGTAATGAAGCAAGGCCAAAATGATTTATACACGCATATAAAAATGTCATATGCATGTGTGACTCCCAAATGAAAATATTCCTAGCAGCTCAGCACAGACTAGTCTTTTCTTAAGTGCTTCTCATTATCTGGTTTAAGGCATCATGAACCTCTCAATCTTCTTCTTCCTCTTTTTTTTATTTTTATTTTTTTAAAAATTTTTAATGGAAAATGCATGTGTAATAAATTAAACTCATAATTGCCTCGATGTCATTATGTATATTGTCAATTTCTCCTTTTCATCACTGTGTGGCTATTTTAAAAACAATTATTTATCTTTTTCCTGTATGTGGATTCAGAGAATATTTTCTTCTAGTTTGTTTTATCTCATGCCTTCTTGACTGTAGTAAATACAGTGGATGGAAAAATTAACAAATAAAGGAATTATATTTTATTAGCAATCTAAACTAGAATTAGATGAATGCTGTACATGAAACCTTCAGCTGTATGAGATCAGAGACTCATGCGTGTGCTTGGATCAAGTGTGATGAAAATACCATTTCAAGAATTATCTGCTACCCTGTCTCCAGTCTACTCCACTAAACAATGATGTTGTTGATGGCAGTAAAAATGGCAAACAAATGAATAGACAGTTGTGGAAAAAACCTGGAAAGCTATGAGTTTTGCTTGCTTGCTTAAGCTCTGCAAAACAAAGACAGTCTGTTGGCCATAATTTGAAAAAATATTGTGGTTGGTTTGTGTGTGGGTTAACAGCGTGAATGGCAGCTAAAGTCATTACAGAGATTACAAAAGTGAAATTGAATAGTACATTAAAGCTCAGAAATGTTACTTCTGGTCACAGAGTAATGTTCTGTAATATTATCAACATCGACTCTTGTATTAAGCAATGGAAAGAAAATAGCACACCCTGATTTCACGATTCATTACAGTACCCAGCCATCTACTTTTTGTCAGATAACTTCAAATGATGCTTTCTCTACTGAAATGTTCCCTGCTTTATTTCAAAGACTATTAATTTATTTCTCATGGCTCCTTCTTTCTGCTTGGAAAATTATCTCCTTTTCCATTTGTTTAGTGCTAGCAACAGTAACCTTCCAGGATATTTTGAAAATGTGCTCACATATCTCATGGTGGGGGAGTTGGAAACAGATGATCTTTAAAATTCCTTCCAACCAAAGCTGTCCTATGATTCTATGTGTTAGAACAATATTGGAAAAGACATTATATGGACCATATCTTACCTTTAGAGCAAACTGTAAAAAGAGTGATTGTAATATTTGTTTATCACAGATAAATTAACATAGCATTTTAAAAGGAGTTAGCTAGCATTCTTTTAAGGTAGTAAAGCTGCTGTGTTCCTGTAACAGAAAACACGTCTTCCATTAGAAGAGATATCAGATTTTGTTGTTTTTGTTTTTGTTCATTCACTTGTTTTTAAAGAATGACAAAAGTGACTTTCAGATAGAAAATTTCTAGGTGATTTAGGCAACAGTATAAAATGAGTTGAGAGTTAGCAGGGGGTTTTGCCACAGTTGCCTGTATGTGATGATGTATCATTCCAGAAGCAGCATTAAGGACTTTCCTTACTCCAGCAGTGGGAGTCTTTTAGCAGCGATAAGTAACTTTCCCTTTAGAGTTCCTCTCAACATAGCACTCTGCTTACTGCGGGTCATGACTTAGGCTGGAGGCTGAGCTCTCTGTATAGCAGTCAAAATAGGCTCTTAGTTATTCACTTTTAAAATTATATTTTGTCACTTCATTCAAAGAACTGAGAATGCATCCAGCACAATTGTGTCATCTCCTTTCAGTCCTACCTCAGAGATAGATTTGTGGAGGTTGTTGGGGAGAGGCATGCATCACAGAGATGAGTTTGGAGCTAGCAAGAAGGACACTGGTAGGTCAGCAAGTTGCCTGCCATCCATCACTGTGTTTTTCAGGTCTGGTCCTTAAAGCACTATAAAATCTTAGTCATTTTGGTTTTCCAAAGGCCACAAACTACTTAAAGCTCAGATTGTAGATTCCGAGAAAATATCATAAATGAATCTGGTTCTTATAAAATTACATTTATATTCTCCTGTAACTGTCTGCTGTCCAGGTTTGGTCCTAGTACAATCAATCATCTTTTTCTTATGTTCTGATAAACTACAATGAATTTTGAACTCTAAACATCTGAAAACAAATGATGCATTTCTGAAGTGCTTTTAAGGCACTTAACACTTATGTGGGGAATTAACACAAACCTTTGTTATCAAAAGAAGTATAGTTTCATTTCTGTCTTTATTGATAGATCAGGGTTTCTTCTGGAGACAATTTGGTACAGTGCAAGATAGGATAGGATAGGATAGGATAGGATAGGATAGGATAGGATAGGATAGGATAGGATAGGATAGGATAGGATAGGATAGGGTAGGATAGGGTAGGGTAGGATAGGGTAGGGTAGGGTAGGATAGGATAGGATAGGATAGGATAGGATAGGATAGGATAGGATAGGATAGGATAGGATAGGATAGGATAGGATAGGATAGGATAGGATAGGATAGGATAGGATAGGATAGAGGCCCTGTGGATTTTCTCAGGATTGCCTGCTTGGAAACTCCAACTTCCTGGGTAATGAAGAGATCTTACAGGGTCGTGCAATCTTTTGCCAAAGCTAAACTTTGTCAGCAGCCTCCCTTCTGTTCTGACAAGGGCAGGAATAAGGCAGGAAGCCACTGATAACACACTTGTTGTGATGTTACTTTTATAAAAAACCTGTATTGTTTCTAGGCACAGTGAAATGTCACCCTTGGTTCTGAAAGTTTCTTAGCCATGATGGTAAATTATAGAGTTTGGACCTCTATACACAATAAGAATAGGCAATAAGAATTGCTTTTTTGTTACTCAGTTGGAATTTGCAAACCCTACATACTCATTCAGTTATCCCAACTGTTAAATGTAATTTAATGAACACTTAGACATATACTGTGTGTAGCCTGAGGGTATAAAATAGTACAATAGCTTTTCCTTTGCTCCCCTAGGGGAGGAACAAGGCAGTCTGACCCCAGTCTTCCTATTTTATCCCTAAGAGTCTACAGAACCATATTACAAAGCAATTTGTTATGTCAGGTCTAGTAGAGATAATGTGATTGAAACAGCATGTCTGCACAGACACATTCATACACATATGACAATTTTTTTTGAAATGTGGGTGTCCCCTTACAATGGGTGATTCTGTGAAAATGATTTAGCTCAGACTCTTTGTATTCTGTGATACTGAGAATAGAGGGACAAATATACAGTTTCTTAACAATTTTTCATCTGTGTACCATACTGTATGCTGAACACAGTGGAGTTCTCCTTGGGCTTTTCTGCAGATTCAAGAACAGGGATACTAAGGCTTGAAGCCTATAAGTACATGCTTTCCTATTTTTTGACTTATTTTGTTTATATGAAACTGAAATAAATGAAAACAAAGCAATGACAAAACAACAACAACAAAAACAAAAGCACAACAAACAAACAAACAAGAAAAAGACAGTTTTCCTCAGGCAGCTGGAGTACTTGGGAATGAATGTTGTTGGGGAAATGTATAAATCTTTCTTTACAGTGTTTTAAGTTCACTGTAGGTTTTCTCCCACAGTGTAGGCTTTGAGATAATGTCTGGTTCAGGAGGGGAAAAATGTCATACAGAGAAAATGTGTGGACAGATCCATCAGATAACAAATAACTGAGTAGAAAGTGAATTGAGAGTGACAGCAGCAGCTCACTGGAGATAACAAGCAAAAAAGACAGGAAGTCAGTGAGACATGACAAAGAGAGTAAATGAAATTAATCTTCTTCCTGCTGACAACAAATTTTAGGTCAGCCACTGCCACACAGTCCTGCATTACCCTCAATTATATTCTGGCTAAGTATACTTTCAAAATAACAGGAACTTTCTGAAGGATTTGACTGACTGGATTTGTGATATATGACAATCATATACATATTTAGAGGGCATGTGTATGTGTTTCCTATAAAGAATTACATTCTTGTAATGCATGGTATTTTATTATCAGATGTCATTGAGATCAGAAATGAAAAGCATTCATTGAAAAGACACAGAGCAGTCACAGAATCTCAAAGCAAGAATAACAGTACAGCTTTGAATGTCAAAGGTTTCCTTTTTCTTCCATTAGAGATTTTTTTATTTAAGTCTCTTGGCCTACTTAGTGTGAGATGTGTCCCCACTCTAACTTCCTTGCATTGTATTTCCCTTGAGAGATGTCCCTGAGTGGTCACTTTTGCAGAGTGATAAATAAACACAAATCAGAGCTCAAGGTCTCTTTTAAGAGTTCCATTTTCAGATCTTCCATTTCTTTACAGTGTCATGATCACAAATGTTAGAGAGTATCACAGAGTCCAGAAATGTACCACAGGATGGAAAATTCTGACTCCAAATTAGACATACACTGATTGTATCTGCACAAAGATAACTGGAAACAATCACTCTTACTCTGATGGGAATAATAGCTTTTATTGGTGCTCTTCCTCTGCTGAGTGCGATTGATATTTTCCTGTCAGTCATTCATGACACAAAATTGTTTCCAAAGGGATAATGTGAAGAATGCAGTACTTACTACTATTTATGCCATTCATCTTTATAAGTGAATAAGCTGAATTTCAAATAAAAATATTTCAAAATGAGATTTGCCTAACATACTTCAAACCTATTTTTCACTTTTCTTGTGGAGCTAAATATTGATCTAACAGCATAAATAGTCTGAACTATCAATAGATCAGTGCAGCTCAATCTAAACGAGAATCTAGACCATGCTAGATGGTCAGGATAGCCATCACTAATTGTGTGATAATTTACTAGAAAAGGATTATTGTATGTTATTTTTGATCTCTAGAATTCTTTCCGTGTTTTCTTCCTTTTGGGCAGTGTTTTTTTTCATTCTTCTATTACTTCTGTCACTAACATGCAGTTATTAACTAATATGCAGCTTTCAGTCACACGAGAAACATGGTTATCTACTAGAACACTCTTTTTAACAGTGCTGTTGCTTTGAAACCACAGTTTTAAAAAGTGAACCTTCTAACGTACTGGGGATTCAGATGTCTGAAGTTTCACCAGACACCTCTTTGTATGTGCTCATGCATGGAGATTTGTTCTGGAGAAATAAAGAACCATTTATTGTCGATGTCATTAGATGGCTTTAGGAAAAGTTTAGACAAACATCTGACAGGATTGCTGTAGATATGACAGATCAAGCCTAGGGGCAGAGAGATGGACTAGATGACTTTTCTGAGTACCTTCTTATCCTAATTTTATGATTCTGGGAAGTGTAGGAGTATTGTAGAAGCACAGGTTTCATATCAGAATGCAGCATCATATTCCCTGACTTGTTCCACTACAGCTGAATTATTCATTTATTCAGTGATAGAAGTGTTGCTAGAAATACAGTGAATGTGAATTTCACAAAAAGATAGAAAAATTCTGAGATAAACTGGCCTCTGAAAAGTACTACATCTTATTCATCTTAGTAATCATTCAGATAAGTGGAAGACATGGAGTTGTAAGGGAATACAAGGAAGCCTATTCAGAGCAGCAGCTGTGAGGCAAGATAAACAGCATGAGAACCAAGGACACCTCCAGAAGAATAGAAAAACAAAGTCAAGTAAGCTGCCTGATGATGACTGTGATTGGAGGAAGAAAGTGTGGCTAGAAACGACTCACTGATCTGATTGGATAAGTGCCTGCATGCATGGTTAAGGAGTGTTTGTGGAGTACCCTGTTGACATGTAAAGGTGGATGGGAAAGTTATAAGGGCAGATGGAAAGCTAAAAATGGAAAGTTATGAATGTATATGTGATGTGAGCATTTGTAATAAACAATTTGGATCATTCACATCTGAGTCCATGCATCGGACAATAAAGTGGTGTATGATCATGTGTGAATACAGAAGCTAGATTTAGAAATTAAGTGAAGACACAGAAAAAGAAATTACATTTTGGATATAAAATATATATCTTTATATCCAAACAAATATAAGACAATGGAAAAAAAAATCATATTACGTGTATGTATTCTAAAATAAGATGAGGATCTCAGCTCCTAGATAGAGATAGGTGGAGGATAATAATATTCTAACACACCTCTTTTCTTATCCTGTGACTATCTGTTCAGTAGGAAAGAAGAAAATAAACCATCCAACAGCACAATCCCAATATTGACTAGGAAACATAAAGCATATTTTGAAGATTCCAAGTCAGGTTCAGAGCTGGCACACATACTCACATTGTGTACGTAATTGGCTAGCACCACAGCCAAACTATAGGATATATGTTGCAATCAAAGCATCGCAGCAGGTAATGATTATACATTGTAAATATTGCATAGGCTACATAATGATTTTATGAATTCTTCTTATTAGAATACATGCAGAAAAACTAGAAGGAAAATGCCAGACATTTATATTTTTCTCATTTTGGTAGAGGTACATACAACAATTCCAAAAGTATGCCATACTTAATAAAAAGAATACTCAAATATCTTTTGAGAAGGTAAGGCAAACATTTTGGTTCATTCTTAACACATGATATCTGTAACAGTTCTAAAGCAGCAATACCAGTTTACAACAGCTGAAAAACAAAGTATTTTGCTCCTCCTAAATATTCAGCAGATTTGTCAGCACAGTTCTGTTCATAAAAACTTCCTATCTGAGGCTATGAATTCCTTCAGGTCCTATCTAAACTGTCAAAATAGGATATAAAAGACTGAAATGGTCTAGAAATGATACACATAACCAAGAATAGAATAGCTAGAATAAACAGGAAAGTTTTTAAAATATGTAAAACATCTTGCATAGCTACAACTATATTGCATAAAGGTGCATGGAGAAATTCCTCAGCTCAGAAGGGTTTGTGACATACTTTCTTTTTCTGGTTCTAGCAAGGATGAATATAGAATGAGAATGTTGTAAGTCCACATTTGCACAACAATGATTTATAGTAATGCAATATAGAAATACAAATCTGCTTTAATTGATGGGTTCAGTCAGCATAGAAAAAATGATTCTGACAAGGAAGCCTTCAGCTTCCTTGTCTCATATGAGGGCTGATTTCATTTGAAGGCCCTGGCTGACACTAAAATCCCTATTTATTTGTGCCCTAGAAGGGCAAAGATGAAAAAAGATGATGTCTTTGCTGTCTTGACTAATAGTCTTGCTCTGGAGCCTAAGCATCCCTATAAATCCAGTTGTACTTTCCTATCTGCACTGGTAATTGTTTTGCAGTATTCCTGGTTCACTCACATAAACACAGTATGGTAAATCAAAACTATTTCATGGTTTATATTAGTTAGGAATGTTTTGTACTGCATTTTTGTGGTTTGCACAGAACTACATTCTTTTCCTGCTCACACAACAGGCGAGGGTGAACTCTGATGCAGGTGTAGATTAGGTAGGAACTAATACTAGCATAACCTAGCTTCCCAGATGAAAGTGCAAAGACATCACTGTAGGGAGCTGAAGCTCCCTTAAGGTCTTCCCTATTTTCTGCCATTTTCAGTGCTGGTCAAACTTTGATAATCTCGCAGGTTCATTTCAGCTTATAAAAAAGCAAATTTTGAAAAATCTTCTCTGAATAAAGCATAAGAACTGATCTAAAAATGTTGTGCTAGAAATGTTGGCCTACATTTCCATATATCACTTGATGTTACTTTCAGAACAGAACATGTCCAGGTCGGCCAGGAGGTGAATAAAACTGTGGGGAAAAAAAAAAAAAAAAAAAAAAGATGGAAATGGTAGTAAACAGGAATTTATCCGTATCTAGTTGTAGTGGGAACTGAGCATGTAGAATAGTTCCATATCCATGGATCTAGCCAGGATAACTTTTTTTTTTTTAAATGACAGTGGGTACAACTCATCTTATTCCTGTGCACTGTGCCTACAAATTACTTCTGTTGAAAACACAAATGCCATACTCCCCTGATAGATTTCAGTCTCGTGAGGCAAAGAAGAGTCTTTAACTCAAGATTTTGATTACTATTAAATGTCCAGGAGTCCTACTTCCTACTATTTTTACTGGGAAGAATGACTGTCTTCATGGCAGCCGTGTTAACATTAGCACACCATATCTGCTATGGAAACCTTGCTTGCAGAAGCTCCTGCCCACAGAAGGGTTGCAGCAGTCTCAGATCTGAACTTGTTAGCCAGGATCAGCAACTGTGATCACACAATAATAGTACAAAAATAAATACAGTGTTTAGAATAACAAAGGCAGGTTGAGATGAGTTAAATACACGGTGAGCAGAGCCCAGATGTGCACTTTGTTCAATTCTAAACATCTTCTGTGCCAAGTATTCTACCTTGACCACCCCAAAGATGTCTGAAATAGTTTTTCTCTTTCTTCTGTTTTCTTTTCTTTCTTTTTTGTTCCCTTCTTTTTGTAGATTTTGTAGATTCAGATTGTAATATTGTTTGCAGAATCCATTTAGACTAATATATCTTTTATTGTAAATAATCAGAAACTGATATGTTTTGTACAGCATATAGTAAAGTGATTCTCAGAAAAATCATATGCTTTTCCTGTTATATTGTCTAATTATTGAAATTATTTGGGTCAGGTGGATGAACAGCCTGCCAAAACTTGGGAAACCAAACAATACTACTCCTTGAGAGCTTTTGCTATCCCTGCTTTATTGCAGTATAAATATCTGTGCTAGATACAGATTGTGACACTGCCTTAAGCAGCAAAGTATATTACAGTTTTCAGATTATGACCTAATATGTTTTACTGATTTATTATTTTGAATTGTGGTGACATAACTAGGCAGCTGTGTATATAAAACGATAAAAGTTGATCTTCTACATTTTCTATTTCACGAGCCCTGGGAACCAGAATAGTTCTAACTTACCCTACTCTTTCTCCACTTTTCTTCCATATTGCACAAAATTGCAAGGTAGTAACTCTTCAGAAAAATTACAAGGGTCTGCATAATGGAAAGTTTCCTATATGCTTTCATTTAAACAATTTTGAGTGTTAAAATCACAAGACTTTTTTTCTGAAATAACAAAAGTATTTCCCAAAAATAGTGAGATTTCACAGTAGAAAAATTAACAGCTTGAAATTCTGACATATGTAAAGGATTTTCTATTTACAGTCTCTTGAAAATATTGATAAACAGTTCTCCACAGGTTTTCACTGTTTTATTGATAAAAAATCTTGAAAACAAAACCAAGATTTTTTTCTAAAACAAAAATCAAAGTGGTGATTGATATGATTTGGATGACACCCAATTTGTGGCATCTGCCATACTGAGAAAGAGGTGGAGAAGAGGCTGTATAGCCCCCAATATTTTTGCTCCATTTTGTGAGAAAGCTGTATTTATGCTGAGTGATTCTAGTAGAAGGGTAATAGTTTGTCTAATCCTTTCTTCATTCCTTCCTAGGTAGGTTTACCTGCAAAGCAAAAAGATGCAAATAAATGTGCCAGTGAATGATTTTACTTTCAGATCATAATATAAATCATCTGATTAAAAGTCCTTATTTTTTTCATGATAAATTATAGTATGGGATATTTTTTTCAGATGTATTTTTATTTATAGTAGACTTATTAACCAAGTATAAATTGTGGGTCATGTGTTTTCCCATAAGGAATTTTATATTCTGCCCTAGAATATATCCAGCATAGGGATAGTGAATGTCCTAGTTTAGTCCCCTGGAGACCAACACATTTCTGAGAATTGGATGAATGGTGGATTGACAAAGTCTGCCTCACTATGGAGTCAGAAGCAATCTGACTGTTCCTAGGTACCATAGCTTAAATCTAATGAGGTTAATGTACTGCTGTATAGTAGCTCTCTGAACTCAGTAACAATCATGACTCTTTCATGATTTGTGCTCAATTTTGTATCAGTCTTTGTTCAAGACATTTTATGACATTATAAAGTACAAAATTAACTACAAAGAATTTATATATATAATATATATATTATATAAATATATCTATATAATATTATATATAATATTATATATAATAATATATATAATATATAAAATTCAGATAAAGAAAATTACTTTTGCATCTCATAGCAGAAGAAATAGATTTTCTTGCCTCAGGATACATATTTGTAATGATTACTATAACAGAATGAATGAGATAAAACTAAGCTAATTAAATTACCCACATTTTATCAAAGCCCAAGTTTTTTATTCTTAATGAAAATGCAGACAGTTACCTAATTTAATGATTATCATCCACATTCAACAAGCACTGTGATAATGCCATAACAAATTATGGATTGCATAGTAACAATATAAAATAAATAAATAAATAAAAAAGAGATGCAAAGGGGAAGAAAAAAAAAACACATTTCTTTTTGAGTGTTATAAGGAGTTAAGGTGTTACAGTCTTAGACACCAGAACTCTGGACTGCATCCTGCACAGGGAAATAAAGTCTTATCAGCCAATCAGAAATGTTCCTTGCCTTTCATGAAGAGAGACACATCTGACAAAACAATTCAGAATAACTAGGTGTGTGTAGGTTTAACTACTTCAAGTGCTGAGAAGAATTTTGTAAGAATTCTTTCTGTAAGAAAATTTGAGTACACAAATCCCTTTTCAGATCATTTTTCTGAATTTGAAACATGATTTCAATCTGAAACTTTTTTTTTTTTCTTTTCTTTTTTTTTTTTTTTTTTCTGTAGTACTTTTTGATCTAGTATAGTATAATGTTCCCAGGCAACCCTACAGACTTGGGGAGGCATGGCTGGAAAGCTCCCAGGTGGAAAGGGACCTTGGTGTGCTGATGGACAGTCAGCTGAATATGAGCCAGCAGTGTGCCCAGGTGGCCAAGAGGGCCAATGGCATCCTGGCTTGTATCAAGAATGGTGTGGTGAGCAGGACTAGGGAAGTCATGCTGCCTCTGTACTCAGCATTGGTGAGGCCTCACCTTGAGTACTGTGTTCAGTTTTGGGCACCTCAGCACAAGGAAAGATATGGAGGTACTGGAGCAGGTTCAGAGAAGGGCAACGAGGCTCGTGAAGGGCTTGGAGAATCAGCCCTACGAGGAGAGGCTAAGGAAAGTGGGGCTGTTTAGTCTGGGGAAAAGGAGGTTGAGGGGAGACCTTATCGCCCTCTTCCAGTACCTGAAAGGTTCTTACAGTGAGAGTGGGGCAGGTCTCTTCTCACTAGTGACAAGTGACAGGATGAGGGGAAACGGCCTCAAGTTGCACCAGGGCAAGTTTAGGTTGGATATTAGAAAGAATTTCTTTACAGAAAGGGTAGTTAGGTACTGGAATAGGCTCCCCAGGGAAGTAGTTAAATTGCCATCCCTGGTTGTGTTTAAGAACCGTTTGGATGTGGTACTTAGGGATGTGATTTAGCGGAGGGTTGTTAGAGTTTGGGTACTGGTTAGACTGCGGTTGGACTTGATAATCTTCAAGGTCTTTTCCAACCTGGGTAATTCTATGATTCTAATGTTGGTTTACTTAAGAACTACATATGCCATAGCTGCTGCAGATTACTCATGATCATTCATTTTCCAAGTTTTGCAAGCCCTGAGACCGATCGCTCTTTCCTACGAGGAAATGTATGGAACTGGTTTGAATTTTCTGTCAGAGGTTACTGTCAGAATCCATGGGAATGTTTTCCACATGTTGAAATTTCCCTTATGCATCCAGTGAGAGAGTGAGGTAGTATGTTATTTCCTTCAAATCTACAGTGACATTTAGATACTAACAAGTAAGACAAAAAAGCCATGATCATTCACACATTTTATATCACATCACAATTTTAGATCAGTCAAAAGTGGTGTTAATAAGACTTCACGTGTGAAATGTGATCTTTATTTCCCACTGGCAAAAGACTTCCATCACCTTTCTGTCTTCCTTCATTTTAAAAGGAAATAGCCAGTCCTTACTCTTGATGATGAGCGTCACTACTAAACAGATGGATAACTGGACTAAACTACTGGATTACTGGATTCTGGAGAAAATCAGAGATTTTGGTAGCTTCCCTTTAGTAATTTTTTTTTTTTTTTTTTTTTTTTTTTTTCAGTGAAAAAAGCATCTGTGGTTAACCAAAATCCACATGTGATTTTTAGGTAATTTTTCAAAAAGTTTTTTAAAAAACCTGAAATTTTATACATCTAATTTAATTAATTAAAAATATTTTACTTTTTTTTTTTTTTTTTTTAAATTCGAAATAATTCTTTTCCTTGAACTTCATAGTGTTTCTTAAAATTATGCAACTACAAAAAAGAAATCATTTGGTCATTTTAATGCATTTAAGCAGTCTATTAAAACCCTCCAAACTCTTTTCCTTCCTAATGATCACATTATAGTTCAGCCCTGTATCTACTTCTGTTTGAATATGCCATTCCAGAGTGCTAGTAGTACATAGAGGTCTCATCCATGCTAGCAAACAGAGAAAGAAAACAAAATTGTTACAACAAGCATTGTTTCTGTATTTCTTTAAGCCACAGAGAGGAACATTCGCATATCTTTACCTACAGCTGTAAGCCCAGGACTTTGTTGGACAATAGGTTTTAAGTTTCTAATGAAGAAAGTATTATTTACAGAGCTGCAACACAGTTAATAGAGAAATGTTAAATTCAGTATTTAAGCATAAAAATATGATATTTAAAATGTGAATTTACAATGAGGTAGTGAGGCTTCTAAAGGAACTAGTTTTCCAAAATATGCCTACAGACAAATTATAGCGAATGGATTGCAGTCATGCTTTTTCTACATTACCATCCAGCAAAAAAATTACGAAAACTAATATCTTTTATTAGACAAACAGAAATGACTCCAAAAGCATACAAGCTTTTGGTTAAAGAAATCCTTCAGAAATCATCATGAGAGTCCCAGAGTCCCAAAGCTTCTCCCATTTCTGTAGCTATATTGGCTGAAACAATATTAAAAAGAAATACGACTTCACTCTTCAGTCATTTATTTTCACATTACTTTCTATGAACTCCTATGCTATTCTCTGTTCTGAACAATAAAGAGCAACCTTTTGATAATTTAAGCTAATTTAAGTTTAGAAGAAATTTTAACGGGCAATATGTTGAAAAGGTTTATAAAATGTAGAGCCATTTTTTATTTTCTTATCATCACTGATAAACAAACAGATAAATAATGGCTTTAGGTATTCTGCATAAGCATAACTTTTACTGAAGATTCTGATTAGGAAAAGTCAAGAGTGAACAAATTTCACAGATTTTTTCAGTCTGAAGAAGCTACTGGTAGTGAACAAGGTAGCAACAAGAATTATTTAATTAAAGATCAAGGAAATGGAAGACTGAATCCAGAAATACTATATTGTGCAAATGGTTGTTTTAGAATAGTAACCTGCAAAACAGGAAGATGTTTTTCATTTTGTGAACCAGTGTATGTGAACATATACAGAAACATAAAGTCTTTCTTCCCCAAATCAGGTGTCATAATCACCTTCATTCTCACCATGTTCATCATGTTAAGTATGGCTACAGAAAAGCAGAAGTGTTTTAACTACAAATATAATACCTGATAATCTGTGCTAGAAATTGTTGCAATGCATTTTTAATGAGTTAAATCCTAATGTTTTAGTAAGTGCAGATATATTTCAAAATAAATTAGTTTTAGTACAGTTGCTCTTTGTTTTGTCATTCAGTAAAAGAATGTTGTGAAATTATGATAAACTTACTACATCCAGTAAGTCAAAATAAAGAATAATGGGGCAAATAAGCTGGGTTAACTCTGACTGCTACATTGTGAAGCTGTCTAAGCTGAAGGCTTGAATTTCCAGATTCAAGCCAGAGAAGAAGACAACCTCTCTCTTGTAACTCAATAAAGCCAGGCCCCATGCCGGTTTGAAGACAGAAATCTTGGCTGGACTGTTCTACCACACTCACAATATATTCCAGATTGGATACCTTCTGACTTCCATCTGTTCAGTCTGATGAAAAACTAAACATTTTCCTAGCAACAACACTGTCATAGGCGCCGTGAAACAGTGGGTCACCTCTGCTGGTGCAGATTTTTTCTAAGTGTGGCAGGTAAGATTTAGTCCATCACTGGCAAAAATGTAGAGATGATGCTCTTTACATCTACCGTAGTTTCCATGGAACTGAGTAGAAAGCACTACTTTTGGAGCAACGTATGTATAAGTGTGCCTCTTTTGTCTTACACATTTCATAATAATATATTAAGTTAGAGTTAACTATTTGAATCATTAAGGACCTCTGTCTAACTTGCAATAGAAAAATGCAGGGATTCTAATTTGCTTAACTTGACCAAACTAACCTTAAAAAAGGAATACTACTGATTTCTTTACTGATTTCTTGAAATATGAGGAAAGCAAATTTTAGGGATTAAACAATAACTAAAAAAATAATCCTAAAAACTCCAACATTAACAACAAAAACAAACCAACTTCTGCACTTAAGAACAATGTAGTCAATATTTCACTAAAATAATTTCAGAGAAGAAAAAAATAAAGAAAAGTCTACAATAAGTTACTGTAACTAGAGAAAGAATAACAGTGAATTGGGAATGATGGGGGAAGAGATTTTTTTTTCAATTCTACACCCCTACAGTAAGGAAAAAAAAAAAAAAAAAAAAAAAGAAATCTGAATTTAAATGAAGTGAATAGGAAACTTAGTTTCCAAGATTAAAAAAAAAAAAAAAAAAAAAAAAAGAAGAAGAAGAAGAAAATTCAATAACAGGTATTTAATTCATATGTGTATCATAATTTAAACTTTGTCCTGGACGAGGAATAATAGGACCGCTATTTGTAACCAGTTTGTGTGTGCTTACAGCATATACTGATTTTCATCTTCTTTATTTTACTTAGTTTTCTTTATTATAGAGGTGTGTGTCAATGGGATGGGCACTGATGATATTCTGCAAACATTGAAGTAGCATGTACTCCTGCTTTAGGAGATATAGAGGAACTTCATTAATCACACAGTTTCATGTTTCTGACAACAAAAGTGCCACAGAGATCCTGCAAACTGACAAAAGGAGGTATGAGTATTAAAAAAGTACATCAAAAGTTCAGAGGTAGAGGAAAGGAAACTGTGATCTGAAGTTCCTTTAAGTAACATTTTCCATCAGGTCTGAGAATCAGTCTGAGAACCTAGACTGTACCTACAAATAAGTGTTTAACGTTACATACTGACCTATGACACACTGTGTGCCTCAATATCCCTTGAAGTGAGGGCAAGTGACAACAAAGGACAGGGGACAGGGAAGGACAGGGAGCAGCAAAGCATATGCCCTGCAAACATTACAGTGCTGGCAGCTGTGCACTGACTGAAGTTTTGTTTGTAAGACTTTTGCAGACATGGCTTGTGGTCTCTGTATGTGAAAAGCACTTTTATGCTGATATAATCATACACTGGTATAAATGGTGTAATTGTGTCCTTATCAAGTGTGTACACAGTCATTATATTTATAGTTCTCGGGTCAATGAAGTCCAACAGAAGTCGGGCTGTTTTGTACTCAACACTGAGTATATGCCGTTATATCAGCATTTCTGAAGGTCGTAAATAAATTATAGTGCAAGTATTTAATGTACCGCATATATGTCTAATATTGTGAGCACACACAGTACAGATTTCATATGTTTGGAAATACAAATTGTATTACTTTTTTTTTTTTTTTTTTTTTTTTTTTTGCCATTGAATCATAAAGTGAAGAGATACCAAACATACATGATGCCTGAGGTGTGACAAGTCATCTCCGGCTCCAGCAGAATGACATGAATTAAAAGAATTCAGAGCTCATAATAATTTCCCAATATAACTATTTCAGCGCAGCGCTAAAAGCCTAAAACCATGACTTGCAAGTGACTAACATGAGGTAATTACTGCTTGAATACCTCAAGGTAGTTGAAGGGCAAGCAGTTCAGTTGCTATAATAGCAAATGTAAGTAAGTCATTAACTCATGGAAAAATCTCAGCTAACTTGCAAATCCAAAAGACTACTCTGTTTTGCAAGGCAAAAGTGGATATATTTGGTTTTAATGTGCACTGTTAATTAAAGAGGTAGGAGATTTTTTAGGAAAATATAAATGTTCCATAATGTTCATGGAAATATCCCAAATCTCTGCTGTTCCTGAAAGACCCTATGTTTCAGCTGAATAAATGTAAAAGTTCTCACATATCTGATAAAACTTTCTTGAAGAGACAGAAGCAAGAACAAGCACAAAACTGTTATTACTAGAAAGCTACACAACACTACAAAGGTTTTGTTTTATTTTTTTCCCCTATGGTCAAATGATGTGGCACTGTGGTAAACAACCTTAAAATACACAAGCATAATTTTTCTCTATCAATATTTATTGTCAACCAGTACTTCACATGCTCCTCCAGACAAATACTGTTTTCTTGATGATTGCTTCTAACAAGATATCAAAAGGTTATTCTTTTCAGGAACACACTGAAGTGATCCTGCTAAAACTACGAACAGTAGCTCTCAT
The DNA here is from genome assembly GCF_054131305.1 of Coturnix japonica. Classification (NCBI taxonomy): domain Eukaryota; kingdom Metazoa; phylum Chordata; class Aves; order Galliformes; family Phasianidae; genus Coturnix; species Coturnix japonica. The sequence continues at coordinate 16,877,848 of NC_140663.1, forward strand.
TAATAAATAAAATAAAAATTATCAGACATAGCAAGGTACAGTAACATGAGCATTATTTTAATTATTTTACTTTATTATTATTATTACTTTTAGGAGATTATACTATATTAAAGACCATAAGAAGTATCAGAACCCTGTTCTGAAGTTTCAGTATACGAATTTATAGAAACGGTCTGAGCCACATACTTTGTTATTATTGTAATTGTGACGACAAACACATTACTGAAGACTGAAGCAGTGGGAATGGAGAGGAATGGAGTTCTATGAATAGATAATGGCATGTCTGCTAAGGGCAGGCAGGGTATACCTTTATAAACTTGCATAGGAATATTCTGTTTGTCAAGCATCAGCCCTACCCCCTGGCATGTCCTGTTCCCTCGTTCCTTTCCATGAGCTGTGCATTGGTTTATGGCCTGCAGTCCTGACATCTATTGTCAGCATCTCTCCAGACCTGACTCACTGCACTGCTACAGTTTTTTAAATTTCTTTCATGTTCTCAGCTTATAATGAGAACAAACAACCTCCTATGCAGTTGAGCCTCACCATTTCTTCAAAGTGTAGCATTACACTGGTTCTTTATTCCAGTGTATTTACTTATATTATTTATGACACATTTACAAAGTTATCCTTACTGTAATTACTTTGTTGGGTGTTCACTTGTGTTCTGTACAAAGACACATCCTTGTTTAACACTTGTATTTAAAACAAGTTAATTAAAAGAGTAGAAATGCATGGGTTATTTTCAGAGTACATAAGGTTTATTTCAGTTTAGTGTAGGTAAATTAAGAGGAAATTGAGCTAACTGAAGAAAAACAAAAGAAAAAAGAAATGAAAGCAAATCCTAGCCTATATGTTAAGTTTCTGCTGGTGCAGCTAATTAGCATATTAAAAATTCCTGTGCTAAGCAACAAAACTATTCTGGCAGAGAAAAAACTGTCCTTTGCTATATAGTTATTTCATCTAGGTTCAAATCTCGACAAATAAGGAATTTGGTGTAAATGAGAAATAACTGCCAAATGGAAATTGTAGTAAAGGGAAATTGGTGCAAATAAAAAGCTTGGAAACTTTTCTGATACAAGTTTGCAGCACAGATAGGCTCTTCACAGGTCCTCCTGCTATAGGCAAGTGCCTAAAGATGGATGCAAAAGGATATGGGAGTACAGTTGCATCAATTGATGCCTTCATGCCTCCCTTTTTCAGGGAGATAACTGATCTTCCATTCACCAGCAGTTTCATGAGCTGAACTATGAACCTTATTAACTAGGATTTAGTGAACAAGAAGAAAACAAAAAATAAGAAAAGGGAAAGAAGAAAAAAAAATCATCTTCACACAGTGCCTGATTAAATGATGATGGTCACTGTTCCAGAATGTTTTATAAACCAGAGGTATAAACAAACAGTTTTGAAAAGGGGTTATTATCATGGACGGGTTAATATTAACCAACATGGTTTGGATACAATAACCAGTGCAGGAAGCCTGAGAAGCTCAGGCATCCAGAGTCTATGAGGCTGTCCCAGAAATAATCCCTCTGGGCACACTCAGTCCCTTATGTATCACCAGCCCATGCTAACAACTGTCTGTCATGCTTTGATCAGACTGAGTACCATCATCCATATGCTGAGTGGGAATTGTACAGATCCAACCTACAGCAGCTCCACCAGCAGCTCTGAGGTGAGCAGTGACTTGTGACAAACCAGCTCAGGGTGTAGGAAAAGGCACTAGGCACAGCACTGGTGAAACACATTGTCTGTTCCTTCACCTCCCTGAGTGGTGCATTTAAATGAAGCCAGAGTGTTGCAGCTCATCAGAATATGCATGCATCTAAGAGTGCTTCAAATCCATTTCCACATCAGAATTTCCAAATAAATATGCCCTCTGCTCCATATAGCTTCTGTTGTTTGTCCTGTCTTAGGAGACTTACTTTGTTGTTGTAAATGTCCTGAAACAAGATGTCAACCTGCATCCAGCTCAGCTTTAAAGACTCAGGCCAACAGATACACCTACGTATGCGCATCAAAAGTGTGAATACATGCTATATATTGTATGTAGAACATCTCCAGGTTTTCTTTGGCTGTTTATTAAACATGATCTGTCAAAAGTAGGTGTTAGGAAATTATATTCTGAGTAGAGTCTCTGTGATAGCTATCAATAAGATGAAACACGAGAGATTTAATAAGTTTGGTTGTACATATGTTGATGTTTTGTTAAGAGTTGTTTTTAAAGTATGAGGAAACCCTTTGCTACTCCTCAAGCTGAAGTGAAAGTTCCTCTCTGTCATAATTGGCTGCAGCCTGAGCTATCTGTGAGGCTTCTCATTCATAGAGTCATCTGAGTGGGAACATACTGTGAAAGGTTGTCTAGTACAACCCCTCTGCAATAAACAGAGATGTCTACAGCAAGATCAGGTTGCTCAGTGCCTGGTTCAGCCTGACCACAGTCAGGGCATCCAGCATGTCTCTGGGCAATCTGTTCCAACGCCTCACTAGCCTTATCATATATATATAGGAACTTTCACTTCAGCTTGAGGAGTAGCAAAGGGTTTCCTCAATACTTTAAAAACAACTCTTAACAAAACATCAAAATATGTACAACCTAACTTGGTACTCAGTTTTCCCTTATATTCAATCTAAATCTCCTTTATTTATTTTTTTATTATTATTTTTTTATTTTTTAAGTTTGAACTCATTTCCTTTTGTCCCATCAACAATTCTTCTATGCTAGTTAAAGCTGAGTCATGTTTAAAAGTTAAAGGAGAAGAACCACTGACAGGTTTTGGAAACGGCAATAAAAGCAGAATGGAAAACTAAATTATCAGTAGTCAAGATACATTTTGTAAGTGACACTGAAACTCTGGCTTAAGGCCTGCAAGACATTTTGAATGAAACAAACAGCTCCATCAGATAGAAAAACAAAAAAGATAAATACGGGCAGAGTTTAAAATTTAGCACACAAAAAGCTGGCAACTTTGTTTACAGTGATTGATTTTTGTACTAACAAGAAAAGTTGTAAAAACCTATCTGAGATTCTAAACAATATACTTGCTGGAACAATTAGGGAGACACTAACAGTTTGGCTTGTCACTCAACACTGAATATGCGGACACGTATCTATGTATCTGTTTCTTTACCTTATAATTACTTTTTTCTTTTTACAGTATATGTTCTACAGTAGGGTGATGATAGTGAGAGCAAAGAAAGTTTGGGGGATAGAAAGAATTCATAAACTACTGTATTTCAGACTATCACAGTATAAAGTATATTTCCATGGGCCATATATGAGTATCAGTGCACAAGCCTGATATTGAATTACGTTATTTGCCGGGAGTTCTTAAAGATATACTGATAACTGAAAGCAGGGAGTTCAATACCATCTATGTAGATAATTTTCTGCTCTTCACATTCCATTTTTCTGTTTTCCAGAAGGAAGTTATGTGTTCAGAAGAGACTTTTGTGGGACTAAATCACTGGCCCTAATGGAATTTTCCATTTACTGGTCCAGAACAAGATTTATTTTCCTAGATTTCTCCCTTTTTTCTGTCCAGAAAGAGAATCAGTGTATAACTGTGGGGATACAGTAAATCATAAGGGAAATATGAAATGTGTATATATAGTGGCATATCAGTAATCAGGGAAGCATCATTAACCAGCTAGATTCTGTTTTCTGTTGAGAATGGAAGTTGAGAGTGATAATCTTCCAGTCCTTACCCATCCCAATGATCACAGTGCTTACAGACACACACACACACACACATAAAAAAAAAATAAATAAAAATAAAAAACATATATATATATATATATATATATGCATATTTTGCACAAAATGTAGTGAAGCCAAATTTCCATCTGTGATTTAGTTTAGCAAAGTCATTTAGTGAAGTGCTAAGAATTTATCACTAGTGCCAATGACAATACTTGTGGTTAGTGCTTGTCTCTCCTCTGAGCCACCTAGGGAATACCACACCAGTTTTCTCTCCTTGGTATTTTGCTGTTACTCATTAGGACAGAAATTGTCAAATAAATTCTGAGTAAACACACCAGAAGTTCAAACTTCCCATGTAGAAATGTTGCTCAAACATCATTTTTAGACTAATTTTCTGTTTACTTCTCACAGACAGGTCCATTTTTCTTGAGTGCTTTGAGTGCTAAAGAAGCTTTGAACTCTGAAAGAGAAATGTTCCACCCAAACAGGGCTAATAAATAATCCACATAGTTTGATTTATGGGGTCTGATTGTCTCTTTGCTAGCACCAGTTTTATCCTAGTATACTTATAGTAACATGAAGTGATTTCTTTCTGTGAAATGAATGATTTCCCCTCCTCCAAATAAAAGGAAAGGAGAAGGAAGGAGTATTTTCTTCTGCTCTTTCCTTTCTCTCTATCAAGAAAAACTTTCTGTGATAAAAAATTAAGAACAGATAAGGAAGGTAACTCCTCAATCATGAGGTCCGGTGATTCTTGAAGTAAGATGACAGTACTTAATTATACAATTCAACAAAATTTGGAAAAGCTGCTTTCATTTCAAATGAAACATGAATATGCACAAACATAATCTTTATAGGTGGGTGCATGATATGTTTTTCTGCTGAATGAGACAGTTTGGGTCATATTTCAATGACTGTTATCAGCTTGGTGCATAACAGCCTGAAGATCTTATGGAACCTTCTGTTTCTTCCTTGTATTTTCCGTGAACATGAAAATTTACATGAATATGGATTAGATATCTGGAAAATATTTCTTCTTTACAGATTCAGGGACATAGTTTAGTGATGTAACCTTGTAGGTCATGCTGATAACTAAACATGCTGATCTGCATTTCTTCAAAAAGGAGGGGAGAGGTATGGCTCTGCTTGTAATTTTTATTTTATATATTTTTATATTTTATGGCTCTGCTATTTATATTTCTTAATAAATCAGAATATCCAAGATGTCTTTGTACACTTTATAATACAGATAGATCTTGGATTTCACTTGGTAACCTCTTTTACATCTTTTCACATCTTCATATGAAAGCTTTCTGAACTGAAGCTCTTCTGATGTGGTCAGGCAGGAACTGTGCTACATGTCAGACACAAAGCTCTTTGGAGTAACTGTGATCATATTAGGGTTAGTGCTTGGATCTATCAAATGGTAAAGTGCTGCAGAAAAGAAATAATTAAATAAAGTAGAAGTTCAGACTGCTCTTTCAGTTGAATAATTGTGTTTGCTATTCAAAGACAGATTATTATTTGTTCATAATGAAGCCAGACTTTTTTTCTTGTTCAGAGAGGTGAGTAAAAATTGTCAAGGTGTACCTTATATATTAAATTTGTTTTATTTTTCTGTAATGCTTTTATTCTATTAGAAAATCCTCATATAAGTATTAATATTCTAATGAAGCATTTGTTCACTATTATTGATATTGTTATAATGATGACAAAAACTTACATTCAAAAATTATCTTTGAAATTGGATCAACATTTTTCCACTTTGAGGAGAGAACTGTAAAGAAACCAACAATGAAATAAGGTGAAATGCTGAAGTTCCCATTCAGAATTATCAAGGAAAACAGGGATTTAAAAGTCAGCACTGTGAGGTTTGTCTCCACTCTCCAGTTAGCTAAAATTTTTTGTACATAAGACTACATGCATGGGCTTCACTTATTTATTTAAATTTATTTATTTATTTATTTATTTATTTTCCATAGGAAGAGAGTCATTTTAGCCAGCCCCACATAGATATGCTACAGTGCATAATCAGAGTTGTGGCAAGAGACTCAGGTTTGTAAAACAGAACCAGAAGGCTGACTTAATGGAGTTCAGTTTTGGGGTTGCCTTAGGTTTCAGAAATTTTATATGCACCTTTACTGTTGGCAGCACAGATGCAAATGTGTCTCCATCCTTTTCAAATTATCCTGAAACTTGGAGGAATATCACACAAAAACTCCTGAGCTGGCAGCACGAAAACAAGCTTGGCTCTGGAGGAGACTGTTGCTGTACCTGCCCTCCTCAATTGTCAGAAGCTGGCTCTTCCCTTTCCAGTTTGCAAGCTGGTGTGCAGCCAAATGAATCATCTTTCCTTCATGTTCCCCAGTCCCCTACTTCCAGTTATATATTTAGCATAATCTTTTCTTTGTGCTGGCAGAAATGAAGTGTTAGCTTTTTAAAATTTATTTATTTATTTATTTATTTATTTATTGTTTTGACAAGGTCTTTCGGCAGTACATAATACTCTGCATAGAGCATATTGTATCTATAGTGTCTCTAGGCTCACAGAACTTGGCATGGCTTGGTGTGCATTTAGCGGAGGTCTCTCAGCTTGAAGTTTCCACTATGGTACTTCACATTGTGGTGTAGACATAACCTCAGCCAGACTCCCACAGGCATACTGGTAGTATGGAGAAGGCACTTCTGCAAACCAACACAGAAAACCAAGGCTTTAATTTCACCTAAGCAGTGAAATTCCTCATCTAGCCCTGAGCACAAGGTGCTACAGTGCCACAGACCTCTGCAGGTGCACAGTGAAAAGGAAGAGGCTGCTCGTGTTCTTTCCCCTACTTGGAACACATTGCCTTGCAAGCCAGAATTTTGCCTGGGGCATTCGTTCTAAGTGAGAATGTCATGCAAATAAAAGCAAAGTCTTTTATTCCATCATGTCATTAAATAATAATCCCTAAGTAGAAATTTTATACAGCGTCTCTAAGATTTATTCTTCATATTAAATTTTGTCTGTTTTTAACATTCACTTGTAAACCCTCTGGCTTTCATTGCAATAAACCCGGTCTTCAAAGTTCTGAAGCAATATGAAGTTTCCCAATGCTCCTTAAAAAAACCTCACCCACTTTCGAAGGTACCTGATTTCAGAAGATGATTACCTGACTGAATAAAATATCTGTACTCACCAATTCAAGTCATCAACTTACATCATTCTAAAAGCTGTGTTTTATACACAGAGAGAAACTATGATCAACCACAAGTGCTAGGGAAGTATTTGTCTACTGAATGAATGAAATGAGAATATTAATATTATTGTATTATTGTATTGAATAATAAACAGAAATAGAATGGTACTGATGCACTTTGTTTATATTTATCACTCTCTTTTTTTTTTCTTTTTTTTTTTTTTTTTCCCCCACTAAAGTTCTTATTTGCATTACAGTTATGCCCAAACTTGATCAAGACATGTACAATGTAGACAAATGCAAAGACGCATTTCCTTTCCAAAAAGAACCGTTTACTTTCAGGACAAAGTATAAGAAGTGGATGTAATCAGTATGGCAGGGGGAAAGGATAAAGGTCAAATAAATAAGATAATGCAGCTGCATAGGTAATGAGTACTTAATGGTTTTGATTGAACTAATTTAATTTTAATTAATTATATAACTCTTGCTTGACTCTCCCATGTTGTATTTTCAGGCTTGACTGCTAGGAAAACCATATTTCTATTTGTACATTTAATCCGCAGATTGTTTAGAAACAACAAACAACTATATGATGCTATTTTAATGCACAATATTTTTTTATCAGAAGTCTATTGCTGTACAACACAGTCCTTCTCATTTCTAGCCTTCAAATCTGGTATCAAGGCACTCATAGAAGGAGAGGCATTTACAACACTTTATTTTGCTGGGATCCTAGACTCTGAGACAGAACTGAATTGTATAAACAGATAGTCTATTTCTATCTCATAAGATTGATTGATGATACTTCCAGCAAACTGAGTGTAGTATCTTACTACAATGAAGTCCCTAACTAATATTTGCTCAAAGCCCTTATTCAGTAAGGTGCTTTAAGCACCAATATGGTTATTCAGAAGCTTGAATAATGTTTCTATACTTGTGTTCTTAATTAGTCATTTGTAGAGCTCTCCTGAACCAGGGCCAGTGAGAAGCCTTTGCTGAGTAACCCTAATGCATTTAATCAGTATCAGTGATCTGAACTATGTGCTTTTATTTGGTTTGTACTGTTGTCTTAAAAAATACACATTTCTCTATTTCTACTGGGTCTCCTACTTACTCCTTTTAGATTTTTATTCCTTTAGACACTTTGAATACTTAAAATGAGGAAAATACATGTTACATACAAATTTTAAACATAATTTTTCTCATTGTAGTATACTGCTGAAAATTCTCTTTCACAGAAACTTAAAAAAAAAAAAAAAAGAAAAGAAAATAAAAAGAAAAAAAAAAACCAAAACATTCACAATTCATTGATTTGGGAGGAAGCCATTGTCAACGTGACCGATGATGGGAACACTGACGATATATTGGGTGCGTCTCTCAAATTCGGGAACAAGTAGAAGCCTGTTAAATAGAGCTGAAGGAACCTGACAAAGGAGCTCACCTAGCAAGAAAACTCACTGCAGGGAATTAGGATAAAACAACACAACAATGACATAACTTGTCAGCTGTTCATGTTCTCTAGCTTCTACACAGTTTTAAAATCACAGTAGCATGAGGATGTCTATCTTTCTCAGTAACATCTCAAACAATCCTTTTCTCTCTTTAAAATGACTGGTGGATGTGTTTTCTTTCATAGTTATAGAATCATATAATCACAGAACTATTAAGGTTGGAAATGACTTCCAAGATCATCTTGTAGAACCATCCACTTCCTACCAAAGTTGCCCACTAAATCTTGTTCTCTAATACCGCATCTACAAGTTTCTTGAATACCTCCAGGGACAGTGACTCAACCACCTCCCTGAGCAGACCATTCCAGCACTTGACCACTCTTTTAGAGAAGAAATGTTTCCTGTTATCCAACCTGATCCTCACCTGCTTTACCTTGAGGTTATTTCCTCTTGTCCTATTGTTAATGTGGGAAAAGAAGCTGACTGTCACCTCACCATAAACTTTTTCAGGCAGTTATAGAGGACAATAAGTCTCCTCCAGACTAAACAATCCCAGCTTTCTTAGCTGCTCCTCATAAGACTTGTGCTTCAGATTCCTCACCAGCTTTGTTATCCTTCTCTGTACTTGCTTCAGGGCCTCAGTGTCTTTCTTGTAGTGAGGCACCCAAAACGGAACACAGTACTAAGATGTGGCCTTACTATGCTGAGTACAGGGTGACGACCATCTCCCTCCTGCTGCTGACAACACTATTTCTGATACAAGTCAGGATGCCATTGACTTTCTTGGCCACCTGGGCACACTGATGGCTCATGTCCAGACAAGCATTGACCAACACTCCCAGGTCCTTTTTCTCCACAGTTTTCCAGCAATTCTGCCCCAGTCCTGTAGCATTTTATGGGGTTGTTGCAGTCAAAAAATGCAGGACCCAGCAATTGGTCTTTTTGAACTTCATCCCATTTGTCTCAGACCAGTCTTCCAGCCTGTCCAGGTACTTCTGTAGGCCCTTCCTATCCCCAGGCAGATTGACACTTCATCCCAACTTGGTGTCATCTACAGTCTTACTGAGGGTGTACTAAACCAGATCATCAATAAAAATATTGAACTTACAGTACAATTACATTTATTTATTAAATTAAATTAATTAAATACTTTGAAACATCTGCAACTAAAAAAGCTCAATGAAGACAACTGATCTTTGAATTTAGTGTTCACAGAAACAATAGTTTATCTACTGTATCGTCTAGTCATAATTAGTTGTTGTATATAAAACATACTGTACAGTTATACTACTTTGAAAATGTAAAGCCAGAAAAGTCCTTTGAGATTCACACCTCCTCTGTTTTTAGTATTGTGCAAGTGTTTCTCTCCTCCTCCCATTCTGTTTGCCAGTGTTTCTCTCACCTGTCTCAGCAGGTGAAAATAGTTTCCACTATGCAAACTCAGTACACTGTTTCACTACCGAAACTGAAAAGGGATAAGATACATTTATTGCATCCATGCCAAAGGCTTACTCTGCGTTCTCAAATCTAACTATAATAGAATGACAATAGCAGACAGTTAACAGCTATTGCCACAGGTTTCTGACCAAATGAAGTTAAAGGAATTTAGCATATTATGAAACCATACACTGGATATTCATGTTATATGCTCAAATTTATATTCCATGCAGCTATTTTTACCATAGTACCTTCACTTCTACTTTTATTTTACTTGACCGTTTTATCTAAAGTGTCAATATTTATTGCACCTTTGTTTTGATGTGTACATTTACCTACTTGCCAATTAGTACTGTGTTACTTGCTTCATGATCTGGCCAAGTAATTTGGAATGTAATTAAAACACTTTTTGCCTTTGGTATCAAATATTAGTTATAGGTTCAACTAAGTAGGATTAAAAACCTAACTAACTCATAGATGTGAAATGACACTGAACTGATGAATTTAGTACCTCTTCCAGAAAAGGTACTTTGACAAATAAGCACGTTAAAATCACATCAGGAAACAAGTCTTAACAGCTGTCAATATGATACCTCAGCTCTTGGACTGTGCAAGACTTTTCAGTTATTACTGAGATGATTTAGGTTCAACCTTGTCACTACAAGAGAGGAAGAAGTAATGTCACTCTAGTCTTCAAGACATCTTAACCATCATATCTATGGTCACTATTATCACTGGAAAACAGTTTTAAATCCTCTTTTTTTTTTTTTTTTTTTTTTCCTTTCTTTTTTTTCCCTTTTCTTTTCTTTTTTCTTTTTTTTCCCCTTTTCTTTTCTTTTCTTTTCTTTTCTTTTCTTTTCTTTTTTTTCCCTTTTCTTTTCTTTTCTTTTCTTTTCTTTTCTTTTCTTTTCTTTTCTTTTCTTTTCTTTTCTTTTCTTTTCTTTTCTTTTCTTTTCTTTTCTTTTCTTTTCTTCTCTTTTCTTCTCTTTTCTTCTCTTTTCTTCTCTTTTCTTCTCTTTTCTTCTCTTTTCTTTTCTTTTCTTTTCTTTTCTTTTCTTTTCTTTTCTTTTCTTTTCTTTTCTTTTCTTTTCTTTTCTTTTCTTTTCTTTCCTTTTCTTTTCTTTTCTTTTCTTTTTTTCAATTTTTAAAATTTTTTTTAATCTTTATTTTTTCTGTGTTCTATTTATTTATTTATTTATTTATTTATCCTTTCTGACTAGAGAAAGGAATGTAATGATTCAAGAGAAGCTGACTGTGTTCAAAATGATGGTCCTTTATGAAGAGATACAAATTGAGAATAATAAACTATCACATCCTAATTAAACTAGAAGGGAAAAACAACTGAGAAATATGTGAGGGAACAACAAATCATAGAAATAAATTCCATTTTATTGCAAACACATAGAGGACAGATAATGTAACATCAGACATTAATTTAAATCTTGAATTGTACCAAGAATTATAAAAAATTTATTGAAAAGCAAACAAAACAAAACTAAAAACCAAAACAAACAAACAAACAAACAAACAAACAAACAAACCCAACAAAAAAAAGCAGATGACTTGAGTCTGTTGCTTTTGTCCCTGTTTTTGTTAATCCATTTAGTTCAAAACTAAGGAAAATCAAACTGTATTATCCATTGGATCTCTTTAACTGTTTTAAATCCAAGTTATCCTGGTGGATTAGTACTTCTGAATAATGTTAAGCTGTGCTACAAACAATTTCCCATCTGCTTACCACTTCCCCTCTCAAACAACAACAAGAACAACAAATCAACAAACAAAGATAAAAAATACGCCGCCAATAGAAAACCTCTCTTGAAGATGAGAATAACAGATTTTATAATTCTTAGGAATACCTTTGAAGCATTTGCTATGGTATTAATTCAGAATGAGTGAAATTAGTCACCAACAAATGATTATGAAGGCAACACATAAATAATATATTTTGAATCTCCTTGTTTCTGTCCACCTATCTCTGTTTTGCTCCACTCACTCTCATTTCTACTTAACCCTCTGTATTTTCTGCCTGAAACAGACTGTCTAATGACAGATTAAGTAAAGCTGAATGGATCTTGGAAGAATCTCACTCCAGACAGAGCCTGGAACTTTACCTGCAGAGAACTGGAAACTTCTGAAGATGGAGCTGACCTCTCTGTAAAATCTATTTCAGTGGTTGGCAATCCTAAAATTGGAAATCATTTCATTATAGTCAGCTGAAAATTCTCTTTGTTTGATCTGTGCCTATTGTCTCTCATCCATGTTCCACCATGAAGGTTCCGTTTTTCACTCCTCAGTGACTCCCTGTAGGCACTAAGGGCTGTTATTTAGTCCCATCTGCAGCCACCTCTGCTCCAAGGTGGGCAAAGTCATCTTCTCACAGGCCAGGTCTATCCCCCCAGCCATCATGTTGACCCTGCACTGAACTAGCTCCAGATTATCAGAATCCTTGTTATCCAGGGGGCCTAAAACTGAATGCAAGAATCCAGATGTGTTCTAACAAGTGCAAAGTAAAGTGGAATAATCATTTTCCTTCATTTATTTTCTATGGTCCTGTAGACCATATAGCTCAGTATGCTCTTAAGTCTCCACTTCTAGGTCACACTGGTAGACCTGACCTCTGGAACAGCTTTAAAAGATAGCAGCTTTGTGATTTGGCAATTAATGCTGTAATTGTTCTCCTCTCAGTTCACAGAATTTACCAGGTCAGAATAAATGAAACTCAGTACAGAATGTGCAAAACCATAGCAGGAAAATGTAAACATTATGATTCACTTTAAAATTCACAGGCACAGAACAGATGCTTACAGCATATTCTTAAATTTGTCATCTAAAATTATGGCAGATTTAAAACTAGATCTAGCTCTGGGCTTCTTGGTATTACTGGCAAAATTCAGATTTATTCCACATAATGGGATGAAAAGACCTTTCTTTCCACAAGACAGTGGAGGGAGAATAGAAAGACCTGGAATCAGGACAAAGATCTAGGAGATTACCAGGGAGTTATATGTACTACTTCTTCTGCTATGAGTGAAACTGTTGAGAGTAGAAGTGCTTGCTACCAAGAGCTACTGTCCCAGGCTTTTGGAAGTGCCTCATGCACCTGCTCCTACCGTATGTAGCAGCAGCAGCAGAAGCAGCAAGGCTTCACAATATTTTCCAGAGTCTAATATTAAGCCCTCACTCATGTGAAGGCAGAACTCTATCATCTCTTCAGTTTCTGTCTTAGTGTGGACTTGAAACATTTCTGCAAGTCCCTTGGTAATTTACTTGCTTAGATTTCTTGCAACTCTACAATTAAAGATCTTCTATCCATCACTTCAATGAGTATCAGTCATCTTTTCTTTTAGTGGACAGGTTCTTTCAACATTTTCCATCAGGCTAGCATTTCAGCAGGTTAGAGCTCTGAATATTTGGGCAACCTTTATCCTAGCATTCATGCTATATTTAATTGTGAGTCAATGAATACATTGGTGACATGAAATAACTGGCCTGTGAAATAATTGGCCTGTCAAAGGCTTTCAGGTGTGCAAACATATGATTTTGGTCAGCAGTGTAACAGGCCTTAAAGAACTACTACTGATTCTGCATTATAAAGCAGGAGGCTTTCCTGTACAGTTCAGTGACAGTACAGTGACAGTATGCTACACACAACAGTTTCAGTACAGCACTACAACACATGCATAAATTCTTAATGACTATTTTTTTTTTTAATAGGAACAAACTGTAGCTATTAGAGAAATAGTAAGCAAGTATTTATTTTTTAAATACCTTACTAGTGACTTTCAATAAAAGCTACCTCAGCAATTGTATTATCCTTATTTACTTATTTATTTATTTCAAATAAAGAAAACTTATGTTGAACTACAGAACTTTGTGCATGTGTACCTATAAAAAAATCTGTTTATGAAAATCTCTAATGTGAGAGAAAATTATTGAGAAATGACATTATATTAATTTTACATAAGATATATTCTTCTTAATTTCCTTCCTTTCTTCATTCCTTTCTTCATCACATAGAACTTTTTGAAGATGAAGAAGATTGTGACTGCTTCCTTTCCAGCCAGAATTCAGTGTGCAAAAATCTTAGAAATATTTCTTCTTCTCCCCTTTTCTCTCTAAGTGTCTAATATTTTATGAATTCAGACTATTTTCCTATAAGAATTTGCAACTATTAAAAACAAAAACACAGTCCCAAATTCTTCTACTGGGAATACAGGAATTAGTTCTCTGTGATAAGTTGTGCAAGTTGCAGCTGAAATCTTAATGTCTTTCTGCTCAATTGCCTCGGTGGCCTGGCCTTCCATGTTAACCTCATGCTGAATTGCTGCAAAACATGATAGATGCTCCTCACTGTACTAAATAATGGGAAATATCTCTCTAAGAAATCTGGAACACAGAACAGAATGAAAGAAGGTATACAAACATTGCAATGGCTAATTAAATAGACTATCTACAGTGGCAGATACAGAGGCAGGTCTAACAGACAGCATGGCACCTTCTCTTCAGCAATGGCTTAAGATGCCCAAGATTGGCAGTCCTGGAAAACAAGCAGTCTGAATTGCTCATTGTTCTATCATTTTTTTAAATTTCCATTTCTATATCTTTTTCATTATAGTTACTCCTACATTAGTTTGCCTGAATAATATTCATAGTTCCTCTTCTTTGTAGTAAAACATATACATAGTATTAGAGCCAAGAGAATCTTGTAGAAGGCAACCAAGATTATTTCTGCAACATCTATCCAGGCTTCTGTAAGGTTAAGGATCTTCCAAGGGATCTTGAGAGATTAGATTCACTGAAACTGGAATCTCCTGCTGTCCAAGATATGAAGTCATGCAGTAAAATCTTTGGGACTTTCTGTGAGAGAAAGTGATTGTTTATATGGAGAAATTTACTTTAGCACAAAGTGGAACAGTAGCATTTTTGAAATACAGTTTTGATTTCTCAAAATAAAAAATATGCTGTCAATAAAACAAATATAATCATTGAAAATAACTGTATCTTGAAAGAATGGAAATAATTTTGAAAAAATCTAAATTGAAAATTTACAACAGAATTTTATAGAAAAGAGACTATTTTAGATCAGAACATAGAAAACACTTGTTTGTATATTTACATTTAACTGCAGATTGCAGTTAAAACAGGAGACTGTTGTTGCTTTGGTCTTTTAATTTAAAGCCGTCTATTGTCTTTTAAACTTTCTCTCCTTAAAACTGCAATGTAGTTGGACATCTGCTACTGTAAGTTTATCAAGTCATTACTGATATTCTTCCAGATTGAGTTTAATTGTTCTATAAGCAGGTTGGGTGCACAGTGCAAACCTCACCATAGTTGCATACATTTATTTAAATTGCTTCTGAAGGTGTCAGTGATAAATGATAATATCAGACGTGTTGATCAGTAGCAAACTCTCCACAAAACAGTGAGTACAAACACTGTCGTAATGTGAAAAAGTCATTCAGCTAAACAAACTGGGAGGAAGAAGATCTAATTTTAAATACTAAGAATGCAATCAGCTGAAGTGCTAAACTGTAGGCTCTCTTGATTAGGATATGATTCGATGTGAAAATAGAAAGGGGCTGCCTAAAGTGGAATATTTCCTCTGATTAAGGGAAAGTGATATTTATTTATCTTAATTGTTGTGAATTTTGAATGGGAAACTCCTTGACAAGATTTCCTTTAAAATGAAGTGTTATTTTTTTCTGCAAGAACCGAGATAGAAATTAACAAATTGGCTATAACTGGCAAGTGACTAATAAGAAAAATATGAAATAAATGTTATGTAGTTCATGGTACTCAGGACTTTCACAGTCATGTCACCTTGTATTCAGGTTACACAGCAGTTTAGGTGCCTAGCTGGTATCATAAATAACAGCATTGAAGTTGGTGTAACTAACGATCAAGTGTTCACTGGTGTGTATTGGGACAGCACACTCTGTTCCAGTGCAATTTTTTTTTTTTTTCTTCAAGACCTACTATATTAAATAGCCATTTGAATGTTTCTATTATTCTCCGTAACATGCATGTGTGTCTTGCAGTTCTGTTTGTCTTGCAATACTTTGACTTCTCAAAAAAAAAGTAAAAGATTTCTATGTAAATTGGGACGGTTTCCAAAGTGACTCACCCTAAATCATAACAAAGATTCTGATCCCTTGAAACTGCTCATTGTGACAGAATTACACAGTTGAGTTCTCTCACCCTCTATTTCACAATCCCACTCTAATGCAGTTTACAGAAAATAATCATGGTAGAACTCCACCCTGAAAGTAAAATACTGAAATCAACCTGAGGTTAAATGAGGGTACTCTGCTAGTCTGAACAGGAAAAAGGAATGGGAAGGAAAGAAGTAATTATCTTGCGTGTAGATGGGTTCTCCCAGATCTCCTTGGAAAATGATATAACTTTTTAACACTGTCTTTGTGATGCAGGCTGCTAGATAATCCCAGTCTCTGAACCCTGAATGCAACTTTTTTGTTTGTTTGGTTGGTTGGTTTTTTTTAACTAGCTTCTCCTCCAGACCATGTTATATGTTCTCTAGACAAAAGGGATAAATATTAATGGCAGAAATATTTTTTATAAAAAAACATTCTCAGTGGCTGAATTCTTGCTATTCTTAAGTGTTGGCAATACTTCCACAAAACAAACAATCTGAAAAATAAACATTTAAAATAAACCAGTTGAAAAGGGTGTACATCTGCAACTCAGAAAAACCAGAGGAGCTCCAGGTTGCGCACTGCTCTTTGCTGGCAGTCTTCTTGCTGGAGTGCTAGGGCTTTTGTTTGTTTGCTTTCTTTTACCCTGACCTTTTTTGGGAGAAGTTAGCTTGTGATCTTATGAGAAACAAGTATGGGAAGAATCAGGTGCATGAGTCAACTGTTTTACAAGTGCTGATGAAGAGGCTAAGATTTGCGTCATACTGCGAGAAATGCTGTTTCACAAGGGGGTCAAGACTGCTGTTGAAATGCCTCATCTTGTCAAAGACACAGCCCACAATGGTTAAAAGAAGATAAATATTTGTTACATGAAATTGATAATGAAATTAATGTTTTTAAAGAAATCCTCATGGACTAAACTGATTTCTGGGAAGTCAATATTTACAAGGAAAAGTGTGTTTAACAGGAAAAAAGGTGAAATTTTATTCTGAAATAAAAGGACAAAGGGCACAATGGCACTATTTGATAGAACAAGTTCTCTTCTACAAAACACTATCATTTAACATAATCATCACCATTAACTATGCATTTTCACCAGTAATGAACAAGAGCCTACATGCCATAGTAGTAAAAATCTGTCACTGTCACCAGTGCTGTAATGCACCACCCAATGCCTCACTGTGCCCACATCCACTGTTTGGTCTCCATAAACACTCAGCAAGCATCAATAAATGTCAGTGGGTGCAATTTTTTCCGCATGGAGGAATTCATTTCCACACTTCTGTTTCATAAGCACTTCCACGTCAGATGTCATTCCATGAGAGTTCTCCTCTGGAGATATGCCTGTGACATAGCAAGAAAATTTAATGGAATATCAATGGGAAGGTTCAACCTCAGCTGCATACCACCAACATCTGCCTCTGATGTCATGGTCCAACATAAAACAAATCAATAAATAGGGGACATTACTTTTGGGGCAGCCCTTTTAGTAATGTCACAAAACAGCTAACAGAAATAATCATTCTGATCAGCACAGATATTGGCAATATTTGTTTATGACTGGAAAAGTACTGATGCTATCATTTTTGTCAGAGATGGATTTCCAAACATTTATGGAGCATTTTGTGCACTTTCCTGCATATATATCAAAGCAACATTTTCAAACTGCTGATTTGGAAGTGTTTCTGAAAATGCATGTAGAATTAAGACATTAAAACAAAAATACTTTAAACACTTTGCTACTATGCTTGCTTAACACTGTTCTGTGGAGGGTATAAACTGTGACAATGTTCAGGAATAAAGAGTGCAAGAAATTATTTATAGGGATACATACAGCCTTAACCACTCCAGACAGAGCCATCTGGAGAAGTCTGAGTCACAGATTCAGGCCCAAACTTCATATTCTCATCATTTGAACATAACTGACAACTGACAACAAACCTGTAAAAAAAAAAAAAAAGAAGAAGTATGAACACCTAAATCCCCTTGAACATAGCACCCTCCAGGTTACCAGAGTCAAACTTCATCACTATGCTACAATTGTTTACTGACTTCTGTCATACTGTCGTGCAGCTGAGATCAGGCAAACAACTTGCCTAAGAACTTCTGTCCATTAGGTTAATGTCTGGGAGCCTGCATTTCCTTTTCATATTGTGGTTACACGGGTGTTGAGTTAATAATAGCCTGTATTCTGCAATGAGCATGCATAAAGACAATAAGAAATCTTCTGGATTTTAGAATAATTATTTGGTGGAAGGGTATAGGTACCCTATTACAGGGCTGCTCTGTAGCCTACTGGCCAGCACAGAAGATACTGATGAGAGATGTATCACCTTTGCTAAACTTTCTTGGGCCTTGTGTGCATGGAATTTGTGGAGTGAGGTGGTCAACCAGTGAAACTGTAGGTTTTGGTCAAAAGCCTCCTGCCTTTCTGTTCTTCTGTTCAGGACTTAATCCATTCAGGTTCTTTGAGTTCACTGGTACTATTCTGTAAGATAAAACACATATTTTAGTAGATATGTCATTAAGTAAAACTGTTGATATTTGAGAGTTTGAGATATAATTGTTTTGTTTTAATAAAGTTTTTGGGTCAATGTGACATTTCTCACTAAATTTACCCTGTGCTATGGAAGAAATAAGACTTTGTAATCAAAATATTTCAGTCTAGCCTTAAAAATCTGTATTTTACTAAACTCCAAAACCAAGACATTTGCTGTAAATCAGGTTGTTAAAAGTTATGGAAGCAATGCAAAAATAACCAGGATAATCATGCTGATGCTCCTAAATCAGTAAAGAATCAACATATATATCACAAACTTTAAGATTGAATGAATCTGAAGGTGCCCATTTGTATCCTGTGGTTGGCAAGGGAACTTTTGTCAGTAGCTCTGATATACATTTTTAGAATGTGAACTTGTTGAATTTTGTTACGTTTCATTGAATAATGGCAGGACCATAATTTTATCATATTGATGTGTTGGTACATGACAGCAATCATTTCCTTGTTAATTAAGCAGAGAAGAACTGTGAACAGTTAGTTTATTTTTTAAAATTATTATTATGTTTTTCCCCACAAAATGCCTTAGTTCATTGTTTGTCAAACTTCAGCTTAAATTTTACAGTGCTGCCTTTAAGATATTAATAGAAAAGAAATAGAAAGAAAAGAAATTTTTCTGATTAAGGAGAACTACTGCTTTCTGCATATCTCTTGAATCGTTGCCTTTGCATTCCTATGCAAGTGATCAGTAAACTGTGAGACTCTGGGGAAGAAGCATATCAGGTCAGGAAGGAGGAGTAAAGACATAGTGATTCCAATGCAATGTTGTGCATTGCAAAAATGTCTGGATATGCCCTGCAAAACCTTTAGGGATCTTTTCATACTGTGTGTTTGTTTTTGGTCTCCCCAGCAGCGGGACTCATGTTGGCCATGAAGAGAGTGAGATGATAGGCAACTGCATTCATACAGAGCTTTGTCTTTCAGAACCATTCATTAGCAAACGTAGCACTGCACTGTCAGAAGCTACATAGATTTTGGTTTGCATGAAATTTATAAGATATGAGTTCATGTCTGCTCACAGCATGGGAGGTATGTTTCACCATGCTCATTATACAACAGGTAAATTATTTCCAAGAGCTCACAGAGCACTAAACATTGCAATGGAAATTCATGCTTCAGCATGGCATGAGATTGGAGCTTCTTTCTGAACTGAACTCTTAATATCTTTACAATATAAGGGAATGTTAGAATTTTTATTTTTTGTGCATAGAAAATGGATCCTTACTCTTAGAAGCAGTATCTTGCAACAGCTCAGTTCTACAAACTTTTATATATGTGATAAGCTTTATTCATCTGAGAGGTTTCTTTTCAGTTCCATGGGAACACTCACCTTAGGACTGTATTAAAGCTCATAAGAGTTAAAAGTTCATCTCTGAAATAAAAATAAGTTTTGAATTGCATGAAATATATTGATCTATGGCCTGTTAATCAGATGTGAACACTGATACTTTGACCAAGGAGACGTAAGGAGAAAGAAGTGATTGTTACTGACTGTAACTCACCCAAGCGTCTTACCTCAAGGCAAAGCCTGAAGGCACATGAAATTTTCAAAGAGCCAGTATCAACAATTTTCCCTTTCCATGGATCATCACTGCTGTTAGATCACAGTTCATGACTCTGGAGCTGAAAAAGGTCACATAATTTGCACAGAATCTTCTATTACTTGAAGTAGAATGTAGTTAGTATAGCTCAGAGTGACTTATAAAACATAAATGAGAATGTGGACACACTGGGTATAATTACTTTTAAAAATCCAGGTTTTCTTCATTCACCATAGAACTTTAGAAATAGAAATATTTTAAGGAAATCTGTGAATGAATAAAAAATACTGTGCTATTCATCTGTTCATTACTTTTCTTAATTAATTAGAAATTCTCTGGTATTTTTCCTAAGAAGAAACACAGTATAAATGAATTCTGGATTGGAGATAATATTCTCTCTGTAGAATTCATAGTTTTTGAGGCTTACTTCTTCTAAAATAACTTATTTGATTTTCAGTTCTTCTATTCAGACATTGTATTTAAAAACACAAATGTAATTGAATATCTGGGACTCTCTTTCTAGTCTGTATCCTCTGTGAGAAATAGAATAGAAATGTCTCAAATGCTATGCTAACACAACCTAGTCTACATTTATGATTTTTGTTTGTTTAGATTCTTTCTAGGAACCCCTCTGGAACCCTTTCACTGGGAGATAACATGACAACTTACAGTTAACAGCAGTCGAGATTTGTTTTCTCACCATCTTCAGTTCCATGATCAAAAGTTGTCAGGATTGAATTTTCTAATGTATCACCTGTTGTGCTGCCAATGCTCACTTTTCAGGGGATATTTGTTCACAGAGCACACACAAGACCTTTTCAGTGGAACAGATTGTTCACAATTATCATTCAAGCTATGACTTTTTGCAGAAATGTGAGGCAAAATATACATATTCTGGACTAAGACAAAATTTTCTTGGACATCTGTCTGCCTTCAGATATTTAACAGTCTTCTGTCTGGCTAACCAATTATTTGAGTTCATTTTCCCCATTTTCTTATCCTGGACTGTTGCTTTTGGACAATGGAGCAAGAAACACTTGCACTGTTTGAACATTCATCAGTCGTCTGTTACACACACCTCCTTTGTTCGTCTCAGTCACTAAACACTCAGATCTCTTTAACCATTCATGCCTCGGAAATAAACAAATGAGTATTGTATATCCCTTCCACAGCTGATTTACTATACTAAGGAAGATCAGGAATATCTAAGGGTGTCTAAGACTGTTTTAAACCAAATATTTCTGCTAAGAACTGTCTGGTTGTTATTGCTAGAGGAAAACATTCTCTGGAGAATGTTATCTTGAGATATTACATTTGTAAGAATCATCACTAATAGAGCATACATTTGACTTTGCATTATTTTCATTGATGCTTCATCCACTTCCTCCCTCTGTTCTTTGTTTATTGTCAAATACACATTTCATTTTGCCAGTCCCTAACATCTCTTCTCAATTGAATGCTTTCTTCTTCTTTTTCATTTAGTCCTAATGCATACAGTTCTAAAGTTTTGCACTGCTTACATATGTTATTTTCCTATTTTTATTTTTTATTTTTTATTTTTCCCAGTATCTGCTTTTCTCCCTTCTTCTCTCCAGGTAACATATTTTAAGGGAATTTTTGTAAACCTTTCCTTTACCTATAGCTATCTGCATTTCAGCATGCTATACTGAGCAGGATAAAGTGCATTTTGCTTTGAAATTCCACTGCTTTTCCATATAACTTCTTCACAGATGCTGAAACATTGAATTAATTTTAGTGTGTATTGCATATGTACAATATGCATTAGTTATACTTTAGCATGCCCCGGTGGCACAAGTGGTAGGAATGCCGCATTGCAACACTGGAGGCCCAGGTTCAAATCCCCCCTGTGGCGCAAGTGGCAGAAGTGCCGCTCTGCTACACACGAGGCTCAAATCCCGGGGGGTTGGACTTGATGATCTCTAAGGTCCCTTCCAACCCGCACTATACTATGATACTATGATACTATTTACATATATAAAAAAAAAAAAAAAAAAAAGAATATAATGGAGTGGAATAGGGACGACAAAACTAGAATGGAAGTATGATGCCAGTATTATGGCATGGAACTGAACATACATCAGCTTTTTATTATGTTTCTCTTCAATTCAGACTAGCATTTGTGGACCCTGTAAGGGTATGAGTAGATGCAGGGAAGTATTGACATTGTATAAATTTGTGCCTTTAACTTAGAGTCCTAAATCAGCTAGGAGGTCATCATGACCCTTTGGGAAATCAAGAACTCCAGAAAGGATAAAACAGCCTAGAAGACTGACCAGAATAACATTTGTGGCAGCTATGTTCTTTACACAAATTCTGTGAAAAACTATGACCTATTCATTCCTAGCTGAAATTAAGGACTTGAGGTTTTCTTCCTCTGACTTCATACCCTTTGATTTGTGTACATATGTTGGGACACAACTGAAAAGCCTACTATTAGCTTAGGAAGGACAAACAGTGCTTTAATTTGATTTTGCTTGTTAATGTGAACATTATTCTTTTCATTTGATGGCAAGTTGAACATGAATCACCAGTGTGCCCTGGCAGCCCTACCCTGGAGTGCATCAGACAGAACACTGTGAGCTGGTCAAGGAAAGGGTCTGTCCTATTCTGCTCTGCACTGGTACTGCCTCACCTTGAGCACTGTCTGCAGTTTTGAGCAGAACAGTTTAGAAAGGACATAAAACCATTAGAGAGCATCCAAAGGAGAGCTACAGAAATGTTGAAGTGTCTAGAAGGCAGGGCATATGGGAAATAGCTGAGGCCCCTTGGTTGGTTTAGCCCAGAGAAGAGGTGTCTGAGGGGATGGTGTACAGCTTCTTACAAGGGGAGCTGATGAGCAAAGCTGAGCTCTGTTCTCTTATGAAAGTGATTGACAGGACCTGAAGAAATGACAGGGAACAGGCTCCCCAGCACAGTGGTCATAGTACCAAGCCTGCTGAAGTTCAAGAAGCATCTGGACAACTGTAGACATCACAGAGTTTGAATTTTGAATGGTCTTATGTGGATTCAGGAGTTGTAGTTGATCATTGTTGTGAGTTCCTTACAATTTGGGATATTCTGATTCTATAATTAACTCCAGTTTTCAAGTCAAGTAGCCAGTTTGAGATTAATCTATTCATATTGTCTGTGATATGATAGATAAATTTAAGGAAATACAAATTTTTGTTTTATATCTGTGCTTAGTAGGGCCCTGTACAGTGATTTGCTCAGCTACAATGACAGTTTTAATCAATCATTTTAATGATTACGTTGCCGCTCATTATTTGGTTTGGAACCTAGTTGCACTAATGTTTCCAAAAACAAGCTTTGCATTCCTTCAGAGTGGGGAGATAAAGCATGATGATCAGACATAAAGGGTTCTCACAGATGCATTCAGCTTCTGTCACCTTTACTCTTGTTTAGCAGTGCCTTATGCAACAGCAGTTCTACACGTGAAAGGATGACTCACAGAACAGAATATTGCATTCTCTGATCAAAGTTGACAATACATCCTTGAGATATCAAATGTGACAGAATTCAGCAGGGAACCTTTTAAGGGAGAAGATTTCATAGCCAACAGTCATGTTTCACATATCAGGAGATTAATACTCCATATAACATAATCTCCAGCAATGTTGTCTCAAATAAGTATAAGGTTGTATCCAGTTTGCAAAGTTGAGTGCAGACCTGTTTCTTCAGTGAGAAAACTTTTCATGATTTCTTGTAATTAGCATTGTTGGGAAAAAAATAAAAAAATGATGAGCTTATTGGGCGCATGACTCCAAGTTTATTTACAGATAACACTCGGACTTGAAAAAATATGTTTGTTTTACATTATACATTACTACAAAGTAATGCAAGAAAGCATGCAGCTGAGAATGTTCAAATCTCAAATGAAGAAGTCATTAAAAAGTGATGGTCTGTGTGAGGCAAAACCATTAGCACAATATCCTGCAGGATACAAAAAGCAGACTAGCAGTAATTACAGGAAAAATCAATAAGCGTTTCTCATGCCTTTCTGATCAAAACTGTAGCATGATATTAGAAACCTGTGAAACATAGGGATACCCATTTAGTCTTACTTAGAGATAAATAATGCTTATCAAATCAGTCATATTCTCAGCACTTGCACAAGTCCCTGGTCTCCAGCAATGAATGGCATCTCAGGAGAAGAATTTCTTTGTCATACTCACATGGGCTGTATGCTAAAAAGAAAAGTGTATGAAGGAGTGACACACTTAAGTATTCAAAAGTGAAAAGAAAATATTACATTTGAACTTTTAGAGGTAAATGTTACACTGCAGGATTTAATCCTTCTCTCCTGCTGTTGTGTAAATGAATAACTCCTCTGATTTATCAGACTGACTCCACATGAATCTGTTGCAATATGAGAAACAAGTCTAGAGGGTACAACTAGCGCATGTTTTGCATTATAGCTATTAATTAAAGAATAAATGAGACTTTAATCACTGTTACTGAATTGTTGCTCTTCAGAACTGTCATTCAACCCCAAAATACTAATGGCCTACAGACTTCACAGTCATATATCAGATTGCAATTTTGTGCTTAAAATAATTATTTTTAGGAATTATATTTATTTTCCCTTTACCCGTGGAACTAACTACTTTGTTATGGGAAACTGGGTTGCTTTTCACAATGGAGAGATTAAGGATCACGTTCTAAATTTCAAGCATCTTTATAGGAACAAAATGTTCTATGACTTATATATCATCCTATGCCTTTGTATCTGGTGTGGCAAAGTAGAATATACATTGCAATTTACTTGCATTTATTCAGAAAATAATTAAGCTGTGCATTCATGGTATATTGACAAATGTAGTTCCAGCTCCTCAAGGAGCTGATTTATCACAGAACTCATGAGAAAGCTATATTTTGAATCATATCCCAAAGTTGACATATTCTGGATAAGCCACTTCAAATGGAAATTAGCTTTAAGCAACTCCATTCAGGTTTTGTTCTACCAGGGCCTTTTTCTTCCTTGAGTCTTCCCTACATAAATACACTATGCCCAAGTCAACTGCCTGGAAGACATCAGACAAGTATTCCCCTGTGCCACAAATTGGAAAACTTCAGTCTTCAGGTCAGTTTGAGGAACACTATGATATGAAGAAAATGTCTAACTGCTAACTGCTATAAGCACTAGAAATTACAGTCAGGCTGTAAAACCCATTAGGGATTATTTAAGTTTCAACTCGGTGAAAACATTGTAAGTTGCCATAAATAAATTAGTTCGTTGCTTGTTGATCTATGTTTACTTCAGTGAAGTTCAGAGGCACAGAAGGTTTAACACTTTGGTAACAACTGTAAAAATGAAAAATCATGTTCTAAAGTGCTTACATAAAATATTAAAATAACATAAAATGTGAAATATCTAGCATTTTCATTTAACAAAATCCTTAAAAAAAGGATGCTAAAATTTGGACAATGTTAAATGTACTTAATTTCATTCACCTCAAAAGTTTCACCACAGAACAGATGTCTTCTAGGACATAGCCTAGGCAAGGAATAGGAAGTTTACCTACTGTCATATGAGAATAGCTCTTAGTAATGTTTATTTCGGTAATTAAGGTCAAACAGACACAGAATTCTTATTTGAGCATAAAAAAAAAGTACACCTGATCACTTTACCTAGTGAAATTCAGTATAAGCTTATATTTTCAGCATGCTGCTCATTACAAGAGTAAATTGGAATAACCTAGTGGCTAAAATGTGATTGCTGTCATCAGAGTTTTAGAGATTTGCTTATGTATAAATGCTTCAAAAATTACAGATTCTTAAAATAAGATACTCAACATCACTAAATAAAACAGGCCTATTTCTTAATGTTAAATGTTAAATTTTATGTGTACCATAAAGCAGATCTATTTTGGATTGGGTTCTTAATTTAATTATGAGATTGTCATTCAACTTTATATCTGAAAATAGAAGCCTAGAAATTTTTATGAGCATGTCTATTATGTATATGCACCTCCTACTAACTTCATTAGAAACAATGGGTATCCACAACATGCAGGATTAAATGATAAGAACCGGAGTGGATTAGAAACATCCACCTCACAATTCACAAATTGTCAAATGTTATTATGCTAAACACAGTGATCTCCAGACTCAATAATTTGTGCAGGTAACACATCATTATAGTCATACTGGTCTGCATCCTCACACATAACCTGACTTTGTACTACAACACACACACCAAGAAAGTAATTACATTAATTATAATCCATTTTTAAGATTGTAGATTTATAGACCAGAAGAGACCACACTAATCAAATAATCTGACTGCTTTTGTACTACAGACAATATATTTACCCAGAAAATCTTACACCAGACTGAGGTTTCTTCTGTCAACTGAAGAATAACTTCTGTTAGGGTGTCTAATAAAACTTGTAGATTACTACCAACTGTACCACAGTGTGTCACAGGCCTTCAAAATATATTCTGATTTACCTTAATGTTCAAACCAATATTATTTGGCTAGTCAGTACACTGTCTCTGCTAACCTGTTACATATTATTCTACTTGCAAGCATAATTCAGCTTTTCCATGTGTGATGCACAGGTTGGTGTCGGTGACATTCTAGGATACACTGGTCTGACTACAATTTTTTTTTTTAAACTATTTTTATTTTTATTTTTTTAATATTCAGTGCAAACACATTTATAAAAAATCAAAGATCTCACCTTTCAACTTCCCAGAAGATTACTTTGCATCACAGTCATTAACAGACATCTTTTCTTCATGTAAATCTGTTCTGCCTATTTTGTAAACCAATCAATTCACAGTGCAAAAATTGATAGATACTAAATTGATCATGTAATCAAACTTACATAACAAATGTTTTAAACTTGTATGTCTACATTGCACACAAATATCATAGCACAGGTTATTGTGTTAGCTCTACTTGTGCAAAACATCTAAACTAAATGTTATAAAAAGAAGAATCTCTTATCACTTTTACACCACTCACCATTCTCTGGCCCTCAAATGAAAAGAACTAGGGAAAAAAATTTTCTTTGGTAATGCCACAATTGTTCTGATGAGTGACTACTCAAAATTCAGCAGCAATATAACTGAGGATGAAGTAATAAAGGCTCACTGAATATTGAAAATCTGGCAGTTCAGTGGTTCAAAATTTAAAAGAAAGTGTTTATACTGTGGACAAGTACACAATTTATAATGGCAACAAGACTTGTCACTGTAAATCTTTTATGTATTTCCTGTACATCTTTCAACTCATCATTAAAATTCCGTAGGAGTCTCAGATACTGTGCAGCACTGCAGGAAAGTTATCAGGAAAGTTATCATGCTTAAAAGTTTTTTCATTACACTATCATCCCTATTGCTTTGCCAACCTATATCGATATCCCAGCACTTCCTATATCAGTATATAAACTTTTGGGCCTGAGAGCATTTTTCAGCTCTTGGGTCTTGCTGTATGGGTGGCTCTCCTCCCTGTTTTGGATTCAAAACTCTGAGATGCAGCATTTCTTTTTATCTTGCCAATCTTCTCAATAGGAATTAATGTCATAATCTGGGAAAAACAAAAAAACACATATAGTCTTGTCTCCTACCATCTATGTAACATTTTGTTGATGAGAACAGTTATCAGACACATAAGCTTAGCTGGTTCAAGTTAGCCATAGGACAGTACAAACTGGAAGAGACCACAGGAGGTTCCTAGTTCAACTTGATACTCAAAGTAGGGTGAGTTTTAAGGACAGACAAGATTGCTCAGGAATTTACCAGGTCTTTGTAGTGGTGTAACCTGGCAGCAGCTCAGCACCACATAGCTATTCACTCACTCCTCCCCAGCTGGGATGAGAGAGAGAACTGGAAACAAAAATGGAATTCAGGATTTAAGATAAAGGCTATTTACTAAGAAGAGAAAAATGGAAACAAAAATGCAATATTAACAATATATAGTGTCATGGTTTTGTAATTTTGTAATTTTGCTATCAGTATTCCACATCATAACATCATGTAAAGTATGGATACTTCTATTGAATGTGCAGTCCACAGAAGAAGACTACATATCCCAGAGAACAACAGGGGTAATGATAAGTCACGGGACCAGGACGCTATATAATCTTGTTCCCAGGCTGGAGTGCCCTCCTTCTTCTCTTGAACTTCTCGGAGAGTGGGAAGCGTTCCAGCTGTGTCGCCTAGAGTTCACAGTAGGCCTCTCGGTTTTTGGGGACTCTCTCTCTGTTTCGTTCGATTTGTTAGCCTCAAGTATATTATATTGTGTTATCTTGTATTTTGATATCATATTTAGTAAAATAAGTTTTTCCTCCTTAGATTGCCGCTGTTTTTATCCCATTCCCCCTTTCCCCCTCCTTTCCGGTCCCCGGGGCGGGGGAGGTGGGGGGGGGGGGGGGGCATGGGGTGGCTTCCCCTGTCACGGGCATAGGTAAATCTAAGTAACCCGTGACATATAGCCACAGTACAACTACTTGCTACCTGCTGACTGATACACAGAAACAATATAGTGCCCTATCAGTAGTAGTACAAGGTCTCACTACCCACCAATGTCTCACAGCTTCTAAGAAGAGGCTACCTCCAGGCAACAACCCATAACTTTATGGGCTTCTGCATGATGCTGCATGGTATGGAGTAACTCCTGGCTTAATTCAGGCTCCTGTCCTGGCTCTGTCAAACCCCAGGCCACCAAGCCATAAAAGAGGTTACACTTCCCTGCTGAGTAGCTGGGATTGGCCTGGCTGCGCTTCTGTTACTCAGTAACAGTTTTGGTCTGCTAATAAAGTTGTCTTAGATGAAACCAGGACAGTCTTGAAAATCAAAGAAAATGGAAACTGTTTGGCATGTGCCCATTCTTCTGATATCTGACCATAACACTATTGTTTCATCTAATGACTGTTGACTCTTTCCATCCAGCCATACCTTACTGTGTAGTATATTGGCAGCTCTCAATTTGATTCCATCTGTAAACTTGACAGGAGTATGCTTAATCCTATCAATCACTGAACAGCTGATTTTGTGGATGTAAAATAATGAAGCAGAGGTATAACAAATCCAGCTTTAAGATTCTTTCTGTTCAGTTATCACAAGCATCCAATAAAGTCCAACCACACTAAATAATTGTATTTGCCAATGGCAGTAAAATGTTGTACATTGTACAGCCTAAATGCAGAGGTGACTATAAGATAAGCTACTAGAGTTCAGCATCTTTTTAGCTACCAGGAATGATATGCAGAAATTTAATTTAAACTTGGATAGAAAATAGTGGTCATCCTTGAAGTGTGTACTTTGGGTAAAACAGAATTTTAATGCTCTTATATGTTGTCAATACTCATAATTGAATACAATTGTGCCTAGTAAAGCAGGCTTACCAAAAAAAGATTGTGTTGCTGTACAGCAACGAGGCCACTGATCCCTTAAACCATATTTGAATGTACAGTTTTCTAGGATTTGTTCAACAGCTGAAAATCTCACCCTTGAAGTTAACAGGAGGTTTTTCTTTGAGTGGGATTTATATTTTGCCTGCCAAATAAGAGTGATCACTTAAACTTCAACACTGTAAAAAAATCTACTTAAAGCATTTAATTACTAAAGAAGGTCTTAAAGTAGAGTTGGCATATTTAAATGGAGGATACCCTTTATTCATCTTCTCTGTTTTTCAGAGACTTAGCAGTGAACATGATTTTGAGGAAAGAATTATTTTGAGAAAAGAACAGAATGATCAAAGAATCATCATGGCTTCTTCACGTTTGGTACTCAAAAAATTGAAATTATGTTTTCATTTTTTCATCACTAACTTTGCACACAAACAACTGATTGAACCCTATTACTTGTGTTGTTGCCTTAAGACGATCATCATGCCTGTCCCAAACCTCATTCAGAGTTAAATGAACAGTCCTATTCTCATAATGGACAGCTAATATCAAGGGTAGTACCATTGGTTTTCTTTGATGTGAATATCCTTTTAATGGCTTTAGATCCTCTGGACATGACCAGACAGAAAGTGAAATTCAAATCTCACTCCAAAGAAATTTATGAAATTCCAAAGAAATTTATATATGCATTCAAAATTATTGAGTGCTCTTGGTAATTATTATTATTTTCATAAAGACAAGCTGAGGCAAATAAATATTCCAGAGATATCTCATCACAACCACCTACTAGCTAATCAGCATATACTTTGGAGTATCACCTATGCATACACTGAATCTACAAGGATGAGAATGCCACCACCAGTTTTAAAACCATGCAGATAATATGGCTTCTTCTTTTCTTTTTCTTTTCTTTTTTTTTTTTTTTCTAAATTTATTATGAATGCATTACTTGTTCCAAAATTTGTAGTGCTTTCAGGTTTAGTGTCATCTCAGGTAAAACATATATGGAAGTAGTTCATACATGAAAACTTAGGAAGCTGTGAAATCTGATAGTTGAACAAATTCATATCCCTTTCCAGGTCAGATTCTTCTTCAAGAAGATGATGGGGTTAGGATTAAGATGGTTAGGGTTAGGATTAGGGTTAGGGGTAAAATTAAAAGTTCACAATCATTTTTTCAAAAAAAAAAATGTCAGTGCTTCAGACATATTTCTTACAATTATATTACCATAGGCAACATGTTACAGAGCAGCTGGAAGCTAAATCAAGTAGGAACTGCACTGTGCTAGGCCTAATAAAGCAGAGTACAATGCTGTAGTACTAAATGGCAGGATGTAACTGATACAGCCAACCAGAAGGAAAGAGAAAGTAAACAGGAATTTTTGGTATAAATGCTTATAGTAAGACTTAAGAATGGATCAATGGCTTCAACTGAGGGGGAAAAAAATAAAAAAGCTAGTAACAGCAGATGTTTGATCGTTTGTTTTGTAATTCACCTCAGGAAAACAAACAAGCAAATAAATAAATAAAATTAGACAATCATATCAATCATATCAATGTAGAAATCAAGAGTTCAGTATCTTTGCAGGGAGATATCATATAAGTCTCTGTCTCTAAAATTAGAAAAGCTGCCTATTTTAACAGTGACATTGCCATATCTACATGCTGGCATGAGGACTCACATTTAACAAAATGCAGTTAGAATTTCTTAGAAACATTTTTCAAAACCTGGAAGTCATTTGAACTACGATAAATGCATGAATCTAAATTAAAATGCAGAGAGAATATCCAATGATTAATATCCGTGAGAAGATTCATTTGACTTCAATAATGCATTAACAATATATACGAGCTCCAAATAGAGCAAACAATGTCAGATATTCTGCAGGTTGGAATACTAAACATTTCACTTTCTAGAAAATTGCAGCTGTATCATGAGTCTTTTTTTTTCACCCTCCTATGATAGCAGATAGCCTGAGTGATGCTTGGAATGTATCTGATTTAGCAGGATCGAGATAAACAAAATCTGTTTATTTTCATTTTAGATCTAGGATCTGGACACACCATTCACCCAGCTGTGCTGCAAGATGGCAAATGCACTTCTGTCTTCGTGTACAAGCAGGAGAATGAGAACATGGTTAATAAAGCTGCCAACACCTGAAAACCCTGTGCCATCCATGTCTTCTGCGCTTCCTTTCTTGCGCTGTGGAAGCTAATGGGATCCACCTGGTTACTGAACGTGTGAAACCTTTGGAGACAGTCCTGGAAACACTTTCTTTTTGAACTGGGTTACAGACAATAAACTCTGTTACAATCCTGTAATTTTAATGATGTCCTGACTTGATATAAGGCATACAGTGAGATCAAAATATTAAAGATAGAGTACATATATGTACAATATGTACATACTTTTTGAGTCATTAAGCTTTAATAATAATCTTAAATAGATCATGGACTGGATCTCTTTAAACTAATTCTCCCATTAATTTATTTATTTATTCTTCCTAACTCTAATGGCAATGGATGGACAAAAATGTCAAGCATGTACGTTATTATTGAGACACATACACACATAGTTTCCTATTATTTCCTTTCATAGGAAAAGATCTTAAATAGAAATCAACCTATTCATACTGCTGTGTCATACACTGTTGATGTAATTTCTGTAGTGCAGAAGTAAAACTAGAAAGTGAACCCAGTATCTTTCTTTTTTATCTTTACTTAATGAAGCAGGCCTTACTGATTAGGAATTTCAGAGATAAAAGACCTTAATAGCTACAGCTCTATCTTTTCCTATTTAAAACATGATTATAGTGTACCAACATATTAACTTAGAAAATATTTTGAATAAGTTGATTATAAAAAGGAACTATTAAAATATATCTTATTTCCATTTTAACTAGATTGTCATTTCATGACTTCTCTCAAACAGTGACAGCACACGAGCAACTCAGCTTTCAGAGATGAATATATCACAGTGACCTCCCAGTAATGATAATAATGATAATAATAAATCACCGTATGTAAGTTATAGGATGCTCTGCATGGTACTTATCCATTTATCCCCATGTAGCTTTACATAAACGTGAAGCGGATGATTAAATGTGAGTAAGAAATTAACTTTCCCATTCTAATTAGTGGAATGGAGATGTTATTTTGCAGACACTTGGAGATGTCTGCTTTATAATGAATTATTTTTTTGTGATATCTGGAGATGAGACAAACATACCATGACTTTTTCTCCCTACTCAGATACAAAAGACAATAGAAAATTTTGCACATAAATGAAATCTAAACACAAACACAAGAGGAGTTTGGAGTCACCAGCAGTATACTGAGGAATAAAAAATGGTATTGCAGCAAAGGAAAAATCCTCATGCTCTACAAGGAAACCTCAATTAGGACATTTTTGCAACTATCCACTTTGCAAGACTCAGTAAAACTGAAAAGCTGAAAGGAGATGACCTAATAAAAATCATTGCCAATTTTTCTCTTATTTCTTTAAATATTGTCTACTGAAACTAAAATTCCCTTTAATGTAGGAACTCTACATGAATATAAAGATCAACAGTAATTTCACTGAGGCTTGGTCATGCTATGAATCAGATATGACCTTCATCTATCACAGCCCTTAAATATGTGTTTGATTTGAAATAAGCAGATAATATCCCTGTGTTCAGAGGTACTATTTACTCTCTTAAACAAGTTTTCATACCCTTTGTAGATTTGGATCTGAGTATTCAGAACACAGAATCTAAAGGATAAAACCAGGCAAAACCTTGCTACTTTTCCACAAACTTAACCTCTGCTCTATCAGCTGCTGGCCTAGGTAATGGAATGATCAATAACTATTTAAAGTTTTAGCCAGGTTAATCATTACACAGAAGCAAGTTGCAGATTAAGTGAAATGCCTGCCTGAGGTATGTGTCTGCACATTTCACACAGCTAGAGATAGACCTTAAACAGTGACATTTAAATTAGTGAACTTAAGTTGAGAATAAACAGTTCTGTAAGTGGAAATCTTTTTCTTATGTTTCCCACCCATCCTCAAATTTGACAATAGTAAAGCTTATCTTAAGGGCTTATCATACAGGTACTTAATTTTTTTCCACCTAGGAGATCCTTACACCAGTAATAACAGGTTCTATTTATTCTTCTAAATTCCTTTCAGTAGCCTTCTATTTTCTTTGTGCCATCAGATCTTCTATTTTATTTTACACATCCATCCTTAAGAATCAAATTTCCTGTCTATTAAGTTCTCATATATTTTGAATTTATGTGTTTTTTCCCACTTAGAACTTTTTATTACTCAGTGATATGATTTCCTAGCTATTGTTGTTTTACCTTATTTATGGTTTCCCTAAACAATGTTGGAAGAGAGAAAATAACATACCAACTAAAATCTATAGCATCATATTGGGAATATCTAGGTAATATGATATCATAGTCCACTGTAGAATTCATAGCAAGTGAACTGACACACAAATCTTAGAAAGAAAAATCTTATGAACAATATTGTTAGCTAATGGCACAACATGAATCTGTTCTGATGAGTTTTGATCTGGTCAATTTTTAGGTTACACCTTAGTGCCAACTTTCTCTGGGATGTTGTGGCTGGACTCCTATGGCATTTTTCTTTCTGTTTGTAAATTATTAAAGGTAAGGTAGCAAGTAGAACAGAGAAAAAGAGAAACAAATGATACAGTTCTGTCTCAGAACCTTCTAGATATTTTGTGTGTTTACTATATGAGAAGAACTGTATTCTTCAGGTACAGAGGTCTACATCTTATGCTCTAACTTATGGAATCAAGTGTTTAACAATTTTATTGTGCTTGTGTTTGGACACTATCAAAACTCAAATAGCAAGTAGTCAGCCTTGGATGGAAATCTGTACAGAGATTATCTATATTTATGAGGGCTATGTCCTTTGTTCCTGGATCTCCTACAGGACAGAAACCTCTCTGAGGAAAAAGTGGACAGATCAGCTTTAAAAGGGCTGGGATGAGCTCCAGCAAATTCAGGCAGAGAAGTGACAAATAAAAATTGACACTTTCAGGGACTTCACAATTATTTTATTCATGGAACATCTGGGAGTGTGTCTTGAGTGTAGCAGTAAGAACAAGGAATGTCATCTGAGAGATCAGCCATGACTTCCCAAGTCACGTAACAAAAACATTGTAGGCTAGAAACAAAGGTGGCAGGTCAGTTGAGAGTCTGAGACAGTGTTATTTGCTTCCTCCTTAAGGATTATCTAAACTAAGTGATGATTTTAGTGATTTAGTTCATGCAGTTGAGTGCCAAATAAATCTTTTTAGCAATGTAGTAGTGAAACCTCATGAAGAAGACTGACAGTATTTAACTGTTTTCTCCTATGTATTTTCCTGGAACTCAAGATAATAGATATCTTTATTTTTTAACTTGCAAATACAAATAAATCTAGAAAATCCATAGGTACTCAGTAGACAGTTAATAAGAAGACATCTAATGGTTTTTTACTTTTTCCTTTTTTTTTTTTTTTTTTTTTTTTTCCTGTTTAGACTTACAGAATGCAAATATTTTCTTCTATTCTGAAACAATTTTTGAGTTTTGTGGTATGTGACCATTTCTGATTTTATAAGGAAAGCACATCTGCCTTTCCTGTATAAGATAAAAAAGTTGAAGTCATTCTCCTCAGATGTCATTAATCATTTCTATACTAAGATGTTGTAAAGACACTATTCTTTTGAAAAAGCAGCATAGACAAGATGTTCAGATTAAAATATTCAGTCTGTTCAAGCTGAAGTAAGCACTGAACTGAAAGTTCTTGTCTGAAATTTACTGTAACACTGTCAAGACATTTTAATATGAACTTTCTCTAAACTGTTCTTCTGGGCATGAAAAGTTCAGTAAACAATGATTAGAAGACCTTCCTGAAGAATTCAATTATTTATAGAGTGGGACATCTTCAATAGTAGAAATTACACAAAACAGAATATCCCATAAGTCATTTGGCCATTCTTACAAAACAAAACTTCAATTTCTCTCAGGCAAACAGCCAAACAAAAACAAAATATGAACTTTGCTCGCATACCTCCAAATATTTCCAACATGTTTGCTGAAAAGCACTGATGAGAATTCAGGTAAAATCATAGGTTAGGAATCTCACATTTGAGTCTTAGAATTGGTGTTATTATTGCACCCGGAATCATAAGCTAGTTAAGTAGACTCAGTGGTTTATGTCTCAGTTTCTCAGTTTGCAAATCTGAGACAGTAATATCAGCTGACTCTATGGAATGTGTTGAGACGTTTACATTTCATCACTGATTTTTTTTTAATAAGTTGTACTTTTGCAGAGTGTATCAAACCCAGTGTTTGTAGATGTTCTACAAGTGTAGATCTGTAGGTGTTAATCTGACACGCTCAAAAGTAATGATCATATATTTCCCTTACAAAAATACCAAACTTTTTCTAATTGAGAAAAAACAAAAGAGAATACTGAGGCAAGCCATCCCCCTTTCCCTTCTAGTTTAATATCTTGATTAAACTTTGCATTCTATTTATTTATTCAGTATTGTCCAGCAGGGACCCCCAGGCACAAAATCACGAGTAATACCCATTCAAGTAATACAGACTCTTTGTTTTCTTCCACTGTTTCATTTGTCATTTGTTTCATTTCATATACTCATCCAGATGGTTTTAGACATTTTGCTATGGTTTCTTGCTCCTTGGAGGCCTTGATAACCAAAACAATAAGGAAAGTTCAAGACCCACAGTATTACCCAAAGGACTAAAGACACTTATTTGGTATTTACTTTTCTCCATGAACAGATATATCAAAGGGCAGATTAAAATTCTATATAGCGATGATGTCTCAGAAATATAACAAAAATACTTCTTCAATTGCCTTCTGTTTTCAGTAGACACATGATATTTACAGTCATTAATGTATATGTTATTTACGGCATTGTCCTGACTGGACAAAGCTGGTATGAAATTGTCTGCATAGTAGCTGAGATGGTACTGTGCTTTAGATTTGTAAAAAAAATCAATACTGATAACACACCAATGTTTTAGTTGTTGCTGAGCATTGTTTATACTAGTTCAAGGACTTCTCAGAATCTTGTGCTGCACCACTAGCAATGAATCTGGGGTGCTCAAGAAGCTGAGAATTACACAACCAGGAAACTAACTCAAAGTGGCCAAAGGGATACTCCATACTATGCTGCATAATGCTGAGCAGGGGGCCTGAAGCTGTTTGGGAGCTGGCTGGTTGCCTGTTGCTGATAAACAACTATGTTACACAACACTTACTTTGTATAGTCCATCCCTTCTACCCTCTCTCCCTCCATCCCTTCCTTCCTCTCTTCCTTCTATCTGCATTTCTTTCCCTTTATCTTTCTTCTTATTAAGCCATACTATAAATTTTATTCATTTATTTTTCCAGTTCTCTTCTACATAGTCTCGTGAGAGGAGTGAGGGAACAATTGTTTGGTTCTTAGCTGCCTGTTGGGTTAAATAGACCAGGGCTATTCCCAATATGTATTTTGCTTGTGGCTTCCTTGTTGTGGATGCTAAGTAAGATGTACGGCACTATGAAATACCATTTCATTCTGAGTTGTCTTGATGTAAGAGAACATTTTCTTTCTTTATATTTTATTTTATTTTATTTTATTTTATTTTATTTTATTTTATTTTATTTTATTTTATTTTATTTATTTTTAATACATTAACATAGACTTAAACATACATTCTCAATTATTTCAGTAGGAGCCCACATGAATGTGTCAGCACTAGAGAGAAATTTTTGCAGAACCTGAGCTAACACTTATATATTTGCAAAAAATTATTCTTAACAAATTGTCCAGTTGCTGGTTGTTACTACTCTTCAAATGCAGTATTTAATGTACTTTTTTATTATGTACAATTTATTATTTATTAGGTACATTTGCATATGAAGTGAGTTATTTTAAATAACTTATTCAGTGAAGGAAAGAGTATATATATATATATATATAAAGTGCAAAAAATGTTCCCTTGGCCATTATGATAACCATTTCTCATGCTTCAGTACTTCATCTATGTGCCAACATTGCTATGAACTGGAGTAGTCCCATCACAGGTAATTAGCTGGCCATTGATTCAGCTCAGTTCCCTTATCAGACTTAATTTGCTTTTTGCAGCAATTTTTCTCACAGCTGTAATAAGGTAGTGGCTTAGAATCATCAGGTACAGAGTTTAAGAGCATGTCATCAGGGATATTTTGATGACTCTTGCAAGTATGAGTGAAGCTTAAACCACTCCTAAATTCTTTGTCCAATAGCAGAGTCAATAAAAGGTGTCCACACTGCATTAATAACAGCACAGCCTGAAGCTGTAGGTGAAGCCATTACTGGAGGTGAGTTTGAGCTAATGTGCTGAGATGTGAACTACTAAGGCTAAGATGCAAACATCCATTTATTTTCAGTTATGAAAAAGATTGTAATCAGCCCAAGTCATTCCTGGATGGAAATTATTCTTTTACGAAAATAGTTAAAAGAGGTAGGATAATGGCATAATTTTAAAGCATTTCATTCTAGTGTAAAATGAAAGATAAAGTATTTCCACATTCCAAGCGATTTAGAGTTTTATTTCTGTAATCCAAGCACAGTTTAATCTTCTGACTCAAAATGCAAAGAGCCAGAATTTTCATTGCTACAAACTGGTGTAACTACTGTAAAGAAATGTTTGTTCAATTAAG
Organism: Coturnix japonica; assembly: GCF_054131305.1. Lineage (NCBI taxonomy): Eukaryota > Metazoa > Chordata > Aves > Galliformes > Phasianidae > Coturnix > Coturnix japonica. Next base: position 16,915,957 of record NC_140663.1, read on the forward strand.
GTCTAAGAAATTACTGAAGAAAAAACAAATAATCAGGCAAAATGAGTAAAAATAACACCAATATTTTATTGACAATTATCCATTCATTCCTATTTCATCTTTGCCAACATAAATTATAAGGCATACAACAAAAAAATATAACGTATTGCGTTTATAGTCATATACTGTGCATATTTCACAATCTGTTGAGTACATTTAACAATACATGGAAGCCATCCAAACTCTTATAAAAATTGATATATATCTCATTAGCATTTTGAAGATGTCAGCCATTTCTTATGTGGGGATATAGAAAGCAGTCTGCCAAGGGAAATAGTTGTTTTACTGCACTGTGTCAGAACAAACATGATTAACACTGCGCCATATGTGTGTCCTCATGAACTCCCATGAGGGACTGGATAACTAGGTCTTATTGTCAATTACTGAAATTGAAAGTGCTTTATACCTCAGATTTTAGTGCATAAACAATTTGTACATAGGTTGATTAGGAATACTGCTTGTGAATGCTTGTGGGCAGACTTGCTGATGTAGATTTTTATTACTATTTTTTTTATTAAGGATCTAAGAGAGAGAGAATTCATGTGAAAAGTCATTGAAAGGTAAACAGTATTCAAACAACAAACAAACAAGAGTAAACCACCAAAGAAACAGGAAGAGAATGAAGTTACATAAAGAAGTATCTTATACTGATATATATTACTTCTGCTCTTCCATCTTGGGTTATTTCACAGTTATCTCAGACATTTTAAGTAGAGGATGATGGCACCAACATATTTCTTATATTTTTACTATTACTTGTAGAATCACAGAACCTTTTGCATTGGAAGAGACCTTTAAAGGTCTCTTTAACATCCAATTGCCCTGTAAAACACAAGATCATCTACATCTAGGTCAGGTTGCTCAGAACCTGATCCAGATTTACCTTGAAGGTCTCTATAGATAGAGACCGGACTTCCACCATATCTCTGGGCAACCAGTTCCAGTGTCTCACCATCACTGTAAAAAACTTCTTCCTTATATTCAGATGAAATCTAATCTCCTGTAATTTGAAACCAGTTTCCCTTGTCCTATCCAAGCAGACCCTATTAAAGAGTTGATTCACTTTTTTCTTATTGCTTTCGTTTAGACCCTGACAGACTGTCAGGTCACCTTGGAACCGTCTCTTTCCAGACTGAACAGCCCCAGCTCTTTTAGCCTGTCCTTGTGGTGTTTCATCCTTTGGATCATTTTTGTGACCCTCCTCTGGATAAACTCTAATATTTCTATGTCTCTCCTATACTGAGGACTCCACATCTGGACGTGGTACTCCATGTGAGGTTTCACCAGCACAGAGTAGGGAGGCAGGATGGCCTCCTTTAATCAGCTGGCTATGTTTCTTTTGATGTAGCCCAGGATAAGTTTTGCTTTCTGGGCTACGAGATCATATTCCTGGCTGATATCCAGCTTTCCATCTACCCATATCTCCAAGTCCTTTTCAGCAGGGCTGTCCTCAATCCTTACATCCTCCAGCCTCTGTCAGTAGTGGGGGTTGCTGCAATCTTGCACATGGATTTGTTGGGCCTCATGAGGTTCACCTGGGCCCAAGCCTATCTAAGTCTCTCTGGATGGCATCCTGTTCCTTGGGCACCACACAGCTTGGTATCATCCTCAGATTTGACGAAGGTGTACTCATTTCTACTGTTCATGTAATTGATGAAGATACTGAAGAGAATCAGGCCCAATACTCACACTTTGAGGGACACCACTTGTCACTGATCTCCAACTGGACACTGAGCCATTGACCATCAGTCTCTGGAAATGATATCACAGCCAGTACCTCATTCATCATACAGCCCATCCATTAAATTCATATCTTTCCAGTTTGAGAGAAGGGTGTTGTGTGGGGGACAGTGTCAAAGGACATTCTGAAGTCCAGATAAATTACAACAGAATCTTGTCTACTGACGCAGTTACACCATTAAAGAAGGTTACAAGGTTGGTCAGACAAGACTTGCCCTTGTTGAAGTCATGATGGCTTTCTTGTATCACCTCTTTCTCTTTCATGTGCCTTAGCATATCTTCCAGGAGAATGTGTTCTATGGTCTTCTTCAGCACATATATGAGGCTGACAGGTCAGTAGTTTCCTTGTTTGCCCTTTACACTCTTCTTGAAAATGCGTGTGATGTTGCCTTTTTTGAAATCGCCAGAGACTTCATCTGATTGCTGTGACTTTTTAAATATCATTGGGTAGCTTGCCAACTACACCAGTCAATTATTCTCTACCAACTGCATAGATCTGTCTGATGACTAGTAACACTGAATATGAATTTCTGATATTCAATATTAGTTCATAACTTGTGCAGCAGAAATGTCAACTAAAATTTTCAGGAAATCCCTGTTTAAGACTCCTTTCTCTGAACATTTTATGTAAAAGCTATAGACAAATCTATACACATCAGGATGATATGGACTATGCCACAGAATAATGATTCACTCAGTATTCTTCTAAACACTGCAGCATGAGCAGACAAGAGTCTGTCTCTTATGTCAGTTCCAGCGTAGTAGGTTACAAGCGATGAGATAGTGTTATAAGTGTCTGAATAAGTAAGTGCCACTAGGAAGAAATATTAGAAGTTCAATTGCCTTGACATGATAACTAAAGTTTCTCCAGTTTTAGTCAACTCAGAATGACAAGAGGGATGAGCTCACTTTTTCTAGATAGTATGTTGCTCTAAAAAAACCTTATTTAAAGCAAGATTATGGATTGCTTTACATGGGCTATTTTCTGTACAGAATCAAAAGTACTTGTTCACATCATGTAAAGCTTTAACCACTATGAATTTCATACTGAACTGTTTCAGAGGAGCAACATGTTCCCTAATGACTGGTATACAATCCACCCATCACTTCAGCCCTTGACATGTGATGGAACATATGAGTAGCATCTACTGTAGCTTTCAAACCAAGCACTTGCTTGTCTGATTTTTGAACATCACTTTATTGGTGTTCATCTGAAACAATCTACTGCTCTGCATACAAAGGAAAATGTGGTCAAATGTGGTCAAATACATATCAAGAACCCAACTGTGTACAGATGTAAATAAGCATGTTGAAACGTGTGCTCAGGCATTTATGGCACTTAGCTTTTTTTGTCTGTTTCTTTGTCTTTAATGTTGCAAACAAAAACCTCACTGCATCAAAGAATAGTTTTGAACCCATATGATGAAGGAGCATCCAGGAAAAATTAGTTGCACTGTACAGCTCTAGACTATGACATTATTTGGTAAGGATGAGCTTCAGTTACATTTATAGGAGCAAAACCAATTCCTTCCATTCCTTTCTTTCTGTCCTCTTCTTTTCCTCCCATCTCCCTCTTTTGTCTGAACACAGTGCCAATTTTCAATCACACCCAGACATTGTGAAGGCAAAGACATTGAGCCATCTGGGTTTGCTGGTTTGCTGAGAAGGAAACACTGATCTGTGTGCTGTGGAAGAGGCGCACAGATTTTCATTCTAATTACTCAAGCAATCTCACGTACACACTGAACAAGACAGGTTACAGCAAAGATATCTGCATAATTTTATGTAAAATAGATAATCTGACTTTGGATTTTTAGAATGTTGAGCAGTTGGCTGGGAATAGTCTGATCTATGTAGGATGAAAGAATTGGAGTTCCTAATCTACTTGATTTATTTAGATTACAATAGAAGGTTCCCAGTAATCACTGTGTAAAGATCTTACACTGGAAGATAAATGATAAAAATATACAGAGAACAAAAAAATGTATTTTTGTAGCAGCTTAGAAGTGCACATACATTGGACTGTAACAGAAAAACAAGCCCAAGAAAGGAAAAAAAAACAAATGTGCAGTGGCAATTTTTCCTTCTTTTGTGTGTGTGTTTTGTTTTGTTTTTTAATTGTTTTGAGAACAATGTAAAGTGAAATATTCTATGAATCTCAGAAATAATTCATCAGATGCAGCAGTTTTTTAAACTTCTCCATCTTCCTTTACCCATATGTTTCATCTATCACATGAAAGACCATCTGTTAGCAAAAGACTATTCAGTTTTCAGGCTAGTCCCTCTCTGGGGGCATTTAGGTCCCAGTCTCTGAGCATGCTGTGGTTCTCTTTAACCCTGTGTACTTGAATTCCTCTCTGGCAGTAAACAAAGTGAATAGACTAAAGTCTGGATAAAGAATTTTCAGGCAGCCACCAAAGCAGTATTGAAGATGATCTTAGATACAACAGTTTAGATCATAGCCTCTTATGACTGAATAGAAGGATGTTCATAGCTGTCTGCTTGTAATTAAAACACACACTTATCTCCAGAATTAAAGTATAAGTCTCTGATACATAGGTAACAATAGACATCATAGTCTATAACATCTGATGTAAGATGATTAAAACTTTCAGTCATTACTGAAAAGAATATTAAAAGCAGGGTCCCAGATGAAAGAATCATTTATATGTCCCTATCACTCCCATTTCATTTTGATTCCTATTTTTGCTATTGCTGCTATTCTTTTTGGGAAAATCTGTGTATATTTATTTCTTTTATAATCTAATGTTCTTAGAGGCAGTGAAATATAATTCAAGTAATATAAGTAGCATAGATATGCACAGAGACAGTGACATTAAGATTAAAAACAAAAACAAAGAACTTGAAATGAAAGTGGAGAGGATCAGAATCTGAAGGTAGCTCGAGAACCTGGGGACTGAGTCAGGTAAGATTCTATCCAGATTCTGTCCTCTAGGAAACAAAACACAAATATATATACATATATATACACACATATATATACACACACACACACACAGACATACATACACTTTCCAGAGATTTTTTTACAAGCATGTTTACTTATTTACTATGATCAAAGGTTTAAGAAAATTAAGGCTTAAGAATCGAATGATACTAATTTTACTCATGTTTAAGTTAAAAGATAGGTGCTTTTTATTGTGACTTTATTTTTAACATAAAAAGACAGAAAGTGCTTGAAGTCCTTTCTCACTCTATTTCAGTTCTTATTCCACCTGAAACATTACTGTTGCAAATCAGTCATACTGGCACTCTGTGCTTCAGTTCTCCAGACGGAGGAGCAGTCCCATACTTGAAGTACCTTTTCGAGGGTGAGCTAAATTAAATGGAGTGGGGTTTGCAATGCAAGTACTTACAACTGAGAGTAAGAATTCAAGCATTTTTCACTAGAAATAATGGACTATGCTATCAGTATGATGATCAGGGTTTACATATACTAAATAGTATTTTGCATACGCATATATGTATATGTTTATATATATGCAAACCTATATTTTGAGATGGAAAGTAGTTATTTAAAACAGGTAGACAAAATGTCTAGCATTCAAATGCATCCTAATCCTACAGTCGACATCAGTATATTTTCCATATCATTTTGGTTTCATTTTCCAAAACAAAGTGTTTAAACCCTTAGCAAAACTGATAAAAGGCATTTTAGGCAGATATAGTGGAAAGGTCCTTCCAAATAACCTTGGCTAGTGAGAGGTCTATCACCTGCAGCTTCCCAGTGTTTCTCGGATCTTTCCTACTGTTTGATTTTCCACTCTCCCCTGAACATTCTTATATCCAGCTGTTAGAGTTTGACCAGATCTCATGACCCAGGCTATGTCAAGGTCTGAATAGGAGCATGATAATGGAAACAGTGTGCTGACAAGATAGCGTTTTAAAAAGTTTTTAAGGAGATTTGCAGCTGTGATTTTATTGCTGGGGTGAGATGCAATAGGAAAAGTTGCTCAAGTCTATAAAAGAAATAGAGCTATGCCATTAATAAATTCAATTGTAGCCAAGATCTTAGAAAACAGATTGTTGTAAGAGATTATAAGCACATATTGAAATATCAAAAAATTGTAACAGTGTCTGCCCACTCCATACCCAAATATTTCCTACATAGGCTGGGAGCTGGAAATGCTTATATATTTAATCTCAAAATGTAAAGTTTGTAGGGGTTGAAAATCCACAAAATAATAATGCATGAATTTGATGACATCAGAGTTTCTCGTTATTTTGTGTGTGTGTGTGTGTGTGTGTGTGTGTGTAAATACATTCTCTAGAAGAGAGTCCTAAGACTCTATTTGTTGTAGGAGATATATTCTGTAGTGACACAGACATGCCACTGTTTCTATTGAATATTTCTTTAGAAGTTCAGATTAGTTTTCATTACCTTTGTTCCAGTTTGCAAACATTTTTTCTCCCTTGTAATCAGAATTCAGGCAGTGAGGGGTTGTTTCTGTCTTTATTTTTATTTACTTTTTTATTTTCCCCAGTGTAATAAAAATATGAAAATCAGCAAAGGTAGAAACAACTTCAAAAAAGGTAAGATGTCCTCGACTAAATAGTACTCTAAATTAGTTTCAGTGTTTAGATGGAGTGGCAGCGGTGCATTATTTTGAAGTCTCCATTACAAGATACTGCATTCTTCCCTGTATAATTTTGTTATACATCAAATAATTAAGCTGACATTTCAAAAGCTGTTTGCCTATTTTAGGCAGAAGTACATTTTTTTAACATATATTTTAATTTAAATCAGAATGATTTGAATATTTCTGAGAATGAAACTTAAGAAAAAATGTATTGTTTAATTCATATTGAACAAGAAAACTTACCTTCAAAAGATTATCTGATGGATAGTCTGAAGGAAAAGGAAGTAGCCTTTAAGTCAATGATATGTCCTTTGCCACCCTCAGCACAAATTTGTCTGTGCTTTAAAGCCAGCCTGGAATTAACATGACAAATGTGAGGACTCAGAAATAAGTCGCTTAATGCAATAGTTGCTTTCATCAAACCTGGACATGTTTGTTTACTATTTGATAGTTCAGTTTTTTTGCCAGTTTTTATAATCTTAGAGACCCTGGGGCTGTCAAACACTCTGCACAGTGTCACAGTGTCACAGAATAGTCATGCTAATGCCCTAATGCATTATACAAGAAAACTGAATTAAAATTGCACTCATAACTTAAGGATGCATTTTTCTAAAATTAAAGCAACAGATGTTTCAATATTAGTGAAGTTCTAGTAGCATTGTGTGCGCATTTAGGCATAGAAATGGTATTTACAACTTACATGAGTGTGTGTATTCACATTGCCTGGTTTTCCACAGGTCTTTTCATCATGCTTCTTCATCGCTTCTCTTTCCTTCATTTTGCCAATGAATTAGGGGAATTCAGTAATGATTTAGCTCAGCTTTGTAAAACAAACCAGATTCTCTCTTAAACAAAATAAAGGATCTGAACCAGCAAATCTGATTATGTATGAAATGAAGTAAAACATTTATGAATCCAAAAATGTAATACAGTTTTATAACACATTCAGTGTGTGGGACTTGGAGCTGTACACTCTTGAATTTATTTATTTATTTATTTATTATTATTTTTATTTTTCCCAGCCTCTAGTATTTGAAGAGGGTGCATTATATATGTTGGTAACCACAGAGTCATGTCTGCTACCAAGAAAATATTTTACTACAGTTCAGTAATGTTGCTTAATTTTTTTCCCTCTACTCAAGTCACCCAAAAATACTTGCTCTTCTATAGCTCTGTAGTAAGTTAGTTAGATGAAATGACCTGCCTTCAGAGGAATTAGAGATATATTCTGAGCTTTTATGACAGAAAAAGTCTTCCTTCTCTGGGAAATCATATAACCTCCCTGAGCATGGTATTTTTACAGACAGAGATTTCTATCAATCACAGAATCACAGAATTGTAGGGGTTGGAAGGGACCTCCAGAGATCATCGAGTCCAACCCCCCTGCCAAAGCAGGCTCCCTACACCACGTCACACAGGAAGGCGTCCAGGCGGGTCTTAAATATCTCCAAAGAAGGAGACTCCACCACCTCCCTGGGCAGCCTGTTCCAGTGCTCCGTCACCCTCACTGTAAAGAAGTTCTTCCGCACATTCGTGCAGAACTTCATATGCTGTACTTTCATCCCATTACCCCTAGTCCTATCCCCACACACTACTGAAAAGAGACCAGACTCACCACTATGGCTCCCACACCTCAGGTATTTATAAACCTGGATCAAGTCCCCTCTCAGCCTTCTTTTCTCAAGGCTAAACAGACCCAGTTCCCTAAGTCTCTCCTCATAGGGGAGATGCTCCAGGCCCTTCACCATCTTAGTGGCCCTCCGCTGGACTCTTTCCAAGAGATCCCTGTCTTTTTTGTACTGGGGAGCCCAGAACTGGACACAGTATTCCAGATGAGGCCTCACCAGGGCAGAGTAGAGGGGGAGGATCACCTCCTTCGACCTGCTGGACACGCTCTTTTTAATACACCCCAGTATGCCATTGGCTTTTTTGGCTACAAGGGCACACTGCTGGCTCATGGTTAATCTGTCATCCACCAGGACGCCCAAGTCCCTCTCAGCAGAGCTCCTCTCCAGCAGGTCTTCCCCCAGCCTGTACTGGTGCATGCAATTATTTCTACCCAGGTGCAAGACTCTACACTTGCTTTTGTTAAACCTCATCCGGTTTCTTACTGCCCAAACTACAATGGGGTAAAAGCAAAAATAACAGGAAAGTGTAGAACTAGCATCTTTCTGATCCTTACCCAGATGTACAGAGGACAAATGAATGGATGAAGTCTGCCCATTGTTCCTGGATAACATAATTTGCTTCCTTCCTTCCTTATCAGTAGGTAATGAATCTAAAAATAAGAAGGGTCAATGACTAGAGGAACTACACACCATTCTTCCTTTACAGTTGTACAGTGTGTGTTTCTTTATTCCCTCAGGACTTTGTGCTAGTGTTTCATTCAGCATAGGGCTGTGACAGAATGACACAATCTAAAGTCTTAAAAAGTGTGAAGACATTGTCAGGGTACTCAGAGCTAAGTGAAACAAATTATCAGTTTCTGGTGGAAAGCTGGAGATTTTTTCCTTACTTATCTCTAAATAAGCATAGTAATCTGAATTTGGTAAAGAGTAAAATTCTGACATGAGAAAAAACTTTGTAAAACTGGAGAATCAAATATGAAATTGTATGTGTTTAATGAATGAAATATGACTGTTCTTCACTTAGCAGCGTAGTTTGGAGAGCCTTGTTTTTCTGATTCTGTAAATGGAAACTAGTATATTGATTAGTTTAACTAAACTAACTGAGAAAGCTAACAAAATAGACTTAAAGTAAAAAAATTCTACAAAGCAGAAAGAATACAAATAATTTAAATATTCTATATTTACTTTAAAGAAATGCAATCAAATATTTTTTACTAATTAGTATTTATTTATTTATTTATTTATTTATTTTCCTATCAGGACAAACAAGTCGTTTCTCAGCATAATTATTCATAAAGCAAAATAGTAATAAAACCAACTTACAGCCTGCTGTTAGCCTTCCCTAAAAGATTAAGTGAAGCATGATTTACAAGGAGTTTAAAATAGCAAGGACATCCTTTGAGGGGGATTGTGTTGCTTTACTTGCTTTGTAAACTTCACAGAAAAGTCTTCACATGGCTGAGACACAAGACCAGTACGCACAGTCAACTAAGTGGAGGAAAGCTCCAGAAGTCATTCACAGAGATTATACTAATTGTTCGCAGCTCATGACTTCATTTCAAGGTGGTACAATTTTCCCCCTTATTTCTTTCAGACCACTCCAACCACCTGCACCTACACCTGTATGTGTGTAGGCATGAATTGTGCATTATGACTGTCCTTAAGTAAGTTATTTTTAGATTCCTGAGTTACTGCTTGTTATATAAAGGATATGAATGAGGTGACAAAAGAGAACTGTGATGAAATGAAATCATAGGGAATTTGTGCTTATAAAATGTGCATTTAAAAACTCATCTTCAAGTCATCATAGCTCCTCTTTATCAATAGTTATTATCTTTGCAAGGAACCTTATGAAAACTCCTGAATCAATAGGAATAAATGAATTATTTGCAATAGTTCCCTTTGTCAGTTTTGGACTACATATAATGCTTTTTCAGAAAGTTTTCAGAATTTGGCTATGATAATGATTTTAGTTTTGATTTCTAAAACAAAGTTTCTAGGACCCAATCAATCCAAAGATTTTGCCATTATAATTATCATTACAATTAGACCATGAAACCAGTCCTGCCCCATAACTGTGAGGACTGCCACCAGAGAAAGAGAGAGGACTGCTCATTGAATAGTTTTGCATGTTAGGAAGGCTCACTTCGTTGAGATCAGCAAATGAGAGCAGAAATTAGATCTGGAATAGGCAGAACAGATGGATAGAAATACTACTCCTGGAAATACTCCTGGTATTTCCAGATCACAGGGTTGTACTTGGTCCTTCACCTTTCATTATATGATAGGGTGTAGTCCTTGCAAATGCTTATCTGTGGCATTTGCTCTTCAGGGCTCTTCCTACTGAATCTGAGCCAACATGCAAATCTCTATGGACACACACCATTACTATAGGATGAACTTTGCTCAAGGACTTGAATAGGTCAGCAAAGATAGAGAGAAAGAAAGACTGATTTCTTGCAGACTTCCTCACAACTGGCTAAAAGTCAGCTTCTTGCATTCCTCTAGTATGTATCAAGTTATATAATTTCATAGAAAGGCCTGATTAAGACTTCTACAATGTGTCTATCGCACACTGGAAGGGTGTTAGTGCTACAACTATGCTTTTGTTGTTGTTTTTCTTAATAACTTAAATGTGTATCAGTTGCGATGTCCAATTTTTAGAAACCACTTCAAATATTGAAAAAGTGAAGTCACAAGTTATTCAAGTCGCATATGCTACAACTGCAAAAGAAACCCTTAAATTCATTGTTAGATTATCAATTCTTCTTAACCTTAGGACAGAATGAATCAATTCCCCTTAATCCTTAGAAATGCTTTTCCTTTTAAATTGTTACTTCAATTTTTCAAGTCTTCAGTTCACAGAGGAATAAGAATTAGCTCCGCAGACATAACAAATTAGTCATATTGATCCTGCCAAGTGTACTAAATTATTAACAATTGTCTCCTCCCTACTCAACCAGCTTTAAGTTTATAAACAACCTTTATGAAATCTTTGATACAACCATCTGGGCAACATACAATCTCCACCTCCCCTCTCCCCTTCCAACCCCCCTTTTTTTTTTCTTCCCAAATCTGTTGTGCATTTAATTTCTTCTTGTTTTAAGTTACTTGAGATATACATGGAGAAAAATATAAAAATAGACCATGTCAATTCCATTTTCATATTTTAGAGGTTACTAGCGTTCTTAAATGCACTAAGGTTCTACTAAAAGGAATAAGATAAAGAAAAGAAAAACTCAGTATTTTTTAATGATATTCCAGATGTCTTAAGTTTACTGAGCCTTGTTTGCAGTCAGCCATGTCAGCACTCCAAGTGATACAAACTTCATTGACTTGAAGTGCCACTAGTGAATCACTGTACTACAATTGCTGATCTGTATATTCTGATGCCAGAGACTGCTTAGATGGAATGAATATTGTTGTTATAAATTACTCCTCAGAGCAGAGGAAAAAAAAGTAAATATTTCTGCTCCATTCTCTGACAAATGGCTGTGATGAAGTTTATGCCTGTTATATTTGCATTTTGAATGAGTTGTGGTTCTTTTATAGGGATATTGGAGCATTATTTAGTGATGTCCTTTTGACATTGTGTGCTGTGTTTCTCCTATTAGTGTTATCTCAGTGCATTTCCTTTTCTATCATCAACATTCTGCCCTCGAGAAGATCACAAAAAGGATTAGAGAGTTTATTCCTAAAGTTGTATTCTCTTAGTTCATGGTGAGCTGTCTCTTTCCTCTGTAAATGCCTCATCAGTTTGAAAAGGGTACCCCAAAAGGGCAAAACTTTGATATCTTTGTAGTGGTTGACAATTTATTTAGTCAAAAAACAAGTGACAGATGTACACCTGTGAAGTATGCTGGTGGTTTCATTATTGTATGTTATAAAATACTGAAGACTCGAATAGACCCAATGACTTCACTTATTCATGACACAAGGTGCTGTTAGGAGATAAGAACTAGTCTGACTAATTTCCTACATTCTTTATTAGAATTTGGACCATAACCTATAACTTTGCATACTAGAGCCAAACTGAACTAATTAATGAATATAAAGCAACATTTTTCTGCAATCTATTTCATTCTTTTGTAAACAGCATTTGCTATTACATTTCCCAAAATCTTAACAGTCGTACTTCACACATTCTCTAAGTGGTAGAAGCATATGTTCATGTGTTAACAGAGCAAGAAAGAGAACATATCGCATTATGGGCCATGGTCAGTAACCCTCATGTTCAACAGGATTTTACCAGGGTATTTACAAAATTCTTATAAACAACTTTATTTCTATTTTTTTTTTTTTTTGCAGTGCATTACCTCTCTCACACACAAAATGCACTTCTCTGTTATTATTATTTTTTTTTAAACAACCAGTAGATTTCTAAGCAAGGCCTTAAAATAAGAGAAATATCCGTACTAGATGTAACTCAGCATTCTCCAGATGAAACTGGAAATCAGACCCTTGTTGTATATTAACAGTGGTAAAATCAGCTACATTGTTTTAGTGTTTTTGCAATTAGAAATAAAATATAGAACAGATCTGTAATATTGTTTCCCAAAATTCTGGTTCTTCACTCTGGACTTCTGTTTATTCTTTGTTTCTTGTTCTATTTACAGACACAAACTCATGCAAAGGTTTTAAAATGTCATAAAATTGATAGCTTCTGAATCCAGACATGGAAATGTCAACAAAGTTAGTTTTAGCTCAAAGGTAAACTATCTTTGAAGTTTACATACACTTATATTTTGTTCCTAGCTTTTGGCCAACTCTTTGTCTATAATGATAAAGAAAATCTTGGCAGCATCATGAAAACTCAAGCTATCTACACCCAATCCAAGTACCTTTTATCCTTTTCTGACTAGAATTTTTGTGTCATTTCTACCCTGTTGTGGTTAAACTGGTATTGTTTTGCCAATAAGATATTTTTAAAAATGCAACCAGCATCTGCATCATTTAAAAAGTACATCTCCCCTGTGAGTCACATAACCAATGCTTACTTTCTGTGGCAGACAAAGGACAAAATAGAAGGCTAAGATCTTCTTTCTATAAGTACTGTATTGAAGCTTGGAGGAAGAATCAGAGCTGTAAAACAACAAACTGTATCCATTCCACTACGATCCATATGCAAACACAATGTTTTCCTTTTATCTAATTGGCACTAACAGGTTAAGAGGCAATTTTTTATTTTTATTTTTTTAAATTCTTCTTCTTCTTTTTTTTTTTTTTTTTCCCAATTAATTGTTCATTAAACAGCCCCAGGTCTACAGGAAAGAAGTAAAGAGCATTGCAGGTGATATGGATACTCAACTGGTAATATTTTTTATTATATTTGCAGATTATGATTATACTGTGATAATGTCCACAAACCTCAGACAAAGTTAAAAATAATTATGCTAGGAGCTTCAGACAAATATTTTGACAGAAATTCCAGCCTGTTAGTTTGCAACTCCTCCAAATTCATAATTTCATTAATTAAGCTGCTTATTTTTCTCTGAATCATAGAATGGCTGATGCTGGATGTCATCTAATTCAAATCCCAGCTCAAACAGGGCCGCCCATAGCAGATTGCCCTGGACCATGTCCAGGACAATTTTGAACATCTTCACAATTTCACTGGGCAGCCTACGCCAGTGCTCTGTCAGCTGCACAGTAAAGAAATGATTACTGCTGTTCAGAGGCAGTGTTCCAATTTTTGCCTGTTGCACCTTGTCCTGGTACTGGGCACCACTGAAAAGAACCTGTCTCTATCATTCTTGACCCTTCCTTTTTTATCCTAGTATTCATGTACACACACGAGACAGATGAAATTTCCCATGAACCTCCTTATCTCCAAGATGAACATTCTCAGTTATCTCAGCTTTTCCTCAGAGAGATGCACCATCATCATTTTTGTGGGCTCTCTCCCTTATGTCCATGTTCAGTATGTCTTGTACTGGAGAGTCCAAAACTAGATAGAGTATTCAAAGTGTGCATAAGACTCTACCATTGGAGGGGCCACTTTTATGTCTCACAGGTGTAAATTAACTATATGGTTTCCTTAGAGACCATGTAGGTCTTCCCAGTTTATACAGCAGAATATATGTGAGCTCTACCCAATTTACTTCTGCATTAGATCTCAATGAACACCACTGCAGACTCTTAAGAACCTAGAGGACAATAAAACAATTAGAATCACGAGTCTGTCTGTAGAAAAATGTACTGAGATACTGTGTTTTATTACCAAGCTGACCTGTGGCAAAAAATTATCTAAGGCATACTTTTAAGAAGGACATTTCAATTACAGCTACACAGTAGTGCTAATGGGAGATTGTCAAGGTGAATCTATGTCTTCACTTACTTTGCTATGGTTACTTTCAGATGGAATTCTTTCTCTGTCTTAAGATACTTATAAAGCTTGGAAACGGAGTTAGGATGAGAGTAATGGAAACTGATCTCCTTGGTAAGATACAGGCTTTGTCAGAAAAGTTCCATAGCTCTGCACACTCCCAGCATTCACATATAAGAGAGATTTCTGAAGGTGAGATGTGTATCTCTTTCTTCATGTACTTTCTGTCTTTTGGTTCTGAATGGAGGAAATATTGAAATAAAATTTATCTTGAAATAAAAAACAACAAAATTAGTGACAGTTTTCATGATGACAACCATCAAATATAATTGGACTGAAAATCTGCAGTCACATTCAACACCCCACATTACCAGTAGTGACTGAAATTTCATACTGAAGAAGGCATTCATAGCATTCATAAACTTCTGTTGTGCACCTCTTTAAAACATCTCTTTCTCCTCTCCATTGCTCCCCAAGTCAAGAACTCATTTCTTTGGTGGGGTCCAACTCTCTCAATCAGCTCAAATTCCAGATCATGAAAATATACAGTGATAAAATCAGGTTGCAAAATTCACTGAAAGAGAGAATGTTCTTTTCACTTATTCATACACTTTATCCACTTTTAGAAAATTAATGTATACATATCATATCATATCAAGAAAATAGACATGAACATTCAGGCAATAGATAAGCCCTGGGCTTTGAGAATGATTGCAACACTGCCTCTCTGCCTGCTGTTAAATTCAGAGCACCTTCTAATAGTATCCATGTTTGTAGACTCTACCTGTACAGCTCTGCTCTACAGTAGCAGTTCACAGCAAAAAGATATGCTGAAGTTATGAAAATATGTAGAAGCTAAATATTATTTTTCTGCATCAGAGTTTACCATAAGATAATTTTCCTCCTGGAGGAAAAAAAAAAAAAAAAAAAAAAGGCCATTATATATTTTCCGTGTAAAGATGCGGTCACTGTCCAGTTAACTTGACAGATCATTTCACAGAGTATAACTTTCCACATTCCTCTGGCTGTGTCCTATATGCCACATTGCTGTTCCTTTGTCTCATACATAAGCAGATATTATGTTATATACCTCATCTTCAGTCCCAGAAATAAAAATAGTATGTGCATAATTTTCATGTTAACTCTTCTCTGGAAACATCAAATCCCTCTTCCTTATCCTATGAGTAGTAATCCCCATCACAGATTTTGTGCAAGCAAATAAAACCTCTGAGCACCTATATTTTAACTTCCTTAGCAGTACAGAGCAGGATTGCTTTTCAGATGGGATTTATTTTCTTTTCAGAACATTGGCAAAAGTGGTCTTAGCATCACTGCTTTATTCTTAAGTTTGCAGCATCTGCTGGATATTTTCTTTACAATGTTGGGATCAAACGTGGAAGTAAGAACAGACATACATTCTCATCAAAATGTCATGCTGTAGCAAGATGCATTTTACAGCTGAACTTCATGTGTTGAAGTAACAATGATTTATTACCCCCTAAGAGCAGGGGGAAAGGCCAAGCAGGAATCGTTCACACCTGTAGTTTGTCTCTAGAAAAAAAGAACAAAAGCAGATATTGACAGATGATTTCAAGAATAAATGCTTAGGACATATTTAATTTCACTAGTCACTAAGTTGGAACTTTTAAAGTTCTTATGAATTTGTTAGCCCTTCATATCTTTTCTTGTGGAGAACTAAAAATCAGTAAATATTCATAGTAGTGATCATCTTTGGTTGAAATATTTGTGGAATGGAATTCAGGGGTCAGGAAAATGATGCACATTTCAAGCCATAATCACTCAGGAGTAAAGGACAAGAGGATCTACTTTTTTGTTGTTACTGCTGTAGCAAGGTGGATTGTTCACCGTAGTAATTACAAATATGAATTATAATAAAGACATTTTAAAATGTGCACAAAGTTTCTCCACAGCATGCTGTGACACGCATGGAAAACCTGCTCAATTTTGGCTTCACCTTGCTGTGGGAGAGGTGTTAATGACCTAATGAAATTGATGCTTATTACTGGTCTCATTAAACAAATGGGTGGAGTAAGCATTCACCTACCTTGAGTAGTAAAAACAGCTGTCATTGCAGAAGCCAAAAAACTACTGGCATCTGACAAGACAACATTGTCTAAAGAAAAACATGAAACTGAAAAATGGGTGTTCCTATTATGTAAGTGATGGCATAATCATCCGTCAGGGATGCAGCTGCACCCAGTGGAGCCCATGTAGAGAAACCTGCATATACACCAGTTGGCAACAAATGGGACAGAGAACCTTAAAGCTTCATCAGATTTCTTGTCCAAATGTGAATTAATACCATGACTAACCATATAAATGAGACATATATAGTCTCTCAAGGGTAAATTTCCCATCAGTCACAGTATATGTAAATATTAGCTCTTCTCCTCTGCCACTTTTCCTGCAATGACGTGCTTAAAGGAAAAGTTTGTTTCACTGTTCAACAAGTAGAATATTGAGCATCCGTCCCCATAGGTATAATTTTACAGTCTATAAGAAAAGCTGTCCTTCTACAACCATTTCCAAACTAGTAGCTCCGGCTTATTTTATGAGTAGTGAAACTTGGTTTGCTATGAAACTGAGTCATTGTTGAATACCATCTTTGACATTTTAGACAGATAGCTTCAGTTCAGAAGGAACTAGAATTTATGAAGAATTTACCATATACTAAAGTATTACACATCACCTTTTCCATCTGGCATGCCTGTTTATGGGAAGTTATGATACATTTGCTCTCTTCTACACATTTATTTCTATGATTCTATGATTCTGTGATTTGCTCTCTCCTACACATTTATTTTCATAATATCCAGACCATTATTCAAACTGTATTGCTACCTTTTTGTTTTTCCTAGTATAGAGAAAAAGACACAAACTGAGTATGTCTGCATACATTTTATTTCCTTAGGCAAAGAGACAAAAAAGTAAATAAACACATCATTGTTTTCTCTAATCTGACTGGGAAGGAAGCATTACTTGCTGAGCCTCTCAAGGAAAACTGATAAATTGATTTCTGTGTTTGCTGGGTTTGTTTTGAGAGAGAGAGAGGAGAGAGACAAAATAAATTAGAAGGGTCAAGTTGGTGAGGAAGGTTGTGTACTTCCCTTTCAAGAAATGCCACTGAGTGGTCAGTGCATATTTTTATGGAAGCAGAAAATTCAGCTCATGCACAAGATTTGATTATGATCCAGGTAAACATAAACCTAGGCTGTGAATCAAATCCAACAAATCAAATTAAACTATAGTACATACTGTCCACTCAAACAAAAAAAAAAAAAAATGCGTACGTGAATGAGGTTTTATTGCAATAACCTCTTACGGGAATGTCTTTCACTGACTGTATGCACGTCAGAGTTGTGAGAACTCAATTAAAATGCAGTGACCTGCAATGCAAACATCAGACTTTGAAGAGTGCTTTTGTTTCACACTTCCTCTTTCACGTGGATATTTAAGCCATATCAGACTTCTGCGTATATAAGTACCATTTTAAACCCTTATCCTGTTGTTAAGTGTATTGATTCAGTAATGTACCTGCAGAGAGACATGAGATGGGACATGCAGGCCATCATAACTGGGAGATGTATTTGTCAGAGTAGAATTCCACTTACAAGCCTAATGGGATTTATTATCAAGCAGCAATGCTATGGCTCTGCCTTTCTAGTGGTGCCAAACACAATTCCATTTCTTTTGACCAAAATATATGCAGACAAAACAAATGCTCCTCTTGCACATGATGACTTTCTAAAATCTACATAGGAGAAAAGTAAGAAACATGAGTACAGATAAGTTAAAAATTGTCCACTATTGTGTGGATAGCATAATTACTAATTACATGTTCTTTTCATATACTGCTGGATGCTATGGACCCAAGGTAATGAGAAGCAGATTGGCAAGTGCAGTGTTTGTACTAGTGAATACCCAGCCACATCTGCAGCATCTCTAATCTAGCAGCTATACATGGTCTCTGACAGAATGTACAGTCTTTAGACAATTTGGCAAAACTCTACTGAAAAACAGACAAACAAGGTCAGAGAAAATATTTAACACAATATTTCCAGAAGAGAAAAACAGAAGTGGCACTTTGTGATCTTTTGATTATATCGTCATTTTTCTTAAGAGCATCTCATGCTTTTCCACTTCACCATTTGATTTCAAAAGGTCATTGCTAGTGCATTTGTTTGATGTTGTAGAGGAGAATTTCTATTTTGTTCTTTTTATGACAATTAAGAGACATGTAAAACATTTCTTTAAATTCCTTTTCAGATAATTCAAGATCTGACAAAATCTGATCTGTTTTAAAATAGAATTTGATTTAACCTTCCTACTGTCTGTCATCCCTGACAGCTGTATGTCTTTGTCTCATCAGGTTCATTCTGTATGAGATCCACCTGAGGGTACTGAGGAAACTCATATAAGTGCTTGCCAAGCTGCTTTCTGTTATTTAACAGCAGGCCTGGTCAAATGAGGCCTCTAAAGCTGACTAAAGACTTGCTAATGCAATGCTCTTCTACAGGAAGGGTCAGAAGGAGGATCTGAGGAGCTGCCAGCCTGTTGGCCTGACCTTGAGTTTGGGGAAGGTTATGGAGTAGATCATCTTGAGTGAGGTCACATAGCATGTGAGGAATAACACACACATGATCAAAGGATCATGGAATGCTTTAGGTTGGAAGGATATCAAACATCACTAAGCTCCGAATTCCCTTCTATGGGCAGGGTTGCCGTGTGCTAGGTTAGGCTGCCAAGAGCCCCATCTAAACTTGCCTTGAGCACCTTCAGGGATGGGGGAGTCCATGTCTCTAAGATCAGGTCTAGACAGTATGGGTTCATGAAAAACAGGTCCTGCTTGAACAAGCTGATCTCCTATGACTAGGTGACCATTCTAGTGGATGACGGAAAGGCTGTGGATGCAGTCTACCTAGACTTTACTAAAGTGTTTGCTTCTGTCTCTCACAGTATTCTCCTGGAGAAGCTGGCAGCCCACAGCTTGGACAAGTGTACTCTTCACAGAGTAAAAGATGTCCCAGAGAGTAGCGGTGAAAGGAGCTGAATCCTCTGGGAACCTATCATACATAGTGTTCCCACGGGTAAGTAATGGGGCGATCCTATTTAATATATTTGTTGATAGTCTGGATGGGAGGACTGAGTGTACCCTCAGTAAGTTTACAGATGACAGCAGGTTTGGATGAAATATTGATATTCTTAAGTGTGAGAACAACCTGGACAGGCTGAATCGATGAGCTGAGGCCAGATTTATGAGTTTCAGCAAGACCAAGTACCAGGTCCTGCTCTTTGATCACAGCAACCCCAACGACTCTGCTTGAGGCAGAATCGCTGTAATTGATCTGGGGGTGTTAGCTGACAACCACCTGAGCGTGAACCATTAGAGTGCCCAGGGTGGCCAAGAAGGCCAGTAGTATCCAACTTGCATCAGAAAAAGCATAGTCAGCAGGACCAGGGAGGTGAGCATCCTTTTGTACTCCACTCTTGTTAGACTGCATCTTGAGTTCTGTGTTCAGTTTTTCTTCTCATTACAAGGAAGACATTGAGAACTTGGTGTATGTTCAGAGAAGGATTATGAAGTTGTTAAGAGAACTATAACACAAATCATGTGAGTATCACTGGGACTGTTTAGTCTGGGGAAGGCTTGGAGGAGACATTACAACTACCTGAAAAGAGGTTGTGGTAAGGGGGTTGGTGGTGGTGGAAGGTGAGGCGCTTCTGTGATATACCTAGTAATAGGATGAGAGGTTGTGACCTCAAGTTGTGCCAGGGGAGGTTTGAGTTGTATATTAGGAAAGATTTCTTTTATGAAAGAATGATTAAACACCAGAAGAGGATGCTCAGAGAGGTGATGGATTCACCATCCCTGAAGGTTTTCAAGGAAAGGATGGATATGGCACTGAGGCATATGGTTTAGTGGGCATGGTGGTGGTGAGTTGACAGTTGGACTAGATTATCTTAGAGGTCATTTCCAACAGTAATAGTCCTATAGTGTGATTCTATAATTCCTTAGTTAAACTAAGAAGCACAAATTCTGGCTTTTATTACAGTGTCTATGCACATTGCTTGAATTTCTCAAAGTTGACTAGAACAAATCAGCTAAGTTACTTCCCTCAAATTTAATGGAATAAATAGATTTGTATAACTCAGCTGACTTTGAAAATCTCAGTTATTGTCTAAAATTGGATTACTACATGTTTGCAATGGCAGAATTTTAATACCACATATAAAGTAAATATTTGCTTTTTATTCATTACTATTTTCTATAAGTTTGATACCAATGAGAAGCATAAATGCATGAGAAAGCAAACCCTTCATTATTCTTAAAAACATCAGTGTTTTCAATTTTTAGTCAACAGTTGTAATAATCTGTTGAAAATTACCCTTCTTGGTGAATTAATACTCCAACCACATATGTCTTTATATGTGTCTCATTGCTCATTCAGCTCCCCAGAGCAAGGTGAACAGATGTCTGTCTGAACAAGATATTTTGACAAGTAGACTACATTGACTACAAATGAAAAGATTTTGTTTCCAGAAAAGATTTTAAAATTTGATTCAATTTGCTAAATAAATACTTTAAAAAAAAAAAAATTATCAGCTTACAAATGACCATCATTACTTCACAATAAAAAGTACATTGTTGGCCTAAATTCACTAAAATAACTTCTGATACTAGAAACCAGTCGTATTGGAGTTCATTTTATCAAGCAGATGAACAGAACTTTCTGGAATTTAAGAGTCTGCCAAATGTATTCTAGAGGTAACCAATAATGTTTGAATCATATAATCATAGACTCATAGAATATTCCGAGTTAGAAAAGACTCACAAGGATAGCTGAGTCCAGCTCCTGGCTCAGTGCAGGACCACCTAAAAGTCATAGAGCATATATAAACTCTCCTTGAACTCTGACAACTCAGTGCCATGACTGTTGTGCTGGGCAGTGCCCAAACACCATTTGGTGAATGACCTTCTCCTAATATGCAACCTGATTCTCTCTTTACACAGCTTCACACTGTTTGATGCTTGTCTATCAGTAATCACACTAACTGTTGAGCCTTTGACCTCAGAGTAGATACAAATTCTATTTTATCAGTGGTCTGAGAGAAACTGAATTGATAAATTGTGTGCTGAAGACACAGACTGTGTTGCTGAGTCAGACTGAATCGTGCAGTTATTGACTGACAAAAATATTGACTCTGCAAGTTGTAATGCACTGTACCTAAAAGAATTTATTAATAACTTATAAAAATTAAAAGCTTGGCAGCAGTAAGAAGTCAACATCTAGCTTACATGACTTGAAAATCTTTCTCTTCTTCTTGATCTTACTCCTTGTATTTTCCAAAATATTTTAACAGCAGGGGCTCCAGTAAATAAAGATGAAACAGTCTTTTGAGAAATCTATCCTTAATTCAGAAGAAGTAACTTTCTGCAGAAAGAGCGATCTACGTTTGATAGAGCTGCCGATGTGAAAAGCCTAAGCTGCAATATAGCATGCATACAAGAAAAATGCCAGAAGATGGCTATAATAAGGAAATCTCACAGTGACACATTCTATTTTGGAGTTGCTCTTTTCTTCAAAACCAGTGATGTGTTGGGCATTGACATTGTTTCAGAAAGTACGTGGAAAATAATAACTCTGAGTGAAACCACAATGCCCAAAAAATACATGAAATGCACTCTGGAAACTGGCATGTGCTTGACAACCATTGTTTGTCTGCATAATCGTTAGAGGAAATCATTTTGATGTGACTTTTCAGAACAGACACATATGCCAGCAAGTAACAGTTTAAGAAGGATTTTATATTCTCCCAGGATAACTATATTTATGGGGGTTAACAACAATTGTATAGTCCTTACACTGAAAACACATGCCAGTAAGATCAGAGAATTCCTCTAATTGACCAAATAGAATAATTTGAGTGAGTGCTTTTTGTAAACACCACAGCAGTAATTTTTAACTCTATACTAAGAGTGTATCTCTAACCTCATATGAGGTCTTTAGATGAGACGATTTGTGTCATATTTTGCCAAAAATATCAGAGATCAGTTCAACTTGAGTGCTGCTGATGTGGCACCACCCTGTTCTTTTGTTTTATCACAGCTCAGAGAGAAATGTGTTTTCTCTGGTTTGCATACAGTAAGACCTTTAGTTATGCACTACAGATATTAGAGACTATTAGCACTATTAAGATAAAACTACTCTGCATGCCTGAATTTAGAGCCAAGATGGATTTCTGTAACCAATTATACATAGATCAGGTTTGATTTTTCCCATGGTTAAGCAAGGCCAGATAAACAAAAAACAATTATCTTCACTACTCAATTTGCCACTCCTACAGAAATATAGACATGTAAATTTTTTAGTACCAAGTATTCATGCCCTAAGGAGAGAATGAAAGCATTTCAGAGATCAAGGTGAGACTGAACGTGGGAAAGAATTAGATATGGGACCTTTAACCATGCTTTTTTAATTCCACTTCTTCTATCAACTTAGTCATGATCATGAGTGGTACAAGAAAAGGCAAATAATATTTCCATTTTTCTTTCTTCAGTTTTACATGGAAATAAGAAAACATAAATCGGTGCTAGAAACCAACAATGTAAACACAGTAAATAGGTTGTCTTTCGGAAATGACAGAACTCAGAAATGTACGCAGAAAAAAAAAAAAATGTTGTGTCAAAAAGAACTCAATGAGTTTTCAACTGGTTTCAATTAACAGTTTTTACGTGAGTTATAACACTTGTCATAAGCTGCCTAATGGCATTCATCAAGCTATGAAATTCTCTCCTGCCTTCAGGTATGTCAAAGAAACCAAATACGTTATTATCAGTCTCCTCCAATGACTTCAATATGAACAGAGAGAATTCAGTAGAAATACAAAGTTCTGATAGAGTCCCGTTAATGTAACTGAAACAATGGTATGTGCACAATAACTTTTCAGATTTTTAAACAGCAACTGCTTCTTAAGTTTGTGTCATACTCTGTTTCTAGACAGTACAATGACTGGTACCTTTGTACTTTATGACCACTATTGTAGGAACTTACCTGAAATATGGTAAGGAATACAAATCCAGTGACACCAAGTTCCAGCAAGATATTTATTTATTTATTTATGTATTTATTTATTTATTCCAGTAACTCTGTGTCTTCATGAGGGTTTCTGAATTTTCAACTACAAGTTTCCTCTTATAGAATAATGAAATATTTCTTTGAAACTGGCCCTTTGGTTATGAAAGAGAATAACAGACCTTTCAGTGTAGTCATTTGGAAGCTGGACTTGTCATACAGGACATTCAGAGAGGCAAACCTTAGGCTGAAATTAATTTTTCAGTCCTTCCCTTCATCATTTCCCTACAATTACAGACATTTTGGTTTTTCAAGAAGTAAAATTGTCAAACTCCTGCTCTGAATGTAGGATTCTCATGCCACCTACAACTGTAAAAGAAACTGAAGGAGATTAGTTTCAATGAGTGTGTATCTGCTTTTATAAGCATTCCACTGAATTTCCTGCTCCTCTAACTACTTGTCCTTTACAACTATTATCTTTATTTATTTATTTATTTATTTATGTTCTGAAGCTGTTATAGAGTCAATATATTTTACTTGACATGGCAAGTTTGCAAAGAGAAATTGACGACTTCCTGGAAGCAAAGGAGTTGAAGCTGTCCTGCTTCTGCTTTCTACTCCCTTAAATAGCCAACACTGGGTATCACTGGAGAAATTTATAATATGCTTCTTTCCAATTAGTCTGGAAAGCACCAGGTTTGTGATTGCGTCCTTTTCTAGGATCACCAAAATCATCTATACTGATAACAAAGTCCTACATGAAAAAAAAACAAACAACAAAAAAACCTTCTGTAGCATTACTAGTCAAGACTGTTTACAGCACAGAAGGGTTCTGCTACTTTTTAGTGTGCAAAAAGGAGTCACCAGAAACCTCATTTCTTCCTTTTTTCTTTCTTTTTTTTTTTTTTTTCATATTTAAAAAACAGCTTTGGTATTTTTTTTCACACAACATGAATTAAAAAGAATTTCCTCACCATCATGGCAACTACAAATTTTTAGAAGGTAAATTGCCTTCAAATAGGAAACACAAGACACAGCAAGCACTGTCTATTTCTGTTAAAATTTCTGGACTATCCTTAATTAATTCCCTGCATTTAAATACTGAAGCTCTTAAAGGTCAGGATAATCCTATCCAGAGGGAAAGCAACAACTATAGGGTAACACACTAAGGATCATGCAGAAGAAAACTGAGTGAGTTTCCTGTAGTAGATACTCCTCTATCATTCTGTTGTGAATGAAGTCTGGCCAGGGACAGGCCAACAGTAGTGGCTTCCTGAGCAGATGTCACATATGACATAAATTCAAACACTGGAAAAATACTGCAGAAGACCATGCAGGCTCCTGTCAGGAGTGGAAAAGAGTAGACAACATACACATGTACAACAGGTCTAAGGGTGATATTGGTATTTTAATTCATTGTTCAGAGTCAGAAGACAGAACTTTACAAGTTTGTTTCTGTTGAATGGGACCCGATGAACATATAATATTGGTTCAAAAATCTCACTTTCCCTTTTCTCCTACAAAGTGCATCTAAACTGAGCTTTGAGGGGACTAACTCAGAGGTTATACTAGCTATCTCTTGAAAAGTAAGAAAGTCTCACAGGGGATTAACAGGGCAACTTTTAAAATGTGATTGCCATGCCTGGCTCTTAACTTCACTGGAAATCATAGCACACATTTGGCAGCTAAGAATATTTTCAATCATACACTGCCAGGCTCTCCAGCGGATATCTGAAGACCTTTCCCAAATCATGTCTTGGTTAAAAGGAGGTGGGAATATTTGAATACATAACATGAACACAGCCATTTCTGAAGTTTCTTTGACAATCTTTGAAGATATGTATTGAAGTGTTACTGGGCTCTGTCCTTTTCAGAAAATATTTTTCTTAATGATATTCTGGTTGCTTTTCTTCCCGGAAATGCCAGAAAACTGAAACAATTAAATAAATCAATCATGAGGCTGTAACAGAGCCCCAAAGAAGTCTACATGTTTTAGTCATCAATGTAGAAGATGAAAAGCTTAGGCGTGGACATGCCTCTCTGTGCATCTTATTATGAAGAGTTTTAAAAGAGAATAATAAAAAAATAAAGTGATGGATTATAAAGATTAGATGTCATAGAATAACTAAAGATTACATACAATACGTAACTTTTCTTAATATATACTTCTAAATATTCAACTTCTTCCTCAGTATAAGGCATTTGAATATAAACTAGTGAACTCTGTAGAAATGTTTTCCTCTATATTTGATACATGAAATACACAGAATTTTTACTGTGAATATTTCTCTGAGCATTCTATAGACATTTGTAATCTATGAACGGTTCCTGGGGAATTTAATCCTTTTATACTCAAGAAGTTTATGTAAGGTAAACTGCTTCAG
The DNA here is from genome assembly GCF_054131305.1 of Coturnix japonica. Taxonomy (NCBI): domain Eukaryota; kingdom Metazoa; phylum Chordata; class Aves; order Galliformes; family Phasianidae; genus Coturnix; species Coturnix japonica. Next base: position 16,941,769 of record NC_140663.1, read on the forward strand.
AAAATAATCATGACTACAACCCATAAGAGGACCCAGCACGGGATTCATAAATGTTTCTACTGATTCATACTTGAATGGCTCAATGCTGTTTTGTCTTTCCTATCAGTGTTATTTAAGAAAAAGAGCTGTAATCTCTGTTCCGATAAAGTGGGAATAGGCAATATTTCTTATGTTTAATTCTGGCACACAACATTTATGAGTCTAATTGAATATGTTATGTACATTCTTTTAGTAAAGTTTTTGTTTTTTTGTTTTTTTTCCTAAATGGTTATTTTACTGTCTAGCCAGTCAGAATGTTTAGATTCCTTGAAGTGCACATTCTTTAACTAACCACCAGAACTGTAAATCAATAATCAGATTAAGAGCTTCTTACAGAAAGCAAAGGATTTAAAGGATTTGTTCTTTGTAACTGACAGTGACTGACAGTGATGTAGTTCATAATTGGGATTAGTCCTTTGAAGAGACTGAAAATTACAATGATATGTACACTATAGCATTTTTTTCTCCTTAAGTGTCTCTCCCAGGTCTTCATTCGAACTTGGGCAGTGCTCTGTTACTTATGTGTCTGCTCCACAGATCACTAGACAAAACAAAGTGAATGTGATGTTTGCTCTTTAAATTGATAGAATTTGGCATTTTGAAAGAAGTTCCCAGCAGGATGGCCTCCCCTGCTGAAATATGTCAGTAGACATCTCTCCTCATTATCCAAATGGCCTTTTTGATGAATGGCAGCAGCAGTCTCTCCTTGTTAGAGCTAGTTAGCTGAATGCTCATCACTATTGTTTTAGCATAATTATCTTCAGGGTTAGGTGGAGGCCAGGCAGTTCCCCATTAATGCTACAACACTGGAGTTGATTTTTTTCACAACTGTTAGCACTAAGGCATGTAAACAGATTGAGGGTACTGAAGAAAACAACACATCACTTAGTCATGCAGAATATACAAGAATATTTTTTTTATTCCTTTCTTTTTTAGACAGTATCATTTTAAAAATTCTTTCAAGTATATAAGCCTATAATCATGTCAAAAGGAATGCTATTAATCTTTTGAGCAGGAAGAAACGAATACATTTTCAGGAATATTTGTATTTCCCTGACTCGATTAAACTAAACATAATCTCCTTCTGCTATTGCATGTCTGAGAAAGGTGAGAGGAAACAGAGAGATGAGTAGAGCTCATTGGTTAAGAAAAGTGATCATATTGATTGAAGTTATAACAGTGGAAATATTTTGATAGTTTGAGGCTTTACCGCAAATAAAGAGCAGGGGAGAGGGTGGGGTAAATTATCTGTACTAATCTCTTGATAACTTTTACATGCCCCCTTACTGTAAGACCTCATTCCACCACCTCTGACCACATGGTTGTTACATAAACTGTTATTGGGATTATGAAACAGGTTTGATTGCAACTTAGTCACTGGGACTATTCAAATTTTCAAAGAAAGTACCTGTTCATGGTGTTCTAATATCTAATTACACTTCCTGTGTAAGCCTACCAGATCAGCTGCAGAAGGGGAAACATTTCCAGGAGCTGATTTTTCATGGGAAGCAGGGAGAAAGAGGTGGATAGTGGATGTCCAAGGAGTTAGATCTGGAGAATGGATTTAGTCACATGTGTGCGATGAGATGCAAATAAAAGTAGGTAGGTTTGTTTGTTTTTGTATTTCTGTTTGCACTAGAATTTGATATTTCTTTTCTGAGCCATTTATTTGAACCTAGATGCTATGGTCTATCATCATTGTTGTCCTAACAGTTTCTTTCACATGAGCAAGAGGAAGCACTTGGCAGAACATTCCCCAACACAAACTCACTGTTTTAATTTCCATCTGCTCTCATTCTCCTGTTGGGACAAGGAGATTTAACAAATGCAGTACTCACCTACTTTCTCTACGACTTCCCCATCTCACAGCTTGGCTAGACTAACATTTTATGATGACTAATTCCAAGTGAATTGTATTAAAAATCCTTGTTATTTGTTTGTTTCAGTAAATGAGGCAAGTATCCAAAATGTACATGGGTCATAAGCAGTGTTGTGAAATTCAATCCTATTCTTGTGGAAGTGAGCTGGAGAATGAGTTCAATACAGAGCCTCTTTCAGCAGAGCAAGTATCCACTGCAAGGAATAGGGGTCAGGAAGAGATGAGGTGCTTATGTAGTGCTGTCAGATGAAGGGACTAACCACAATTTTGGAGACCTACTACATGGTAAGAAATTTGTTTTGGTAATATTTTGGTCAAAGTCCAGTCACCATAAATAACTTAAAACAAAAACAAAAACCAACATAAGTTAAATAAATATTTTTAGTTTACATAGCAAGCTATGCATTATTCAAATGAGGCAATTTATTGAAATGTAAAAGCACTTCAAATTGATTTTTAAATTATCAGCAGCAGAGAGGAAAAATGTGGGTAGGAATGCCAATGGGCTTATAAAATATTTAAACAAATAATTGTGTATTTCATGTCTGTATAGGCTTATTTTGTGATCCCCAAAGTACTAATGAACATTAGTAATTCTTGATGCCCACTTTAATTAAGTATGTCTTCAGTTCATAAACATGATGAGTGGCAAGATACACACCACAGCTTGTTTTTTTTTCTCATTATCATTTAAAAACAAAACAAAATGAAAACACTGAGTTGAGCAGAAAAAGAAGGTAAGAAAAAAAACCACCTTGTATGCTCAGTAGTAATTTTGAACTCATGAGCTACAAACTAAGAGTGTTCAAAGTCGAATTGTAATTCAGTGAGTATGTTATGTATCTTTCATTACTGATGTATTGTACTGTCACTGAGCAATAACTTTTGTGATTTAGTTCTGTCATAATGCATACACTTTCTCCAGCCATTTACATTAGGAGCAGCTTTTGTGTGCCACATAAGTGAGCCTGGCTCTAATCTGCAACTGATTTACTGCTTTTGACTTCAGGACCATCATCTGTGTACTTAGTGGAACTGGTGGACATACCAGGTTTTGACTTGCCGTACAGCATTTTTTTTTTTTTTTTTAAATAAAAATCAGGCTTTCCAAATCTTGAGATTGTTAATAAAACAAAATCACACTGACTGAGTGAAAGTTGAGCAAAGTTCTTGAGGTCTGACCAACTATTTAATAATAGATTACAAGGTCCTCTTATTTAATAAAAACTTAAAAGATGACCTCAACCTCAGAAGGCAATTGTGCACATGCCTGTCTTTAGATGCGTGTAAAATTATTTTGATTTGAATATGACTACTTCCTACAGTAGAATGCCAAGGGAAGTCTGGGAAAACTATGTGTGATAACAAATGTCCTTTTCTTTGGCCTTAATCTCAGATCCATATACAGTGCTGTAGTTTTCTATGTTCTTGAGACCATACAAAGACACTTTTCCTGCAACAGTAAAATATACTTAACTGATAGCAGAGTACTGATATGCATTCATGTATGAACACTGTGAAACTCACGTCAGGAGTCTCTGGCTCTTTGTGTAGCTGTTCTTATACCGAGTTTGGATCTTGAGGTTTTGTGCTACTGCTCTTACTGTGATGTCAGAAAATCTCCCATATAAAATAGATTTTCTGTTTTGTTTCTTTGTTTCTTTGTTTTATATTTGAAATCATTGATTTTCTGGGATGTTTCATAACTACAAAAAGAAAATTTGGAAAGAGCTTACGTTAGGTTGGAAATCTTCAAATTAATCTGTTTTTGTTTAGAAATAAAGGAAAATAACATTCATATTTGCACAAGATTACAATTTAGCACTCTAAGAATTTCTTTGTGCATTTTTTTTCTCTGATTTCTGCACGTTGAAGTATGTGGGAGAAAATTTTTTTCACAATGTCATAAAGGTCATTTTGTAGTTATCCTTATTGTGAGGGTATTGTTGTGGCTGTTTAGATCTGTTAATATGACTATATGTCAAGTTACTGCATTTTGTGTGTTTATATATTATTTCTAAAATTTTATAGCATAATCATTTTCTGTAATATCTTTAAGAGATTTTTTAAAAATAAAATTTACAGTAGCTTCAAAGTGGTCATGATTTCAGGATTTTTTTTTTTCCCTGACATCTTTCAAGTTTTTGTAGGCAGCTGCAATTGTGTGCTTTGCCTTTAAAAGAAAAGGATGCTGACATAAAAACTATGCTCTGTTGCATTTTGTTGTGTTTCTTTAGACAAAATTACATTGGACCATTTCTCATGAAATATCAGCTATTAAGTAAGTGGTTTGGCCTTTTTCATTTCTCTCTATAACAGATTCTGATGCCTGGCTTTTTCCCAAAACTAAGATCATTATAATGTGGGAACTTAACCTGCTAAACCTGGGAGGGAGTGGATAATTGTTGTTGTAGGTGTTCAAATAACAAGTCATTTATATTTTCCACTGTTTGTTTTCAGCAACTCTTACTTCAGCAAATTTGGCAAGTCTCTCAATTTAGCCCACATCTCTATTGTTTATTGGCTAACTGTGTAGTTCAACAGTTGTGAACACTATCCTGCACACAGAGTATTACAGTACTGTTGTCTTGGGAATGTCTTCTTAAATAAAATAGAGATTGCATTTATTTGCCTGGGATATATTTTCCTGAAGAAGTCCTAATTATTTGACTTCCTCCCGTACCCCTACAGAAGAGGGAAGCAACTGTAAGAAACAGGCAAGGCAGCTAAATGGCTGTCAGTGTGTAAAGAAGTAGGAGCTGAAAACTATTCCTTCCTAAGGTTGCTAGTTCTTAAAGAAAGTGAAGAAACTCCAAGACTCTGAAAAATAACTTATTTTCTATTCACATAGGATCTCAATGTTAGAGATATTTAACTGTTAAATAGCACACTTATCAGAACACTTGTTATAAGTTTTAAGCTGTACGCAAGAAGTATTTTAGGACATTTGGGGATATTTTCTTCAAGCTGTAGGTGATATTTTCAGTGGAATTACTTATCTAGAAAATCTTAAACTTTGCAGATTATTAACATCATATGTAGTAAATACTGTGTGTTTGCAGCCTGCACAAAGAAAACAAAACTCATCCAGTGTTTTTAGCTTGTCAGTACTTTTTACATCTCTATTTTCTTAAAATATCCCACCTGCCTAAGTCTTCCTTCCAGTTACAGTGGAAATTTTCCTCCAAAATGAAACCTCCATAATGAACATGAAGCCTGCCCCCACAGAATGTGGTGTAGGCCTCTTGTACTATGAAAGGGCAGACCAGTTTTACTTATCAAGCAGTTCCATGGAAGACAGAGAGATCCATGATCATGAACTTATTTGCATGTTGACAGACTGTGTTTCAATGTAATTGGTTTATTCAAATCACATTAGCAGGAAATACAGACAAAATATATATATTTTGTATATATGTATATATATTGCAGAGAATGAAGTCATTTGCAGCCTTATCTAAAATCTCTTACAGGTATTCTGTTTTTTCTGAAAGCCTATAAATCCTGGGAATCAGAACAAAAGCTAGAGAAAATAAAATAGTTCTCCAAAGTCAGAAACTGTGGATAGCTTAAGACCCTCTTAGAACGCCCAGAATATGAAAGCCACATGAACCTTGATATGGACTTTATAAAGCCCATTTTTTTAGTAAATGATAGAAAATTGCCCTGAGGTAAGGCTTCCTAATACATTCTGTAGATTTTAAAGGTTTAGAAGGGTTTCCTTTTTCAAGATGATGTCACAAATGTGTACGTATTATAAGCTCTTACGCACAAGAACTGACTCTGTAATGACTGTACTTTGAAAGAATGTTGCATAATTAAAAATAAAAATAGAATTATCCAGTATTCTGTAGTTTTGGTGAGGCAAGACTAGCATATTCACATTTAAAAAAGAACCTCCTACACAACTATTTCTACTTTAGGCTTGTCATCTTATTAATGCAATATCACTTCACAGCTTTTGAAGCCTATTCCTAATTTAATAACATCACAAGAAAGTAAAATTATATATAAAATAACTCAGTGCTCACCAACTTTCAACAGCTGTGTCTCCAAGAAACAATTGATAATTGTTTAATTATCAATTATAATTGTAAACAATTGATTTACTAAGAAGTTTAAGCATATCTGCATTAAAACCATCCCAGATCTTTTTATTACCAGCATTTAATTAAAAAAAGAAACAGTTTGAAAAAAGGAAAGGGGCAGGAATGTAACAAAGAATAAGTTATATTATTTACACTCCCTGAAGTTAAAATTAAAGCAGAACAATAAAGGAAAAAAAATTTAAAAAAATTTTAAAAATGAGGGAGGGATTACATAAGGAAAAAATCTGAAGAAAAATAAGGATGTGATTTTAAAGTTTTTAGTCATAAAAGATACGATCATATAAACAATAATATATTATTAAAATATGGATTATCAATTAAAATATTTCTTTATTATAAAAAATTTATAAAAATTTTTTTTGCAAGCTTAATTCTGTGGGTTGCTGTTTCTGTCATTCATCATAATTAGGTCTTTACTGTGCATCCTCTCTCTCCTGCTCTAGCAAGGTGACTTGCTGGAGGATGAATACATCAAAATTTTGCTGTTCTTGAAGTAACCTAGAAGTAATAGAGTGGGATTTTCTAATGATAGGATTGAGTTCCTCCATTGCTGACTTTTTCCTTCCTCTTTCTTTTCTTACCTCAGCTTCTTCACGTGAATCCATTTCTCTGTTGATATATTTTTTCCAAACTTTCTACATATTTTTTACTTATTTTTTCTTATCATTCAAATTTCTGCACAATGAAATTCAGTCATTTTCTCCAGATCAGCCTCCAGCTCCAAACCCTGCACCTGCATGTTTTTCCCTTTCCTTTGATTACATTTGATCTTTCTACCTACAAGTCAAACAATTTTGTGGTTATCTTCTAGACAGACCTGACAGAACATTCAAGGGATGTTAAAAATGAGGTCTGGGAGAATTTACTATACCATGAATATGTCGGTGAAAGATTTTTCCGCATTCATTTTAGTCGTCAGTGTTCAGGTAGGCAGACTCTTTTCAAGAGTTTCACTAGGAAAAATCTGTTGACTATGAGCTGAGACATTTGAGGAACATGTGATTTGGAACTTTCAAACACATTCTTGCAGATATGCTAAATCCCTTGCACATTTTCACTACTTTCTTCTGTGTAAATAATCAAGTGTTGATGGCTCCTCATCCAAAAATAAATAGGGTAGCAACATAAAAATTATCTAAAGTCATTTTCCTTCTACCTGAATCCCATAATTGCATTATCATGGCTGTACTGGCAGCATTTTCTTTCTTGAGTGCTGCTGTAAAGAGTAACTGGAATACTTTTAGTAACACCATTAATAAAATGTTTGGTATAAACAACCAAAATCTGGCAAGAACTGAAAATGGGATTTCCTAGTAGGAAGACTCATCATTTATACAAAATGACAGTTCAACATGTGGATGAACTGCAAACTAAATTTTAGCAGCTACTGTTTGAATAAGAAGATGAATAACTACGGGAAGGAAGTCTCCCTTTCGTGTAGCAGCTCAGGCTGCAGTCAGAATCTCAAAGTTTTTATACCAGTGATCTCTGGTGTAGCAGATCTTGTGACACAACCAGAGATTTTCAGTTCTGGTTTGCAGGATGACAGTCCAAAATCAACAAGTAGGGCAGGAACAACAATTAATATTTGTATTCTATATCTTTTCTGACCTGAGCCTTAGGACAGGATGATTAATACTCCACCGGTCCAATGCTTTAGTGTTCACATACCTGCAAACTATTTTTTATATGTAAATAAATAGATTTTTGAAAATTATAGCGCTTCTAATGCAAAAACAAACAAACAAACAAAAAACAATTATTTATTTGTATTGGCCTAGAACTCAACTTATCTGTTGAAAAACACTACGTGCATACTAAACATTCATCTCATGTTTTCTGCTTGAATGAATAGCTATCATTTTGCATATTTATAAGCATATTTTTTATGCTCTAATTTCCTGTTTTTAAACTTTCTGCTTCAGAAGTGCCTTTTTAAGATTCTGTTTTTTCCTTATGGTCGTTGTTGTAATGCACATAAATTCTAATGAAGGAACGATGTCACTATATACACAGTACAGAAGGCTTGAGGCGGGTTCCCTTAGTGTCAAGTCATTCAGTAGAGAGGCATGATCAATATGTCAGCATAAAATCAAATGTCCTTTTCTCCATCACAATATAACTCAAAAGACAGAGAAGGGACAGCTGTGCTTTGTACGAGACTTTCTGTGCAAAGCATATGAAAATATTACTGAGGCCTACATTTAAAAAAATGCAAATATTTTGTGTTGCGTCAAAAGAGAGTAAGATGAAGAACAGATTTTGAATGTTCTTATTATTTAGCTGTCATTCATACCAGTCAGTAGCTAAATTCTAGAGTATTTAATGTCCATTCTTATAGCTGTGGATAAACCACTAAGGGAAACATATGCGTCTTTCAGATGCTCTGCGGAATTTAAGAGGTATTGTTTATTTACAGATAATTTATTAATGGATCTTTAGTTCTTTTAATGCTACTATGCCTTTTTATTGGTCACTGATATTTAAAGACAAGTTTAACATATATATATATTTTCTATTAAATAGTCTCAATTCATTATTAAAGCATTATTATTAAGAATGCCATATTCTACTCTGTCAAGAACACATATGCACACTTTAAAGGTCTTCCAACCAATCATCTATAAAATTTTGCCATTGAAATGATCAGGCTTAGGTTATGATTATGACTATGAGTATTTATTAATTCTGGTAGAAAAAAAGAACTCTGAAGGTACAACCATTCTTCTTAACCTTCAACATCACAATAAAATGCTATAACTTCATTTAGTTTTCACTTGACATCAGTGGATCATTTGATACATTTTAAGACAGAAGGAAAAATTCAAGTGTAAATTCACTAAGACAGGCTGTAGATTTTCTTTATAGTGATCTTTTCTTTTATCCTTGGACTTGTGTAAAAGTCCCCTTGGAGAGAAGTGAAAATCATGGAGAATTTGTCTTAATGGGATATAAAGACCAAGGTAGTGAGGGGCATGGGGAAAGCCATGTATGGGAGGATCTGCGTTGTAAGCTGGAGTTTAAAAATGATGAAATGTTTGTGAAAGTAATTCAGAGGTTTTTTGGTATGAGAAAAAAATTTCTTTCACTTGGAGTGTGTTACCAAGCAGAGTCAGGAAGTATTTTGGAAGGAGACATATGACAAAGTATGCAATTTACCTTTGATGTCCAAAACTACAGCTATCCATTTGTTATAACTCTCACTATCATTTACATATCCCTCTGGTTTTGTGGAGTCTACTATTAAACATGTAATCTTCTAAGGGCCAGAAACATGTCTACCTGTTTGTTTTTCCCAAAGGCCATCCTAAGTGCAGTTTGTAAATAATATATTTCTGTAGTCAACACACTAACATTTGAGCCAAATAAGTTCTCCTTTTTTTTTTCTTCTTTTTTTTTTTTTTTTCCCCAGAAGATAATCACTAAAACCATGTGTGTATATGTGCTAAATTCCTTTGTATAAGAAATATGAGAATACCCCTTTCATGCATGGTGGATTTGGAGTCACATCAGCTGACAGTAAATAGGTGGAATTTTGGCTGGACTACCAACCTGCCACAACAGCATTGCAGTGCATAGCCCATGCACCTCTGCTTATAAGTTAGGCCTCTGAAACCAGGCAGCAGGTGATTTTGGAAAAAATGAATGAAACTTAGTTGATCAGAAAGAGAAACTGTACATATGATTTAAAAAACGAATCTGAAAACCAAATGTGCAATATGATTTCTATGCTTAAACTTAATGATGCAGAACTTCACAAAGTTAGATAGTAATAGATATACACTAAATATTAATAATAACAATCCTACTAATAATGAAGTATATATAGATACCATTACAATGTTACCTATATATATTGCAAGCAATACATAGAACTGGGTTGCCATTATCTCTATACATTTAAAAATCAGAGCACTTATAAAAAAAATTTGGTCTTCCAAATGCTTACAGTTATGCAAATTACATATGAATTAGAAATTATGTGGTGACTTTTTGAGTCCTTTACATCATTTTGAGGATGACTAAGCTGAGTGGTGCAGCTGATACAACAGAAGGAAAATGTGCCATTCAAATGGACCTCAACAAGCTTGGAAAGTGGGCCTGTGTGAGCCTGAGATTCCACAGAGACAATCACATGGTGTTGCACTTGAATTGGAACAATCCCAAATACGTCTAAAAACTGGTAGAACTGCTCAATGAGAACAGCCCTGCAGAGAAAGACTTTTGAGTTCTGGTAGGTGAAAAGTGGGACATGAGCCAGCAGTGTGTGCCTGCAGCCCAGACAGTGTTATCCAGGACTGCATCCTTAAGGAGAGGGAGGTGATTGTTCACCCTCTACTCTGTCCTTATGAGGGCAACCAGAAAATAATCAAATAATGTATATGTTTGAAGTGGGTATTCCTTCAAAATGGAATTATGTTACTTTATAGTGAATAAATTCCAAGTCATTGAACTAACTCCTTTACTGTACCACATGGCTACTAAGTATATCATGCCTTGATGCTTCTAACTGTCCTACAGAAAGTTCACAAGGTAGGGAGGTGCAGCATTAGGCTTCCCTTTTCCTGAGCTTTTAAGCCCCAGGGGGCAGCCTAGTCTGGAGAAGCATTGGAAGGATGACTTGCAGTACAACTACATATGCCAAGATTCAGGGTGAGATTTATCTAAACCAGGGAATACTGTATGGATCTATTCATCTGAATATACATATAGTCTTTATGTAATTATATAGAAACAATAGTATACGCTAAAAACAAAGATGAATTCATTTTAAGATAAATTAGTACTGCCAAAATGTACCATCCTTTTTAAGTGTACTGGAATTCTATGCCCAAATAGGAAGCATTCATAGAATTAAACAACTGTCAACCTGATTCAGATAGTGATTATGACCACAAAATATCAAGGGTTAGCAACGAAGCTCCAAGGAAAAGAAACAGTGGTGCTGGGTGATTTAGATTTGTTATTTTTCCAAATGAAAAAGATGGATGTCATTTAGAGGCATAGTTTTGGGAGTATGTTTTTGAATAAGAAAAATCAGTTGCTTCTTGGAACAATTGTTCAGAAAACAAAAATAATCCTTGATCTGATTCTAGGAGGTGCGAAGATCCAGTTTTTAAGTATGGTTATCAAGGAAACATTCCTCCAGATTGAGATTAAAGTATCAAATTCACTGTCTCTGGTGGATGAAAGGACACAGAAAAATGCATACGGTATTGTTTTCCTTTAAGAAAGAGTATTATATTAAAGTGAGAATTCTAATAACAAGGACATTAAAAGTAGCTGATAAAAGAAGGAAACTGAAACTTCTTACAGTTAGCACATTTGAGATTCGTTATATATGCAGAATTTAATGGCAAAATAACAGATTATTACAAAGTCACATGCTGTTTAGGAGTTAAAAATGATGTCAACATATAGGAAGATAAATTGAAATTATAAACCTCTTCGGTACTATTACTTCATGTATATATATCAGAAGGTTCATTACAAAAGGAAGACAAATACTCCAGCTAGAAAAAAGATGTCTGAGAGTGTAAAATGAGTGAATTAATAGGAAATAATCACTGACTATTTTCCCCCACAGGATTAAGGGCTACTAACAGTGTTGTCAAGGTGCACATTTTACAATGTGCAGTTCAATAAAATATGAAAATACAATACAGTAATACAGTAGGAAGATTTTTTTTCTCATCTGATGCATAAAGAGATTATGAATTTATATATGTGTGTGTATCTATGTATTTAGAAGGAAAAACACTAAAAAAAATCAAGAAAATAATTAGAAAAAATATATGGTAACAGGTCCAAAGGTGTCAACTGAAGATGATAGTCTGCAGGCAATTGGCATCTCAGGAAGTTCTTAAACCACTGTTCACTGGAAGTCTGTTGGAATTTATACAAAGGAACAGAGTCCTTCTGTGTACTTGTACTACTTTGTATATGTTTTTACTTAGCATCCATTATTGGATTACCTTAGAAATATGGAATCATAAACTAAACAGCCCCCACTTTCAGGCAGTGCTACATTTTTTTATAGTCTTATGTTAAAACCAAACAGCATGGAAAAAAACAGTTTTCTGAATTGCTGTAATAAATTTCATTCTTCTTGTTAAAAGATCAAAAATTAAAAAAAAAAACAAAAAACACACACACAAAAAAAACCAAAAACGCAGGTGATATTCATGTGGCCAAAGCTACAAAAGAGCACTGTAAATTCTTTCTTTCACAGAAAATAACCATATTATCATGAGCTATGATATTAAATCTAAATCACAAATGTTGATTTCTAACTTCTAGCATTTTGCATGTGGTGAGACACTGGTCTGCTAGCTCATAATTAATTCTTCTGAAAACAGAGACTAGAGAATTTGAAAACAGAGACTAGAGAATTTGTTTTGCAAATTTAGTTCCTAGGAAGACTCTTAGATGCTGAAATATATGCAGAGGTTTTCATCAAAACCCTTCTCATTTGCTTTTATTAGTATTGTACTTACTGTTTACATTGATGTCATGTATTTTAAAATCTGTTTAGGACTGAGAAAGTTTGGTATTTCAGGAACTAGAAGTGTTGGTTCTCAGGAAATTAAAGCTGACTTCACACAGTCAGTAGTGGGGGTAGTGGGAGAAAAGGTATAAGTATGCAAAGCTTGAATATATTTTACTTAACTCTTATAGCACTGTCTTGGTATATTTTTTAAAAATCATTTTGCAAAAGTGCAGATTGAGGCAGAAGTTATATTGCATCAAATCATCCAGCTAAAATAGTGAATTGACAGTTTTAGTGGATACTAAACATCCAAAAAACTGTTCTAAATACAATACATGCTTTTTCTTAAGTAAAGCTCTGTGTGTAAAGCACATTAGTTCAAAGGCTGTTCAAGACACCTCAACAGATTCTGTGTTGACATTTAGAAATATTACACATTTAACTGGTAAATTATTATCTGTTGGTAGGATCAGGAAATCTTCCCTCTCTAGATTGTCTCCTACCAAATAGGTCAGTGAGGTGTGACAGTAAATATAGATCAAAAAATAATAAAAAAATAATAATGATAGGTAGTCGTATCTATGTTATATTGTAAAGATCAAGGTACCATAAATAATAACAATAAAATAAAATAAAATAATAATAATAATATAATGCTAGAGAGATTGATCTTCAAATATATCTTCTTGCAAAAAACTGTAGGAACTTTCTACTTTTGCCCAAATAACATAAAGTATGCTTCCATTAGCATCTGAAACAGCGTAGAGTAGTTCTGAATTTATACTCACTGTTTTTTACAGGTCCAGTCTCATAGAAATGACTTTAACTGGTATAAAACACTCAAGTTTGAGAAAAGTGTGTACTTTTTCTAGAGAAAGAAAAGTGTTTATCTATGGCAATGTTTCACTTCATTGCTTGACTTTGTTCATGAGAGCTGATTTTTGCCTGTTCATATATCTACTTGGAAGGACACTGCAAGGGATGGTGCTGGAAAGAAGTGAGTTCAGATGAGGGGGTTGATTTTCAAGGATCATTTCCTCCAAAGTCAAGAATGGTCCATTCTATCAAGGAAATCAAGTGAAGGTGGATAAAAAAGGAGATCCCAACTAAACTCAAACTGCCCTTGTGGATCAATAACCACAGTGGAGCTCCAGGTGAAGCTTACCCTCAAAGCAGATGAGAAACCCTGTTGTGTCCAGATCAAAGTTAAGCAGATTAGAAATGCACAGCCCACACTGCACAGAGCAGGGAAAGTTCTGTTAGTACTGAGACGATGCTTTAGAGAAAATTAATTGTCTGTCATGAAGAGGCTTAAATTCTTTCCTCAGGACTTTTGATCAGAAAAGCACAGAATTATATTAACAACATATGTATGTATTTTAAGTATTAGCCAATCGCTTCACATTTTGTACCCAATTGATTGCATATATGTCATACTTGCTACAGATTAGTCTTAGATTTGATATTATTGTCCACGTATGTTTGTCAGTTACATTTAAAAAATTATTGAGCTTTATTAATAATTATAAAAACCAAATTAAATTGACACAGAGGTGTTTGTTTTTTTTTAATTTTCAATAAATAAAATTATGTTTCAAAAATTGAGAATTCTTACTTTTTTACCTGTGCAAATGCAATAGTTAAATTTATCAACTATAAAAACATTGAATATTTAAATTATTCAATCTATGTCTAAACTACAATTTTCCTGTCATCTACTTTTTCTACCAGAACTGCTTAAGTTTCTTATCTGAGATCTTAAACAGATTGAAAATCATACAATCAAATTTATTTTCCTCGGTGTATTGGGAATCACAATAAAGAGTACATGCACAGTGCAATTCAAATAAATAATTTGTCATGGCATTTAGACATGTCAAAAATTATTGTTAAAGGGAAGGCAAACAAGCATGTACAGATATGTGCGCAATGAGCATGAGAATAAATGTACCACACCTCTTTCTCTATCCTGGTTCCCAAGGATTCTTAGGAAACTGGAATCAACCACTGTACTATTCTCTTCTCTGCCAGAGAAGCTTCGTTCAGTGTGACATTTAGAAGGCAAACATTCTGTTATGTGATTTGAAACTTCAGACAGGATTTGCTAACCTATATTTTTTCTCTAAATATTAGTAAATCCAAGCTGTAAATAGCCTTAAACCTTTTGATACTTAAAGGTGAACGTGAATTTACTTCAGATGATTGATTTTAAAGCATGAATGATTAACAAATGCAGTATTACATTTTCCTTTTAAAATAAATTAGAGCAGTTTTAGAGTTAACTATAAAGGTCACCTGCTAATTTTACTTGCTGAACATTTTTAAATGATGTGACATCTTTCATAGTGTGACTTTGGCTCCAACAGTTGTTGGAACTAGTGAAATTTTTGATCAAAACTATGGCAAATGGTAGAATTTAACCTGTAAAAAGAAAGTAAACTAGTATGCTGACTTTGTTGTTGTTGTTTTTTTGGTTTTTTGTTTTTACGTTTTTCACTTGTTTTGGAAATACTAGATAAGATTTTAAATAAACTATTTGGAGAAACAGATGTAGAAATCTAGAAACACTATAATAGCATGAACTCATTCTTTAGCTAAGATAAATGAGTAGGGCAGATGCATTTTAGCCAACAGTGAAACACATACAGGGAAAATTTTGAGGAGTACATAAGTAAAAAATTAATAGTCTTTTGCATAAAACTTTGAAAATACTAATCATTTTTCGTAGCCCACCTGAAGATTTTCTAGCTAGATACTGAAATGAAGACATTCAAAATTAATAGTTATTCCTAAAAGTCTGGGCTTTAGATAATGTCCATTCAAACAAGCATCTCATTACCAGAACCTTTTTTACTCTTTGTTTCACTTTGAAATTTCTCATCAGATCAGTTGTATCCTTTTATATCATATCATTTTATCTTAGTCCTCCCAGTTCATGATTGAAGTAAAATGGTATTTCCAAATGAGGCAAGTTTTGAGTCACTTGAATAATTATGCACAAACTAACTGTTTTTCCATAAGAAATGAAAAAAAATCAGGGAAAAAAGAATGTAGGGCTAAATTGTACTTCAAAGACCCAACCCTGTTTTGGAGATGTTTCAGAACTTCAGTTTTCAGAGCAAGGAAAAGAGCCAGAAGGTTTTTCAGCATCTTGCTGGCATGAGATTTGTGCCCCTGCAGAGCAGCTGGTGACTGCAGACTGGAGTGTGAAGCTACAGACCTGCACTGTGAGCAGCTTGGTGGAACCAATTGCTGGATTTAGCATGATGTGTGTGTTACTTACTTGTCCTCATGCAGGCATTTACTAATCTATATATGTCTATGCATAGTAAATAAAGTGAAATAATATTTAGCTAATTATCCTGTGCAAATAATCTGCAAAATTGTTGCACTTTTAAAGCTATGTCACATTATAAATTAACTTCAAGCTCTTCATAGTTTTTTTCTTACAGGAGATTCAGGAGTAGAAACTGAAAACAACATATGATGCTATATAGTATCTCAAAGAACCCAATGGTTATGATCTTATTTCTCTTACTCTCAAAGTTGAAGACCATGCCTAAATGTTAGATGAGTCTAACTTGTGGTATATAATGAAATGTAGTTGGTTCCATAATTAAAACGGACAGATCCACTACCATTTTCCTGGATTCATTCAGCAAATGACTTTAGTTTACCTGAATGTTATAAAAAAAGAGGGATAGAAATTTGTCTGAGGTGATTTTAAATTGGTAATTGTTGATATATTTGGAAGAGGTAGTTCTTCCCTTTTGTAATTATTATTTAAAACAACTACAACAACATTTCTGTCTTACTTTTCTTTTTTTTCTTAGAGTCATGTTATTTCAGTTTCTCCATTTACATGAATTGACTCAGGGGCCCTATTTGTGTTTCTTGACTGAGTTCAAAAAAAAGAGCCTAAAAATTGTCAGATACATTTCTTAGCTTTTTAAGGCAAGTCTGACTCTAGTGAAATATTATTTGTTTCTTTTAGTCATTGAGGATTAAGATATCCTAAATTTTTCTACATTTTCAGGTAACATTTTCTTATAAACTAGAAATACATCACTGTGTTGTAGAAAAATTTTGGGATCTATCACTAAGTGATAATCCCAAATTATAATTACAAAAGTGATCATCACTTTTGTAAATGTCCTGTTTGCTGAGTGTTATTCAGTATTTGCAGAGTGCTGCAAGAAGCTACATAAACCCCTGTAATTATGTGTATAATATCGAAACTATCAACATAAGTCTATCTATCTGCTTATTCTGACTGAAGAACTGATTCTGAAATCTAGTAGTATAATGATTAATAACATCTCAGAAGGTAACAAGGACTAATTCACTTACACATGCTCATAGATATGCATTTTTACTGAAACACACCATCCACTGCCTCACTGTGCTCACAACCATTATCTGACATCCATAAAAGGTCAGAATCAGTGTATGATGTAAGAATCAGTGAATGTCAGTGGGTGCAATTTTTTCTACATGGAAGAATTCAGTGCTACACCTATGCTTCATAAACATTTCCATGTCAGAGGTCATTCTGTCAGGCAGCCCCTCTGCTGCCATCTCTCAAACAGAAACAAAATGTAACGGAATAGATGTTGGAAAGCTCAATGTCTGCTGCTACACCACAAACATCTGCTCTGGTATTGGGGATCAAAATAAAAAAATAGGAGGCATTACTTTCGGAGCAGCCCACATGTGTTGGACACATCTAGAAAGCCCAAACATAGATTGCATCACCCTCACCTGGGGCAGGTTGCTGAGTGGAATGCAGCATAAAGGCTTATATCAGAAGCTGTAGCACAATATCTTTGCTGATGCTTATGTATAATACCTACACCCACCCACTTTCAAAGAAATTATATATCTCACAACTGTATTCAGACCTGTTAAGTGTTGTCTGAAGCACTGGGACATGCTAAGTTTCATGTGACTCAGAATGTCCTGAAATAACCTAGTACAAACTCAAGTGAGATGATGATAATATTGTAGCTTGTAGGGAGATACTTTACTAATTTTGAAAATCATAGAAATTATTCCGTCAATTCTGGACTGCTTAATGGAGACATTTGGTGGTAAATCTATGTGACTGGCAAGTACATAAGAATAAAGGAATTAGATGATTTTGACAGGATATTTCCATTGGTAAAATCACATGGGGAAGGAAAGATCTATGATGTAATTAATTCCTTCTTCATATGAATGTTAGTGATAACACTCACGTGGAGACAGAAGAAAATAGGATTTGTTTTCCTTCTTATTTATTTGTTTATTTATTTATTTCTCTGGTGTCAAATGGGAGGAGTTTTATAAAATTATAATGAGGGAAAACATCCCATACAGTGGCCAGACATCCTGTCTTCACATTGCTCTGAGTTCTTCTCCGACAGTCAGGAATTTAAACTCTGATCTTCTGTCTGATGGCACAGTGAACTGCCACAAGATTGTCTGGCTGTCTTCAATTAAAACCTTTCAAAGCTTTTGCACTTTTAACAGATTGAAAATCTTCTTGAGTCTTTTGCAACTGCTTTGCCACCCAACAATCTCCAGGCACTTTTCTTGCTGAGAAACCCAACACCAAACATGCTGTTTTCGTTTGACCTATATTACAACGCAAAGCTACTTGGTTCTTTAATTCACTGCCAAATAAAGCTGTTGTTATCTCTGGATGGATAAAGGGAACTAGGCCAAATGGTACTAAAGTCTCATGGATGAAATGAGATTAAACCTGTTCTATCTCACCTTGCTGTATACTAATTATACATGCGCTGGTCAGCAGAGCTCACTGTCTGTCTAATCATATACCTAAAGGTCAATTAAAAGGGACTATTGTCCTCGAATTAATATCTAGTGGAAAAGATTAATCTGCCTAGGGCTTATGCCTGTCTTTCTCTCTCTCTCTCTCTCTCTTTTTTTTTATTTTTTTATATTTTTTATTTTGAAGACATTTTCATAACACAATACACAGTGTACAAAATTGCAGTGTGCTTTTAAAGCACAAGAGGATTTCTCCATCTCACTTTTTTTTTTTTTTAAATTCAAAATGACTTGGCAAACACAATTACAATGCAGACCTACAACCAAGTCAAAGAACTACCTCTTGTTTCTTTTTTTTTAATTAACTCTTGGCAGTACTGTTAAAGAAAGCATTACTCAGTGTGCTGGAGTCATGTTAGTATCAGAAACCTCTCCAGGGCATCCAGCAACACTGAGAAGTTTCTTCAGATGTCTTTTTGGAATGGTTGCTCACTTTGTGTCTTTTCTGTCCTTGTAGCAAAAATATAAAATGGTTGATTTAGAAATAAACTCAGTAAGCCAGTTTGTTTGGGTTGTTGAGAAGGGTGGGAGTGAGGAAGATTTGAAATTTGATAAATTCTGGGCTACACTGTTTGAAAACACAGCCAATGGAGAAATCTGCAGATGAAAGCAAGATGCAATCAGGAAATACACTGCTTTATCAAACTGCCCCAGAATATCCTTGGAAAGCCTTTCCATCCTTTCCATCCTTGGCTCCAGCTTCTCTTTCATAGATATTGGGGGACCAGAGCAAAACTTGCTCATGCATGTGAAGGGAAAATGAGACCTCTTATTTTCACATCTGACCAGATGCCATGGAGAGAAAATCTACTGCCCAGTAAGTGGAGAGAGAGACATGAAGCCGTACAGTTCTCCTCTCATAAAGGAGGATGGAGTAAAGCAAAATTTCTGAGAAGGTTCTGGGCACAAGATGCCGTGAGTGAAGGAAAGAGTTAGAAGTGCAGAGTGTATATAGGAAAGAGAAGGACTAGAACAGGAGGGCTCTCATAAATATACCTTTAACTGAAACAGGTGTGAGAGAGGTGCAGGGGAAAACGGAATTAAAGCATTAAAATAGTCAATTTTATGCCTGATCTTTTGAATTTCAAACTGTCCATAGGTCAGGAGCAAGAAGGAGAATAAGAACATACACAGTCTGACAGGCAGAAACCTGAACAAATGCCAGAGTTTCAGGCAATGTAACAGGACACATATGGAATAAGTTGTCATCAAAGCAATGAGCATTAGCAGATGTCTAGACATCTTTATGAAAAGAGAAGCATTGTCAGGTGCAGCATGACACAGCAGGAAGGTAAGGCTGCATTTAAAAGTGGACTGTCTTTTTTTCCAGAATAACAACTCACTGTGTCCTTGCAGGAATAGCATGGCATTATTCTGGAAATTTAACTGCTGTTACAATTACAAATGAGTATTTCAAATTACTCAGAAATCTTTCAGTCAGAACTGGAAATGCAGAACTTTGAGATTTTCTAGGAGACACTTATCCTTGTATTCCTATCAGAATGAGCCATGGGAGCATCATGTTTCTGCCCCAGCATGTTATCTGTGTTCAGTTTCACAAACTTACTTTTGGATACTGTATATTTCCTACACAGGCAACTACCACCTTCATGTACATGATATATCAGCATGTGTAATATGCATATTTGATACCCTGTTGCTGTAATTGATCACATTGCTGTTCATACACATACTTTAATTCTGAATCACATTTTTTTTTGACTTCAGCTTCCATGTTTCTACTGCTGGGTAAGGGAACTGCTTTTTTTTTTACCCAGTGTTTTCCTGTCCTGAGAGTAACCATATGCTGTAATCAAGTTGCCAGCTGTAGATGACTGGCTGATCAAGGAGATCAAGGAGAACCACATCCATCTTTTTGGAATGACAACATCTTCCACCATGAGGAAATTCCTCAAACAAACTGCACTGGAGCTGCAGCATGGGCACCTGTGCCCAAACTGGCTCAGTGTGGGCTAGCTTGGTACTGTTAATTGTGTGTCTTCATGGCAGTGAATATAGTTATATTATATTATATGTTTATATTATATTTTCTATATTATTCATTATCACTTTTTTTTTGGTGCTGTATACAATTGTTTTAAAATATTTCTCTTTGATTTTTACATTTTATGCTGCATATAGTATGCTATTATGTTTTTCAAACTATATGCACATAAACACAAACTACAGTGAACAAACTGGCTTTGTAGACAAGGGGAGAAAAGAGAATGTTCTCTATCTCAAGTAAGACATCTGTCATCTCCTGCTAATTTCCTCGTAGGAAGTATGATGAAGTGTGGGGTAGACTTAAAAGCTGCTAAATGGTCAGGCTCAGTGTGGCATAATGTCTAGTTGGAGGCCAGTAACTAGAATGCTCCAGAGGTCAATACTGAGTCTGATCATGTTCAGCATCTTCATGAACATTCTCCATGATGGGGTAGTGTACCCTCAACGCACCTACTGGGTACAAAACTGGGAGGAGAGGTTGGTATTCCAGACAATCAGACAATCTATGATTCTACCCAGGGGGACCTCGATAGACTGGAGAAAAATAGTGTGAGGCACTTTGCAAGGTGACTGCAAAAATTAATCTGGATCCCTGGTAGACAACAAAATGTACTTACGCCAGCAGTGTTTCCATTGCCTTCTGGCACAGAATGCTAGTGGTAGTCTTCATCCAGATTGTCATCAGCAGATCAAGGGAGGTTAAATCATCATTGGAGAAACTACACATGCAGTGCTGTGTCCAGTTCCTCCAGTACATGAGAGATCTGGTCACACTGGAGAGAGTAGAGAGTAAGACCACAGAGATGACAAAGCTCTCCTATGAAGACAGGCTGAGCAAGTTGTAACTTTTCAGCTTGGAGAAGAGGAGGCTCAAGGAAATCTAATAAATGGACACAAATACCTGAAGGGAATGCGCAAAAAAAAATGGAACCAGGATCTTTTCAGTAGTGCCCAGTGCCAAGAGAAGAGGCAGTGAGAACAAACTGAAACAAAATTGTTTCTGACTGACCGTAGGGAAACATTTTTAGACTGTGTGACAAATCACTATCACAGAGGTGTAGTACAGTCTCCCTCTTTGAAGAGGTTCAAAAGCTTTTAGAACACAGCCTTCTTGAGCTAGAGTTGGACTCGGATGGCTCCAGTGGTCCCTTCCAAACTTTGTCATTCCGTGATTCTGTGGTCTGCCATACCCATCTTTTGTACAACTGACCTTACCTAAGGGGACAAATATTATGAGATGGAGTAAATGCAACATGTGAAATAGGTTTAGATATTAGTCAAGTGTTCAGTATTATGTAAGGAAGAAATAAACGAGCCGAGTCCTTTCTCTAAACAAAATAAATAAATAAATTAACAACAACAACAACAACAACAACAAATATGGACCAATTAAGTTGTTTGAAGGACTATTAATAAATATTAGTCTCAAATGGCATGGTTTTGAATAAAGACAGCAAATAACAGTATAGAGAGGAATCAATCTTAAGTGCTGTAATAAATAACATCTTTGTTAATGATCTAGAAAGCAGACCAATGGCATCTTAAAACTCACAAATGTGTATCACTTGAGCTGTTTCATGTATAAAGATATACGTATATATGCACTATATATATATATATACAATAAAAGGATAGACTAGGATGGAAATATAAGCTGGAAGGCAAAAAAGCTGTGAAGAAAATTATGTCTTACCACAGAGAGAATAAATGTATACATGCATTTACACACAGAGACACACATATATATGCATATAATGAGAGAGGAATGGGAAGAAATAATATTAAAAACCACTAATAGAAAGAAAACTAACTTTTTGATAGAGTTTTATAGTTTTGACAGAGTTTTATAGTTTTGATAGCTGGACAGAAAGCCATGGAGCTTCAAACTTCCTAGCTTCCTATCTTGAAGGGTATTAATTGTTCCTCGCAGAATAATAGAAGAGCAAAGGAGAAAGTGAATAAAGATTGTGTTTATGAATACAGAGAATCCAATATGTAAAGTGTAAAATGTATTTGATTCCAGAAACATTCTTTATTATTCTGAATATTAAAATAGAATGCAATTTCAAATAAACATAACAGGCAGCTATACTTACAACAGCTTACTTCTTTAATAAGAGTTATTTAGGAAGGAACCATCTTACAGAACAATAAATGCAACAGTACTAACTTAAAAGGTGTTACCCTTACAGATTAACAATTTTAGAGTTCCTGAAATCTTGATGACTTTCTTTACCTATCAGAAGTTTTCCTTTATTTACACCATTAGTCAGGTTATAATGCTCATAGTCTTTATATTATTTTGAAATGTGGTATGAAACATTGCTGCAGCATAGGATTGCTTCTTCACTCTTTCCAGCTTCTTCAGCAAATTCATTTACCCACTTTTGAAAAAGCAGACTTAAGTCTATATTATGATGTCAGCTGTCTGTAACACCAAAACTTTGGTGTAATCTTGTCTTCTGTCCACCTCGAGACAGCATAAAAACATGAACACCATTAGATGTGCTCTTGTTCTTATCACAGAATTATAGTTTGGTTGCAGGACACAAATCTGGAACAGATTCAAATTATTGCATGATCTAGCAATGTTTGGACATTTCTGATTTCAGATATTTCCAATTGTGGAAGCCTACATTTAAATATCTTAACACGTGTATGCTATTGCCCTCAGTGGCTTTTTCCAGGTACAGATTTTTTGACGATACTGTAGAATCTTAGAAACATAGAACGTCCCAAGTTGGAAGGGATCCACAAGGATCACTTAATCCAACTCCTAGTTCCCCAAATTACCAGACAAAAGTCAGACCCTGTGTCTGTGAGTATTGTTCTGACACTACTTGAACTCTGGCAATCTCAATGCCATGATCACTTTCTTGGGGAGGCTGTTCAAGTGCCTGAACACCCTTTCCATGAAAAATCTTTACCTGATATCCAACCTGAACCTTAAATAATCTTTCTCCTTTTTTTTCCCATCAAGCTCGTCATTACACAAGGGATTCAGTCTTAGAGAGTAAAGGGATCCAAGACAGTTGGTTGCTTTTCAAGAAAGAAGTCATAAAGGCACAGGAGCAGGCTGTCCCCCTGAGCCACAAAATGAGCCAGCAGGGAAGACTGGTGTGGATGAATAGGGTGGTACTCTTGAGGCTCCAGGAGAAAAAGAGAATCTACCTCCTGTGGAAGAAGGGACAGGCACCTCAGAAAGAATATAAAGAAGTTGTTAAGATGTGCAGAGGGAGAATCAGAAAGTCAAAGGCCCAGCTTGATCTCAAACTGACCACTGTGGTAAAAAGGAACACAAAACTCTTTTACAAATATATCTACAGTAAGAGGAGGACCAAGTACAATCTCCATTCTTTACTGCTTGAGGCTGGGAATGTGACCACTGAGGATAAGGAAAAGGCAGATGTTCTGAATGTCATCTTTACATCTGCCTTTAAAAGTCAGGCCAGTTATTCTCAGGGTACTCCACTCTCTGACCTGGCGGGCTTGGCTGGGTAGCAGACAAAACCCCCTGCAATTCAGGATGAAAGAGGCAGAGATCTACTGCTTCAACTGGACTGCCACAAGTCCATGGAGCTGGATGAGATTCACCTGAGAGTGCTTAGGGAACTGGCGGAGGTGATAGCCGAGCTGATTTTCATCATCTATCAGCTCTCCTTGTTGATTGGTGAGGTCCCAGAAGACTGGAGGCTTGCCAGTGTGACTCACATATACAAGAAGAGTTGTAAGGAGGACCTGGGGAGCTACAGGCCTGATAGCCTATCATGGAAAAAGATGATCTGAGTAATATATTTAGGATATTTAAGTGATAACCAAGAAAGCACAAGAGAAAAGTATATTAATTCTTACATGTTACAAACAATAATAGAATATAAATAATTTAACATAATGAAGACTTCATAGAAATGAAAGAAGTAAGAACTATAGGAAAAAAATTGGAAATCTGCAGTGTTACATTGGGTGTATATGAGAAATTCTCTCAATAAAATGTGAATTCCAAGACCATGTTTCCTATCAGAGTGTGAAATGACCTTATAAGAGAGAAGTTGAGGAAGCTCTATTCAAGTTCTATTCAAACCTCAACTGATGGACTACTTAAAGTTTGCAGCTGAGGAACATGAGTGGTGTTTTCATTTTTGTTTTCTTTTCTTTTCTTTCCCAGTTTCTACAGTAACTTGCGATTATCGGACACAAGAAAATTTCAGTTCTGTGATTGGTTATGCATCAGTGAAGTTTCCCTGTCCCACTAAAAGCTTGTTTATTATGTGGAGCAAGTTTAAGCTTGTTTATTATGTGGAGCAAATTTAATTCCATTTATTTTTTATCCTAAAAATTAATCTGACCAATAGCAGTCTCCATCACCTACCAGCTGGAGATGTAAACTCTTTTCTTTTATGAAAATTTTGATGGCACCTTCAACAGGCATTGAGGTTGCCCTACCTTGTCTACTTGCATGATAGAAAAAAAATGTACTTAATTTCCAGTTCAATATTTTGGTCCTTAGTTATTTTTCCTCTGTCCTTTCATTAGGACAGTATATTTAGGGAAGATTTTTTTTTTTTTCCCCAGAAGAATTAGAAAACCTGTGTCTGTAAAAGCACAGAATTAAACCCTGCCAAGTTAAAATTCCTGAAGCACTTTTACCTTTTTACTTTTACTTACTTACTTTTGTTAAGTATTAGAGCATTTCTTAAATATATTTTTTGCTGTTAAAAGTCATTTATGATATTGAGTTTTAGGATGTTTGCTAAGGACTTTCAAGCAATATAAAATATATATCTGAGTTTCAGACTTATCAGACTGGGTTATTAAAAACCTACATAATACAGCTTTGTTTTTAATTCAAGGGTATACACTAGAGTCAAATGTGCCAGTCCAGGCATATTAAAAGATCAGATTGATTATACAGGTAAGTTTCTTACTGTACTTTTGCTGTTGTTGTAGAAATCTTAAGTTACAACAGTGACAAAACTGAAGTTCTCTACCACATAAAAGAGACAAATCACCTGGGAAAATAAGCTGCAGCTTATTACTCATCCTTAGTAATAATTGCAATGCTGCCTTAGTTCCATTTAGGGTGCATAGTGGGAAAGTAAGAATCTGACAAGTTTAGCTGTAGAGTGAAGAAAAACAATCATAATGTAACTAGTCACATAAGCTGATCTTATACATATATGATAAGTTGTTTTTTTGTGGGTAAGGTATCCATTGTTTTCAGGAATCCAAGATAAATGATTTGATAATTATGACAGCTGTCTTGCAATTGTTTTTTGAGGTCTTTCTTACATCATGTTACCATGGTCCTGGGTATCACATTACTCTTTTCCTGTACAGTCCTCTTGATACAGATTTGACTCTCATTCTACTGTTTTCAGTGTGTTCCTGTAACAAATACACAGCTTGTAATAATACATTTTAAGCAATGTTTATATTTAGTTCTCACCAGCATGCCCAAGACTACAGAAGCAAGACTATTCTTCTAAAAGAATCACAAGATGCACAAAGATATTTTTAAGTATTTTAACTCACATCAGTGTCCAACAACTGAGGATTCATAAGATGCTAGAGAATTCTGTAACACATTAATAAGTATAAGATGCCCAAGGACTTTAGATATCCTGAAAGTAAAATACAGCCTTTGGGAATCTCTTGGTAGTATTTGATTTGCTTAAAAACTCTTGGGAAACCTTTAAGATACTGTCAAAAGAAACTAAGCCCATATTCTTGACCAAAGACATTTTCAAACCCTTGTTCTAGTTTTATCTCAAGGCACAAACTGAAACAAAAAAGTAAATGGGACTGGATTATCTAGTTCATTGGTATGAATGTGCACCACAGAGATTTGTTATTGTTCATAAATATCATGCTAATAAATAAAATGTATAAGAACTACCAAAGGACTGGTTTGGTACGTGCATCACGGATATTTGTCGTTGTTCATAAATACAATAGTAATAAAATGCCTTAGGACTGTCAAAAGTGTTGAATATCAAACTAAGTGAGTCATTAAACTAGACTGGAATTTAATTTTGCCTTCTTTAATTCTTTTTTTTTTTTTTTTTTTTTTTTTTTTCCTCCGGTGTGAATGGCATTCAGACAGACAGAGATATCTTTATCTTTTCTATGGCATCACAGATCCAAGTACTTTAAACAAATCAGCTTGAGCTCATACCATCTTCTGTTTGGTTGGTCAAACTCATTTTACCAAACTATACTGTTTCAAATTATAAGAACTGGGCATTTCAGATATGTCTTAAGGTACATCTGGAACTTTATGACTAATCAGTTGATCATAGGCATTGATGTCAAGTTCACTAGCTTGAGGTAATTACGTACATTTGGAATAGAGTGCACAGATTTTCAAAGAAGGAAGAGTATGTACTAAGCAAATGAAGTTTGTGTAAATTTCCTCTCTATGCAAATTTCCATTTGCCTCTCCCCTCCCCATCCATCTAAAATGCAAATAAATAAATAAATAAAACCCCTTTAAATGATGTCTGACTTTTCAATAAATATGGCAGAGTGGCAGAAATCTGGACAATGACTAGATGCTTCCAAATACTGAGAAAATACACAGTTGAGTAAAGGAGAAACACAATCTGTAGATTTTCCTGTGCAGAAGAAAAAGGGAAGCTCACCCTTTGATGGATGTGAGAAAATCTGAGGGTTGAAGAGACATTCAAATTTTATCCAACCAGGAGGGATAAAATCTCCAATCAAATCCAAACACAAGACACAAACCTGCAGGAAATAATACTTCACTAATTTTTGTGTATCCATACTTAGTCCTTTTACAGTTTTTGTTTTACTTATACACCGTATCTAGGGTGGAAAATTCTCAATTCCTTTTCTTCTTTTTTGTAGATCTTATGACTTTATGAAGGACTGCAGGCTGAGACAAATAAGGGTCCAGACTATTTAGTTCAGCTACAGCTTCACAGTGATATTCCCATACCACTTGTGAGTTTACCTCTTTACTGAACTTTCCTGGGCCACAGAAACATGACAAATCATTAGAAATGACTTCGCTTATCTCTACATGATGCTACATTTTGTTGTCACTTGGAGGTTTAACTCTACCAACTGCCTTATACCACTCCATCCTACATAGAATCTTCTACTTGGATAGTTACAAGGCAAGGCAGTCCTTCAGCAAGAGCCTTCACTGATTTGGAATGGAAGGGGTGAACTGAGATACCAAAGCACTCAGTTTGTTCATCAGTCTTCTTCTAAAATGACTACACTGGAGGCAAACACTTCTTTTTCTCTCTGGCCAATTAGGAAGTGCTTCAGAATTCAGTTAAAAGTTTGAAATAAATTTCTGTCATGTTGGAAGTTTGGATTAGCAAATAAAACATAGTTCATTAATGATATTTGCAGCTAATTTTGAGCTAATTAAAACCAACTTATTTTTCCATTATTATTTGCACACTGTTCTGCAGATATGCACTCGGAAGGATAATGCTGCCTTGAGATGTCAGCTTTTTGCCATCACCCTGTGCTAATGAATGGGATGAGACAGTATATTCTTAAGCTGAAGCTTCTTGTTCATTTCTCTTGATTTCTCTTGAATGTTTCACAACTAATCAACCATGAAATAATAACTGCCTCATAGTCCCTGTTAAAGAACTGCTTGTTTCTATAGTGACAAACAAAATCTACTCTGTAAACTCATTCTCATATTAAAAAATAAAGTCCTTGTAGTCTTTCCGGATAGCTAATTAGTTGAGACTGAAATAAAATAGACTAAAGCATACATAGAAGGGAAAATAAAATGCTAGTAGAACTTTGAAAGGCGTAGTGACCACGGAAAGACATTCAATCCTCTAGGTTCACTGTAATTTTTTAGTGTATACAAAGGCCAAGACAAAGACAAGACTGAAAGACCAAAAGTTCTAATTCTATAGAGGCACAATAAACCTCGGAGTATCCATACTGTTCTGGGTGACTCAAGATTTAATGCACTACCAGGTCAAAATAGTTGAGAGATGAGAAAACTTCAAACAAGTAAATTAGCAACAGAACTGACTTGTGAGAGCATCTTTGAAGTATGTTCTTGGTTTTCCAAGACACAACTGCAATGAAACATAACTATTAACCTACCTTAAACAACAGATCATCTTGAAGTCTACTTGTAGTTTCAGATAAACACAGGCTGAAGAATCCTGTTTAGAAAAGACGTGAGTAAAAAATAATATAAATTTGTTCTAAGAAACAAATTTACAAGGCTAACAACATATTCTATAGAGCAAGACAACTGATAGACTTGTGAAGTTAAAGAAATTAGTGTTATCTTAATCAGTAAAGAGTCTTCAAGAGACCTCCTGATATGCGTGAGCTTGTTTGATTTCTGTGAAGATAGCTTTGAGCCTTCAACTTAAATGGCCCCTGGTTAATGAGAAAATGTATTCAAAGCCTCCTTTCTCTATTGTTAAATTGATTCACTGTGGTTTTAGGAATGATTCATTCTATTTCTCTGTATAAGCAAATTAATATCTAAACAGGAGCATTTAGTCAATGGTAACTGCCTTTATCAAAATCTTTTCACCGCAGATTCCTTGTCTGGAAAAGAATGAAGAGGTTAGCCAAAGGAAAAAAAAATAAATCTAACATGTAAGATATTCCTTAATTGGGTCAGTCACTGCTATCCATTGAATCTCATTGAATCTACTGGCATCCACAATTAATTAAAACTGCCAAATGCCTGGGAATAATTACTAATTAATGTAGTTTTAAGGTTAATTTTTATTTAAAATAGCCATTAAAGAATGTCCATGTTGTTACAGTTCATGAGCACTGACCTGCTGGGAAGTCTCAGTGTTTATCAAATGAATTGTCCTGGCACAGCAATAATATGGTAGTTTTTTCCGCACGTGATTCCCCTAGTCTGGGAAAATTACTTAGTGGCCTGCTCCAGTGAGTAACACTCATCAAATAAGACAAATTTTTTATTGTGCTGCATTGAATCCTGGGCTCAGTAAAGGAAATATTTGGGTCTAAATAAATATATTGGATTGCTACTTAAGTGAGTTCTGGATTATCTGAAATTTTTAAAATGTTCACAGCAGCTGAGAAAACCTAGCATAATTCTTAAAATCATATATATGGTTTATCTAACTGATTATAGAACAAGTAACAGTGGTGAATTTTTGTTGTTGTTTGGCTGGCTGCTTTTTTTTTTTCCAAAATTGTGCTGATAAGTTAGAACAGGTACAGTGACTTAGTTAGATGAGGTTGTAAATCTTTTTACAGAAACAAACAAGTACTTTCCTGAGAGGTTGTATCATGCTAATTATTTGCATTGGACTATAATGTTGATATTTCCTGACCTTCTGAAGCTCCATCATATTCCCTAAGGGTAGTTTTCACAACCATCACTTGCATCAGAACTGGCTTTGTGTGGTGTGGCTTCTCTATGAGTCAAAGTGGCTCACAGACCTGACTGCAGATAAATAAATCCCTTGTTTTTCACCTAAGACAGAGACCTGATCTGACTTGGTATAAATGCAAGGGAAGGGAGGAGGAACATTATTAGTGGCAGCAGCCCATTTATAACTATTTAATCCAATGATGAAACCACACCCATGATATATATTTTCTTTTCTTCTTTCCCATCTTCTTGAAATGTCTGTGGCTGCCTAAAGTCCTGTCTCAGTTTTAACCTTTCACCTCCTACTGAGAATAAGACTTGCATTGATGTTTCCCGTCAACTGTAAACAAAGGTTCACATTCAGGGGTCTCTCAATCCCTCCTCTTCTGAAAATAATTGGATGTGTAAACATTGTGACAAAAATTATAATCAGTTTACACCACCAGTTAAAGTTAATCACAGTTTTTCATCACTCAGATTAGCTACTAGGCAGATTTATCATCCTATGAAAAAAGCAACACATTTTACACAAATGAATTTCAACAGTATATTTAGCATAATTGCAGAGAAAATATATGAAACATTTTTGAAAATAAATGTTCTACTTTCTGCTTCACTTTACCAGTTTCTTAAGTGAAAGTTGCACTTGTCTGACATATTAGTAATCTTCCACCAGAGCACCATCCTTTTTCCTTCCCTAACGTGACTAATTACTTTAGTGGTATATCCTTAAGGAGGAGTCAGAAAGATGGCTCTGATTAACATAGGCTGAGATCACGTAACGAAGGGCATATTTTTATCTCTTTGATCAAAGAAAATGGCTTATGAAATCAGACCTTTCTTGCTAAAAGAGAGAATATGAAAGGATTTCATTGCTGACATTCAAATATTCTAGAAGAAGTATACTGTGGTTGGTAGTAGAGATATTTATAACTGGATGTTCAGTAAAGCAGGTTCAAAGTATGGATTAAATATAAGGTGTAAGGTCCACACAGTACTGCAAATATATGCCTGTGATATAGACAGAGATAGTTAGGGCACAGTTGTGTGAAATGTAGAGCAACGATCTTCACGTCAGCAGTATACTAGCTCTGATTTCTAAGATTAGTTTTAGTCATAAAAATACTAAAAATGTAATTCCCTCTTTTTACTCCCTGAAAGAAAAAAAAGCATCAAGAAAACCAACAACAAACGTATAATTACTAATTTCAGTATTATTTGATTGAATTGGCTAAATAAAAATAAAAATACATTTAAAAAATAAAAAAAGGAGCTGAAAAGAAAGATGAAAGGAGACAGGAAGCAAGATCTTTTCTGATAGTGACTGAATCTGAATTAGCTGTTGAGTAACTTCCCACTTGGGAATTATGCAATAGGTACAAACTGAAGTGGAGGAAGTTCCATCAGAATATGAGGAAAAAATTCTTTACTGTGAGGGTGACTGAGCACTGGCACATGTTGCCCAAGGAACTCATGGAGTCTCTTTCCAGGAAATATTCAAAACTCACCTGGACCTGATCCTGTGTAATATGCCCCAAGCTTCAGCAAGAGGGTTGAATTAGATGATCTCCAGAATTCCTTTCCAACTTCAACTGTTCTGTGATTCTATGTGGTTTCTAGAAAGCGTTTCCTTCTTTGGCAATGCTATTTTAATAAACTCTGCCCTACCAGAGACAATTCTATACAACTGACCTAGGTGTCTGAAGCTATGTGGACAGACTTGTTTACTTTTTTTTGTTCTTTAGGGAGAGAAGTGTTTTAAAGTCAAGAGTAAATTTATGATTTTGACCTATAAATGCTCACAGCAATGTAAGTCATTCTGTATCAGACCACACAGGAGTGTCTTGGTGTGTGTGAAAGTAGAGAAGGGCTTTACTAGTGAGGAAATCGATTGCATAGATATACAGTTCAGTACATCTTTGAAATTAAAGCATTGCAAAGTTGTCCCAAATGAACTTACATCATTAAGTACTTCCTTTGTGCACTATTTTTTTTTGGTCAAAAAGTTCCTCCCCTTTTGTGATGTTGTCTGGTTTGTTGTTGTTGTTGTTGTTGTTTTGTTCTGTTTTGTTTTGTTTTGTTTTTCTCACTATTCCTTCATTTTACCAGTGTTTCTCTTTGACAAGAAGTAATTCCTCAGACAGATCTTTGTGGATACCACTCCCTTATGCACTTACATAACCTGGAGCACCATAATGAATAGTTTTGTAGAAATCAATCCACAGATAACAATTCAGAAAAGCTTTCTGACATTACCTGGCCTGTACTCATGGAGTGGTTATGTGGTTTCTTTGCCTTTTAGAATGGTCTTTCCTTTAAACAAGTGTCCTCCTTCCACATAAAAAAAAAAAAAATAAATAAAAATTCCTACAGTGTGAATTAAGACACTTTTCCTTAGCTGCTATAATATTTAACTTCACTTATCACTACGATAACATAAACAACTTCAATCTGTTTTTTTTGGGACTGATCCTACAAATTCTTCTTCCTTTCTCCCACCAAGACAACTTCTCTCCTTAACCAGGGGCCTGTGCATGCTATACTCACTGTTAACTATCTGGGTTAAAAAAATCTAAAAAAAAATAAATCTATGGAACTTGTTTATGATTATGAGTTTAGTCCTCTTAAGTAAGAATCTCCACTTTAAAAGAACACTTCCTTGAAATATCTGGTAACATGGAAAAGCAGAGTTCAAAGAGGCAAGGGATGAAAATCATTGTTTTACTGGCTCCAGTCTAAGCTGCTAGCTCATAAATCCTGCTATTCCAATTGCAAGATTGCAAACTCAGTGAAAAACCACAACAATTTGCAATTGGGATGTTAATTAGTTTAACCAAAGTGCAAGCTTGAAAGCATCAGTTTTTCCTTATCACATCATAGTATTTCCAAGAGTTTTCAGAGAATCCCAGTGTCCAATACAGCTAGTAAATCAGCTATAAATATGCCTATTATGCATTATGGGCAAAAATGATTTCAAGGTAAAATTACAAGGTAAGAGTTGTTGGATAATCTGTCAGTGGTAAACAGCTGTTTTTTCCAAGCAGATGGACTTTCTTAAGTTCATAGCTTCCTGTTAGGTGTGAAAATTTCAGAATGCTGACTAGGTGATCATTTTAAAAAGGTCTGCATGAAAGTTTTCTTGAAAACCATAAATGAAGAATGGGAATTGAAAATATTTTAGTACAATTTTAAAGAACATATCCATAATATTATCTCCAGTTATATCTATACAAAATATTTGCTATCTCCAAAGCTAATAGTTTTTATTAACAATAATTAACAATAATTAACAATAAACAATATAGCAATATAACAATAGTGTTGACTTATAAATAAATCATCAGTTTTCTATAGTTAACTCTGCAGACTGAACTGCAGAGAATAATAATAAAAAACAAACAAACAAACAACTCTGTTAATAATTTAATGTATGGTGTAAAAAATTTCATGGCTAGTGCCACTGAAGAAACATACAAAAGTAGGAGTACAATGCAGTGTCTATGGTAAGAAATGTGCAATAAGTATTGATTCCATCTGAATTGGTTGGAAATGAAAACATAAGTGATATGTAATTTGCAAGAGCAAGTAACGTCATTTCCAGAGAAATGATCTCAAAATATAACATTTTCCAGACCAATCTCTTGTTTCCACAGAAAGGAACAGTAAGTTGGGCAGCACAAGCAACAAACAATTTTCTCTGCCATGACAGAGGCAGTTACATGCTCAGTATTGACCCTTTGGGTACTCTTCTTCTAGACTTTGTCCTACTGACCACAACCCTCTGGGCCGAGCCTGATTATTCCTATAAGAAATACTTCCCATTAATTAATTAATAATTAATAATAATTCTCAATGCTACATAATTCCTACTGAATTCTAATTGAGAATTTATAATAAATGATTTATTTATTTATTTATTTATTTATTTTTACCTGTGCTGCATGATTATGAAATGAAACAGACTGCTGCCAGCACCAGTGGCTCCAGTGTGAGAGTTCTTCCTGTGGCTAGTAAGTCATATTCACTTAGGAGAGAACTTCTGTTTTATTCAGT
The DNA here is from genome assembly GCF_054131305.1 of Coturnix japonica. NCBI lineage: Eukaryota > Metazoa > Chordata > Aves > Galliformes > Phasianidae > Coturnix > Coturnix japonica. Next base: position 16,975,551 of record NC_140663.1, read on the forward strand.
GCCTGACAAATACATGTATTCTGAAGCTAAGATATACAGTAGTCAGTGAGGAAAAAGAGAGGTCTAGAAACTTGGCAACAGCCTAAAAGCTGACAAAGTCACTAGCACTAATGTTTCAGTTACTTTCAGAAAGATAACATTGTCATGAGCTCTTATGCTAGATACGAGTGGCATGAAGGAGTAGAGATTTCTATTCCATGTCATGAATCTCTTCTACAGTTTTCATTGACAGCTGAGGGAAAATTTGAAGATATGTGACCTACAAAAAGACATATGTTTCATGGATAAACACAGCATGTGATACTTCTATGAACACAAATCCTTTAGTCAAACCAAACAATTGCTAGGATGCATATGAAGGGTATATATGTCACATAAGAGTACTATAACTAAAAGTTTTCAGAAATCTTCTGCAATAATATTTAAAACGGAATCAGAAGTTTTCAAATTGTGTCTGATATTTCAGAAGGTCTGGTATCATAATCAGATTTTAGAAGCGAAGTGAACAAAAATGTAATACTCCGAAAACTGCAGTCTACTGATGTTTGTGACAGACTAGAAATTACACTGAAGTAAGTCTATGGTAAAGGTTGGACAAGGGGCAAGGGAGACTGTAGGCAGACAGAAGCTCATTTTACACAGACTGAGTGAACAGGGCTTGGAATGCATGACTTGAGTCTAAAAAGTCATGCAGATATTTTACTACAGTAACACAAGAAAATATCTCCAGATTTTCTCAGAGTATATTATTTCAGGATCGGCAATATATTAATGCGGTGATAGCCCTCATCGTATTAACTCTTTTTCACCTACCTGTAATCTTCCATCTAAAGGCTATTTGCATATATTTTTAGTAGGGTAAAAGTCAAATCAAATGGGAGAAAACTACAAGAGAACCTGACTCTGTGACTCTAATTTGGTACACCAAACTAATGATATCAGAACAAACTATGCAAGAAGACCAGTGGGTTAAGAGATATGTGCAGTCTTAACTAGTGTGATCAGGTACTGCTTGCATTTAAAACACAGTTGTCATTTCTGTAGGCAAGATTCTTAATTTTGATCAAAAAAGAACTTCAAATATTAATAAGAATTGAGCATATGACCTAGGAGAAATTACATTTTTTTACCAGTTTTCAGAATAATAAAAAGAGGGCTATCTTAAATCTTGGGACTAGGCCAAAATGCTTCTCAAGTTGAAGATTTTTATTCTGGTGTTTCCTAAAAAAATGTCATTTTTTATTTCAGTTTGGCTATCTTTAGGTGTCTATCAAAGGTTTCAGTTCTCATAAATTTATATGGTAGTTTCCTGCTGTGTTTTAATATTTTAGGCCTGGTGCTAGGCTTTTCTGGCATAATGAAAAAAATGCAAATAATTTATTTGAACAAATTTGTTGGATCAATTATTCACTACAAATCCCTGCCAATATTACTACCTCTTTATTTTTTTCCCTGTCGTTGGTTTATGTTATAGTAGATATTCTAGGGAATGGCTAATAGAAAATCATCAGATGTTGGAGCTTCAGAATCATCATGATTTGGAACCACATATATTCTTAGTGAAAACTTAGCAAAGAGCGGAAGGTAGACTGAAAAATACAGCATGTGTGTGGTAAGGTAGGGAAAAAAGTATGGTAGGAAGAAGGAAAGAAAAAGGAGAATATGTAGCTACATTAGTTACAATCCTCCCTGAAAGTAAATATTTGCTATATCTTTATCAAATCACTACATAAATTTCATCTGCATGCAAATCTGCATTAGTGTAAGTGATATGAATCATCAAGCTAAGTAATGGAAGAATGCAACAAACCACTTAATCTCAATTTTCAGTTTCTAGTGATTGTAAATGTAAGTGTCTTCATAAAGAACCCTCAACTAAACACAGATATTGAGATAAACATTGCTTAGGAGGTTACTTTCAGCAAGCTGTCATTGCCTGATATGTATTTCTTCATGAGAAAATCAACTGCCAGTTGTGTCCATAAGTACTGCATCACTGCTGATGACCATACAGAAGTTTGCTCTGAGGCTGTTAGCTTCATTTCTTCTCTTTTTTATCCTCCTTATGGTGAGAGCTCTGATCTGAAAGTAATTAACCCATTGTACCACTGATTCCTTTAAATGATCTGGGAAATTTCATCTCCATCTCAGAGGCACAGAACAGAAAAACTTACATACAGTAATTTACATTGTATTAGTGTTGCAGCTGAGCCCTGTAGAACTGTAACCCTTTTATCTCAATTGATGGAAAAAAAATGGAAGAAATTTAGTTGTAGCTGCTTGCATGTTGCTTGAAACAAATACTGACTTCCTTCTAAATAAGAGTGCTGTATCAGACAGAGTACTTAGTGGACTCACCCTGTTTTCCTGGTTTTAATTACATAGCACTACAACTGCATAAAAATTTACTCTTGTGAGATGGATGAGTCAGTGAACACAAAGCAGTGAAGCTTTGCCTGACGTTCACATCAACAAAAGTAATCCAAGGCAAGATTATGCTCTACAAAAAAAGCCACATAAACCAAAAAAGGAAATATAATTCTTCTTTCTCTGTATTATTTAAAGTGCCCCAAGTGGCCAAGCCTTCCCAATCTGAAGCAATGTCATGTGAAAACAGGGCTATGATTGTACTGACTTTTGGATGAAAATAAATTACATTTTTTTAATATTCCCTGAATCAGATATATGCAATATCCATTCCACTGCTAACAGACACTGTGCCAGCAAATGCAGGCTTTTCAGCTAATCTTTCAACTTCTAAGATGAAACATCAACAGAAAGTATGTAATTTCACTACAGGTGAAAAGCTAGACTGGTTTTACTTGTTCTGACAAAGAAGCAATCTTAACCAGTCATGGATTTACTTAAAAGGGAGAAGAACACTATTTAAGGAAAGAGGGAGACAGAAAGACAAGCACATGTGAGGAATGCTCTTTTATATGTTATTCCTACATAACAGCAGTCATGTTATTTTCTGGTCTTCTTTCAGATCACAGCAGCATGTTTATAGTACAGGTTTTTAATCTATTCAGGATCGCAGAAACAAAGCCTGAGGTGGTATTTTAATGATTGTATGGCTTAATTTCATTACCAATATGGTCATCCAAGACTCTTTCCTGGGAAGTAGAATATATGTCCCTTAAACACCCCCCAAAAAAAAGAACTGACATTTTCTATTTTGCATCTTTAAAATATGAGTCTAGTGTATAAAACAAATCACCTTGAGCTTTGAATAAAAGTGGAGGCTCTCAAGATATTTGAATTCTGCCCCTAAAAGAATTCATTATGCCCTAAGAGCAGAACTTGCAGCATAGATAAGCATGAAAAACCTAGTCTTTGAATCCTAGATGTGAAAATTATACATAGGTGTTCAGACCTGATAAAAAGTGAATTAGTTCTGGACATACAGAAGAAGGAGGCTAGTTGCTCAGGGAATTTACTGATGAAAGCAGGATATTTATGGACCGTCACTATCTAGAGGTTTTGAGACACAATTTGAAGATAGTGCTATTAAACTTAAATGCTTAAATTATATGAACCTGTCCCTAGATTACTTCAAGAAAAATCCTTTAAGTTATCTTCAGTTTGACCTAGAAACTGATTTTTATATATGTTGGCATATGACTGTTAGAGCTTGTTGTTTTGTTGTTTTTTTTTCATTTCACTTGCGCAAGTACTAGTTAATGAACAATGTATTCGCTAGATTTTGCCCATATTTGTCAAATAAATTATTCAACAAATCATTTTCACTTTATTTGATCAGCTATAACAGCCTTTCTGAGTCTTCTGCAATCAAGATACCTTTTAAATAAATAAGAACGGCTGCCTCTAGAGACTTCAGGAGTTGAGCAGTTGTTTTCCATCACCATGGTAAAAACCTTGAGGGTGATTCTACATGAATAGTATTATTCTCCCATAATATGAGAGGGATGAGCTATGAGATAGCAGATAGGCCTGTAGTGTCAAGCATTAGAAACTCACTCCTGGTTTTGGAAGGTAGAATGTAAACTATTTAAGGGATTACTTTTCCTATGATCCATATGCAGTTTGGTAAAGAACCTTAAGCAGCCATTTTTAATTGATTATTTTGAATCATATCTGCTTTGCTATTCTTTTATTGGATAAATCATAAATACTTGTAGCTGTGATTTCCAAACATTGATGTTCAGAATTATTTAAGCTAAGTACGCAATTTACAGACTGCTATTGTTGCTTACAAATGTTCACCTACATAAACACATTTTCTACTATAGCAATTTCAGGGAAGCAGCCAACTGCAAATGAGAATATCATCATCATCCTCAATTCCTAAAGGAAATGTTGAAATAATGGGAAGTTTAAGCTAACTTACAACTAAAATAACTATTTTCTTAATAGAAAATTTAAATTATCAGAGGAAAATCTGTTGCAAGTTTCATGCTTAATACTTCATGGCTATCATCAGCCTCAGGGTTGTACTTTACAGTGAAGGTAAACTGATACATAATTTATTTAGTGCTCATTAATTATTAATACAAGTTTCAAGTGAGTTACATGTGTATATGGTATGTGCCACTGCTGATTATGAACACTTCATTAAAATGTGTTTATGCTGTTTATGGCTACAAATGATTAAGTTACCTGTAAAAGTCTCCAATGACCTCTTTAAAATAGAATTTTATTAAGATAAGTCCATATTATCTGTTTGTTAGCTATTTAGACAATTATCGTTAAAATCTGTGCCCAGCAAGCAACTGGATAAATGCCACATGAAAGTAAACAATATTACTGTGTTTAATAGAAAAACTGATATTTTTTTAGTATACTTAATGTCATATTTTGTACTATATATGATTCATTTTGCTGTAAAATTTGTAGTGCAAAGCGGAATGTTGCTAGGTAGAAGAATTGGGAGTGGTTATTTTCTCCTAACAGACATCTTAAGACACTGCAAGATGAATTGCCAAACTTATTCTAAGCACTTTCAAGTCAAGGAACAGTTATTACTACTATTCTTATGATAATTTTGGGTTCTGGCAACTAGAAATGTTAAAGAAGAGGCCCATTTATCAGGGAAGTTGACAGAATTAGGTGGTTTGACAGAAGATATCGTAGGCAGATGCATGAGGTCAGGGTGGATGGGGCCCCAAGCCCCATCTGACCTACTACTCAATCTAGTGGTTGACAACCCTGCCTTTGGCAGAGAACTGGAACTTGATGGTCTTTGAAGTCCCTTCCTACCCAAGTTATTCTGTGACTCTATGATTTCTTCATAAATTCAAGACAGTTCCACTACTAGAAGTGGAGTGACTGCTCTTCACAGTCAAGAAGAAATGAAGAACATAAGGAAAGACTTGAACTGCACTGTAACTGTTCCCTCACAAAGACAATGGTTTCCATGTGGTTAAAAATACCATGTGTAGATGTCTACAATAGTGACTTGACTAATTCCAAGTGTAAGAAAGAAAAGAAAGAAAGCATCTATGGAAATCCTAGAGAGAGAAAAGTCAATAATTTGCTTCCAGTTGAGAGTAAGTGATGCAGAATTTAATCCAGACTTTGGAAAAAATAAAAATAAATAGTGAGAGTGTCATGTTTACTGTGATTTTCAGTTAAAGTAATCCTAAAGCATTTCTCAAAGGTATACATTAAATGCTCATTATGTAAATGTACTTACTCATCAATCTGTTCTTTATTCATCTAGATAAAGTGGTACACCGTCTCCATGTCAGACCACTGATGACTACAAATAAATAATTCAGCACTGAGCAGTGCTGTCCACAGTGCATGAAAAAGGGAAACAAATTGAAAAGGAATGTCAATAAGTTGACAATATTAAATTTCAATCAATTTGCTCTGATTGGATAATTAAAGTTGCTGTGAGATCAGAAAGGGAAAGGAAATGTCAACAATTCTACAGTGTGCTAACATTTGACTTTTTACAATTGTGCATAAAACCTATAAAATGAAGCAATAAAGTTTCCTATGGAGGCAGAAAATGAAATACCACTTCTATGACATTGTAATTGTAGTATTGTTGTTAGGCTTAATAATGAAGCAGCAGAAGCCACTAACGTGTCTATTATGAAGCAGAAGTAAAAAGATTCATATTCATTCTGTTTGCTTACATTGGAGGTGTTTTAGTTATTCAAACACATTTGTGGTCTTTCTGTGACATTTAAATGGTAGAAGTCTGTTAATATTGTTGTTACAAGATGTTTCTCTTAACTGGAAATCATATGTAACCTTTGAGAAGAGGGATAAGTATGTTTTTTATTTTTCCATTGCCAGAATTCTGTAGAGAGTTATTGTGTTCCTTGTTTCTGGGAAATACTTCTGTCAGAAGTCAGAAGACAAGATATTAACCTTTCAACTGAGATTTCTGAAAAAGAAAAGGTTCATTTATAGGATAAATTTGGGATTGCTTCCCTGGGTCTACCGAGTAAATTAAAAACTGAAATAAATTTTTCCATCAATATTCTTCACTTTATTTTCATAACACAAAAAATAACACTAGCTAAGAATAAACAAGAAAATAGCACTTAAAAGCAAAAAAAAAAAACCAAAACCAAAAAAAACAAATAATAAAATCATAGAATCACAAGCGAAAAATAAACAAATCATAGAATCATAGAATCACAAGATTGGAAAGGGCCTACAAGATCATCTAGTCCAACCCTCCTCCCATTACCATTGCTACCACAAGCTACTAAACCATATCTCATAGCTCCTCATCCAGACACCTCTTAAACATTGCCAGAGACAGCAACCCCAGCAACTCCCTGCACAGACCATTCCAGTGCCTGACCGCTCTCTGGGAGAAAAAGTTTTTCCGTATGTCTAATATAAACCTCCTACAGCATAACTTGTGGCCATTTCCTTGGGTCCTGTTTGTTGCCTGGGAGAAGAGGACAAAACCCTCCATATCACAACCTCCCTTCAGGAAGCTGTAGAGTGCAATGAGGTCTCCCCTGAGCCTCCTCTTCTCAACACTAAACAATCCCAGCTCCCTCAATCGCTCCTCAGAAACAGACCCCTCACCAGTTTTGTTGCCCTTCTTTGGACACTGTCCAGGGCCTCAAGATCTTTCTTGTAGTGAGGAGTCCAGAAATGAACACAATACTCAAGATACAGCCCCACCAGTGCTGAGTACAGGGGGATGATCACCACTCTGCTCCTGCTGGTCACACTATTTCTAATGTAGACCAGGATGCTGCTGGCCTCCTTGGCCACATGGGCACACTGTCGGCTCATGTTCAGCCGAGCATCAACCATCACCCCCAGGTCCCTTTCCTCTTCACAATCATTCAGCCACTCAGCCCCAAGCCTATAGAGCTGCATGAGGTTATTATGGCCAAAGTGCAGGACCTGGCACTTGGCTTTGTTGAACCTCATCCAATTCACATCAGCAGAGTGATCCAGCTTAACTAGATCCCTCTGAAGGGCCTCCCTACCCCCAAGCAGATCAACACTACCTCCCAACTTGGTGTCATCTGCAAACTTACTGAGGGTACACTCAATCACGGAATCACAGAATTGTAGGTGTTGGAAGGGACCTCCAGAGATCATCAAGTCCAACCCCCCTGCCAAAGCAGGTTCCCTACATCAGGTCACACAGGTAGGCATCCAGGCGGGTCTTGCATATCTCCAGAGGAGACTCCATAACCCCCCTGAGCAGCCTGTTCCAGTGCTCCGTCACCCTCACTGTGAAGAAGTTCTTGCACACATTTGTGCAGAACTTTCTACACTCCAGTTTCTGGTCGTTTCCCTTTGTCCTGTCTCTATACTGCTGTAAAGAGTCTGACCTCACTACTTTGCCTCCCACACCTTAGATATTTGTAGACCTGGATCATGTTCCCTCTCAGTCTTCTTTTCTCAAGGCTAAACAGACCCAATTCACTTAGACTTTCTTCATAGAACTCATGAGTTCTGTGATAAAATTATCCAAGGATACTATTCCTTCCTTCTGAAAGAGGAGCTAATGTATTCTTGAGAATACTGAGATACTCTCTCAACTTGTAGTTTTGCTTTAGGTCTACTCATGTTTATAGCTTAAAAATTGTCTAAAAATTAAACAAAAAGGAAGTGTTTAAGTGCTTTCCCAAGTGGAGGCTCAAGAAACAAATTAGGGAAGTCAGAAATATAGAAAAGTAAGAAAACTGAGAGTCCTAGAGTTCCAGGATAAGCGTTACTTGAGATTTAAAGAGGGCTCTGATATTTCAATGTGAACCCATGTTTTTTATGTGCTGTCTTATGCTGAAGAAAAGGCTGTCTTTACTCTCTAGACCTTTTTTTTTTTTTTTTTTTTACTGTTTTGACTCTTCTCTCTAAATGTTCAGATGCTACTAGAAAAAAAAAAAGTTATACAAAAAAAAAATTGTAGAAATTGCACTACTAATTAATTCTAACAAAGAAAAGGAGAATTCATGCACCTTCTTTAGACTAACTTAATTCTGTATTGCCAGGAACAATTGATCCCTTATGCTCACTTTCTGTTAAAAGAAACAAGCAATTTCTAATACATAGGCTTATCTAAAATTCCATCTGTCATATTTTCAGTACGAACATTCTGAAGCAGATATAATCAGTCTTTTATCAGACAGGCAGGATGTCCCTGTTCTGTCACATTAAATCATCTCATTAATGTATTGCCATCAGAAAAGGTGTCCTCACACCTATTTTTGGATCTGTGAGACATTCAGCAGCTCTTCTGACAGAAAAAAATGCATTGGTGAGATAAAACATAGCAGCCCATGAAACGTATGTAACATCATGCCCAAGGTAAAGTAATAAAATAGATGTATCCTGTTCTGGTAGTGGGACTACTGGCCATAGCCACAGTACTGGTCCCTTCTATTGGACTGGTACACTCAGAAGTCCATCAGAACTTGTCTAGCACTGTCCTACAGCCCCACATGAGCTTTCAAGAGTGAATCAGTCACTGAAGGAGTCAGGATCCAGTTTGGAGCTGCCTTCTGGCTTGCTGTTTCTCCCTGTGTTGTTTCACTGGGTATCCATGCCCAGGTGCTGGCAGGGTGATGCGGGAGCCCATGTGAGGAGAGGCTGGAGCTGCCCTGTACCAGGCACAGATGATGCCAGCTGGCTCCAACAGCCCTGTGACAGAGCATGGCTGTGTCCTACTGCCAGCATGGCGGTGTATTGGGGAAAAAGTGTCTAAGAAAGGTTCAAAATGCTTGTTGGCAGGGAGAGGAGGGAAAAAAAATGTAAGGACAAAAAAAAAAAAAAAAAGGAAAACAGAGCAGTTTAATTCATAATAATTTTGAATCAGTTTACAAATGAGAATCATTCATTCACTTGATTTTATTTTGCTTATGACTTTCCTCTGTAAATTGTTTTCTGTTTTTTTTTAATTATTATTATTCTTAAAATTGATATGTATTTTCAGACTAGAACAAATGATTTCATTATTAACATAAATTCACTTGAAGTCAATAGAGCAATATTTAAAAAAAAGTACTTCAGAGGTAATAAAAGGTATTATGTTCAACCAGGAGCTGAAACATGAAATCTGTATTACCCAATCTGGCAAACAGTGTATGTGTTTGGACTGCTCCTGAGCTCTACTCTGGCTTGAGCACGGAAGATAGGCAAACTGTCCTGTGTCTGTACCTGTGCTTCTCCTGTTACTTACCAAAAAAAAAAAAAAACCAAACAAACCACACTGTTAGATTTTGTTCCCTAAATTCTCAGACTAGAGACTTTAATAGCTGAGATTATTGCAGTATCCTTTTATTTTCTTGTTGGTGTCCCCTCAGGAAATATCTGCCTTGAGCAGCTTGGAAAGGGAAAAGTTAAAACTGTTCTAGTAGTTTCAGATGGCTGAGTTCTTCCTATTGTCATGTAATGCTTCCATCTTTTTGACTTGATGACAGCTGCTTCCTTACAGGAGTTAGACTCATCTGATTAGGAAGTAAAAAAATTAAAAACATCTGTCTCACAGTTGCGTTTGTCTTTCAAGAGAGTTCTTGTTCATGGTCATCAAGCATCAGCCAGGTGTTCATCAGACCAGTGAACAACATGTTTTCTGGGAGACATTTCTACAGTCTGTGGCCTTTACTAGAGCATACAAGCCAGCCTACAAGAAATCTCCTGGATACATCTGTGCTACACTTTAAATTTTGGGGGTTCCATTGAATGGATGTAAATGTAATCTCAGGGGAAGACTGTTTGGTCTTACTCTGTTCCTTGGTTCAGGCTCCAGTCTACTTTTACTTGATCTTCAGACAAAGCAGAGTTAATCCATGGGGAGGACCACAATGGTGTAGATATTTCCTCTGCAATCCATGAAGAGCACCACCCCAGAATAGACATCCACACTGCAGTCAATGGAGGGCAATGCTGGAACAGCTGGATATTCCCTGAAGGAGCTGCAGCCCACAGAGAGAGCCCACAGTGCAGCAGGAAAAAAGTGTGAGGAAGAAAGAGTGGCAGAAAGGAACTAAGCACTTTTATAGGCTAAGTACAAATTGACATTCCCTGTCACCCTGCATGTCCCAGGACAAGGATGGAGGGGTAGGAGAAATAGAACTGGAAACAAAGAAGTGAAGTTGAGCCTGTAGAAAATGCTGGGGTGAAGGCATTTTATTTCTTTCACTCTCTTCTCACCATCTTTCTAAATTGACTGTGAATAAATAATTATTTACTATGTCAAATTTTTCCCACGTTCCTGTTTTCATCTCTACTCACAAGCCATTTCTCACCACATCATTTAAGGGCAGTGATAGGGTGAGCATCTGGCCACAGTCAACAAACCCCTATTTTTAGGAACAAAATATTTTAGATAGTTTATATTTTAAGAACAAACTGAAAGTACAAGGTAATTAGTCTGCAGCCCACCCAACACAAGTAGTCCATAGGAACAATTTAGAGCATCTTAAAAAGTAATATGCACATTTGGTCTGAAAATACTGGAACTCTGTGGAAGTAAAAAAATAAAAACAAAAATAACTAATTAAGATTAAAATTAAACCTGAAATGAAAATTATAATTCAGAGTGAGGAGTCAACCATGCAATAATAATGATCAAAAGGTACTGGCTGTTTAAAATTCTCCAGTCCTCTTCAGCACTTTTATATGAATGCCAAAGTATCAATGTAGTTTGTGTCACTCTATTAGTACTTGACTGCAAAACAATTATCCAGTATTCCATTCTAGTGTAGATGTGTTTTTTACTATTTTGATGCCATGCAATTTCCTTGCCAATGTCATCAATCAGTATTCACTTCATATTATGGTAGGAGTCATTGAGTGACTGAGAGTAAGCTTGGGAACTTGTGGCTACCAATGTTTGTATCAAGAAGAAAGGAAACCTTGAATTTCCTTGTTTAGGACTCTGCAAACTCATTTACAGGGTCTCTGTCGCAGTAGAAGCAATTTGAGATCTCATATAATCAGAGCAGCTCTTTTCATTCCCCTGCCTATTCTCAGTTACATTGACTACTGTATAAAAGGCTTTAGTTCAGTATTCTGATAATGCTGTTGTCATTTAACTGTAGATCAATGTTTATTGCTGCCTAGCTGTCCCATGTTTTATTATGAAAGTTTAATATAAACTTTGGATTTAAAAACCTATTCTTCAATTGAGACAGTGAATTTTAAAGAGACAGTTTTCAGGAGTAAACTAAGATTGATTTCTAAATTGCTTGTCATATTTGTTATGGGTCCAACTCTGAAGTCTTGGCAAAGCTAAATTGCTAGTTGACCTAATTTAAATGGAATACTGCAGTGTCAGTATTGCAGATACAATTTTTGTTGTCATTTGGCGCCCAAATATAAACTGAGGGAAGTTTCAGCCACTGAATATACTTGCTTTTTCTAGAAAGGGCTTTGCTAAGTACTAACTCTGGAAGAACGTTGTTACGAGGTAAGCAGGTGTCTAGTGTGATGAAGGGCTGCTGGGGACTACCTGTGAGATATGTAAGGCTGAAACAATATGCAAGGCAGAGTCCTGCTTGGGGAAATGTGTGTAGGCCTGCTGTGAACAGGATGGTGAAGTTACTAACACAGCCACATTCTTCTCACCACAAAGCTCATCAACACTGTACTTTCTCTGTTTATGTAGCAGCTGGATATGCTACTTCTAAGATGTGTTATCTAAGCCAGAACAGTAGAGATATGGAACTGGTGTATGGATTTGACTGTTACTCTGTCGTAGTGCTTGATGGTCTCAGCCCTGTGCTCTCTCCACAGCTGGGAGAGAAACTCTGGATTGGGTGTAGTCAGTGGGAGCTCTGCAGGCAGAGTCAGTTGCTGTAGAATGTGACAGGTAGACATACTGAAGTGTTTCTGTTGAACTCTGTATCTATTAAGTAAAACAACTAGTTTTGGTAATTAAAGATGGGAATATCCTGTGATCCTGAGATCTATTTGGAATTGTTTCCTGACTATCAGTGAAACAGTTTTTGTTTAGGTATGTCTACTAAGTGAAATTTAAAAGCATTAAATCAGCATCACAGATTGTTTATTTGATTCACCTTTGGTGCAGATGGGAAGGGATGATTCCACCTAGACCTGGTCACTTCTAGGGTAAGTAGATTCTGAAGTTATCTGGTAGTAGGTCACTTGGTGAATGAGGGAAAGGCTATTGATTTAGCCTACCTAGACTTAAGCAAAGCCTTTGATACTGTCTCCCACTGTATTCTCCTAGAGAAACTGTCCATGGCTTGGATAGATACACTCTTTGCTGGGTAAAAAACTGGTCAGGGTGCTGAGCCCAGAGAGTGGTGGTGGAGTTAAATTCAGCTTTTGACTGGTCGCTAGTGGTGTTCCTTGGGAATTGGTTCTGGGGCCTGTCCTGTTTAATATCTTTAGTGATGACCTGGATAAAGGGATTGAGAGCACCCTCAGTAAGTTTGCAGGTGTCACCAGGCTGGGAAGAAGTGTTGATCTGCCTGGGGGTAGGAAGGCCCTCAGGATCTGAACAGTCTGGATAGTTGGGCTGAGGCCAGTCAGATGAAGTTCAACCAAGTTCCAGGTCCTGCACATTGGCCACAGCAACCACAGTCTTGGAACAGAGTGGCTGAAGGACGGTGTGGAAGAAAGGGACTTGGGGGTGTTAGTCAACACTCAGCTAAACATGAGCAAGCAGCATGCCTAAGATCACCAAGAAGGCCAGTGGCATCCTGGCTTGTATTAGAAATAGCACTTCCAGCAAGAGCAGGGAAGTGACTGTTCCTCTGTACTCAGCTCTCAAGTAGTGTGTTCAGTTATGGGTCCCTCACTACAAGGACACTGAGGCCTGTATGTCCAGAGAAGGGCATCAAAGCTGGTGAAGGGCCTGGAGCAAAATCTTGTAAGGAGTGGCTGAGGGAACTGGCACTGTTTAGTCTGCAGAAGAGGAGGTTAAGGGGAGACCTTATCAATTTCTACACCTACCTGAAGAGATGCTGTTGTGAGGTGGAAGTCAGCCTCTTCTTTCTTACCAGTAGTGACAGGACTAGAGGGAATGGCTTCAGGTTGCACCGGGGGAGATTCAGGTTGGATGTTAGGAAAAATTTATTCCCTGAGGAGTGGTAGGCACTGGAATGAGCTGTCCAGGGAGGCAGTTGAGTCACCATCCTTGGGGGTGTTCAAGAAACATGTAAATATTTTAGTAAGAGACATGGCTTGTGGGGAAATATTGATGGTAGGTGGACGGATGGCCTTTTCCAACCTTAGTGATTCTATGATTTTATGATTCTATGACTCTATACCTGATAGGCTGATATGACAAATGAGCAACAGTCAAACTAGTTTTTCAAATAGTCCTTTCACAATGTAGAAGTCTTTTGCCAGCCTCATGAAAACTTAACCTGAGAAAAATATACAGCTCATATCATATATTTTCTGATTGTTATGCTCGATGTTAACCACAGTTAAACAAGGAAATAATTTACAAGAGCATTGTTGCCTTTCAGTCTCTCAACAGAAAGTTGTTCCAGCAGGGAGAGGACAGCAAGACCTTTAAGCAGCTGCAAGGAAGGAACAGCTGACAACCTTTGTTGGGTGTAAATACAAAATGTACATACACTGTACTTGTTTTATCTTTTGTTTTAACATCTGTGACTTAGTCTATATGCCACCAGCAATTACTTGTAGAATCCTGGTAAAGAAAATAAAATATGATTACAAGTAGGAAAGCAAATATGATGAGTTAACATGGCCATTATAGCATGATAATACTGATCTGGCACTCTTCAAATTGCTTAACTGCATTGAGAATGCAATCAATCAGCTTTATTTGTGTAATATATTAAGTCCTTTAAAATATTTTTTAAGATCTTCTAGCAAAATATATCCTTTATTATATCAATTCTCATTGTATACTCCTCTCTTTTAGTTTCCCTAGTTCTCACTCTCTCAAAGCCTTATTTCTAAGAGAGCTCTCATACAAAAAATGTTGCCCCAAGCTGTTACCACTTCACAGTTCATCTGGCAGGAAATGGAACTTCAATTGGAAGGGAGAATATGCCTTATGAATGCCTCTCACAACAGAGCATCAAAATTATTTATTCTGTACTCATTTTTAAAATAATTAAACTGGGGCAAAGAGTAAGAAGTATTTGGATAGCTAAACTAATTACCCTCTGCATTGTTACAAGGATTGTTATGGCAGTGTCTCCACCATACTGTTCATAGTATACACAATGAACTTTTATCTTCATGTAATTACTCTTGCTTTTTAACTGACTGTACTGCTCCAAGCATCAGATTTCCAGTAGGTGTTATTGTTGGAGAAGCAATGAAAATAATAAAAGGATTTTTTTTACAGTGATGTGTAATCTGCTATGGAAAGGCAGAAAAACGTTTTTGAGCTCTGGGTGAGTGAAAAATTACTCCATGGAAGGTACATTTGTACTTATGTGAAATGGGAACCTTTCAATAAAAAGAAATTGTAATGCATTAATAATATTATAGTTATTACATAAAAAGTGTTTTATCCTTTATTTCATTTTTTCATTAGTTCACAGAATAACAAAATGTTTGATGTTGGTAGGGAACTTTGAAGGTACTTGGTCCAAACCCCTGCTCAAGCAAGTCTACCAAGAGTAGGCTGTCCAGGACTGTATCCAGATCATTTTTTTACTCTTTTCCTCTTTGCACTAGAACTGTTTGTACTAGGTTACTCAGTAGTGTTGGTATACATTGTGAATCAGCTGTTGAGATAACCTGACAGTTTCACAGAAGATAAAAATTTGATTTTAGATTTTCCCCTCATATTTATTTATCTGCATAACATCATTTGTATTGCAGTACCAGATATAAGACACAAAACAGAGACTTATTAAAGAAATTATTGCAAGCATCACACTGCCTTCCACTTAAAAACTCAAAGAAACTATTAGAGTAGGCCATCATTTCTAATGTCTACTGAATGAAGACTTCTTGCATAAGCATAAGAAAGCGGGTCCATAACTGTACCTTTCTTGGTATGAAATTGGAACATAGTCTGGCCACCAACATACTCACAGGAACATAAAGTTATCTGTTTGGTAGCTTAAACTCAGCATCTATTTATGACTGGATTCCTTTTGCTTTCCCTTCACATTTGCTTTATTTCAGGCAGGAAAAAGAAATGTGAGCTGTACAAATTGACCTTCTCTGGATACAATTGCTTCATGTTTTAGAGACTGTCTCTGTACCAGTGGTGGACAGATATAGTAGCTCAGTGCTTATACGATATTAATAGATTGATTTATTAGCTCTCTATTAATGCATTTTTAAAATCCAAACTACAGTTTAACAAAGCTTGTCAAACATTTATAGCACTTATGATTTAATTTTATCTCTAGCTTTGTTGTATGAAGGTATGTAAACTGAAGAAATCAAAACTATGCATCTATTTATCTGCTCCTGTGGTTTTTCACTCAATGTCTTTAGCAGCAGAAGCAAAAGTAGACTTTCTGTGAATTTATTACATATTTCATCCATACAAAAAACACATGTAGAGGATTTTTCATTCGGTCTTAGTCTTGCCTTTGATTTGATCTGACTCATGCACCAAATGCAGGTAAGTACAGAAGAACTTAGACTGGATATGTTTCTCATTCTGAAAATGTTCAGAATATTAACTTTATAAGAAATTATTACATTACGTACATTATTTTTCAGGCAATTATCTTACAATGTGCAACCTAGATAAAAGAAGGTCCTATCAGGAGAGCTGGTCGGAATATACAGAATGAAATTTACTTCTGTTAGGACACATAGCATAGCAATAAATTACTGAAGGATCAGGCCAACCCATACAAATTGATTTCTTGGCTCAGAGGTTAAAAAAAGTTCTAACACTTCTCAACATGTGTGTCTCTATGCCTTTATTGCCTAGTAAAATTGAAGCTGGATCTTTTCAAGTCCTCAGAAAATTTTACCAGGCTTCAAGGCCTGAAAATCATTCTTAATAAAGAAAGTGGGAGAGGATGGGTAATCAGGAAACAGGGAGCAAGAAACAAGAATAATATAAAGCACATATTAGTAGAAACACGTTGAAGAGAAATCTGAATATGTAGGTCCAAAGTCAATATAAGGAGACTAAGCTTCAAAGGCAGAGTGACAAAACAGACTCTCCAAAATGGTGGTCCTCCAATTCCATATTCACCTTCTAGCTCACTATGGACATTAAGATGTTTTATTGCTTTCTTTGTGTGAGCTCCCAAGGTGTTGCAACAAGCTCCTTGGAAGGATAAAACTGCAATTAGTTCCTGCTTTGGATTAAACCAATAGTATTTCTCTGGCAGCATTCAGGCCACATGGGTTCAGGTCATACACATCTGTCCCTAGAATGATAACACCTTGGTGGTCAAAGTAATACCTGAACATGCAATTGCAGTCTTTGTATTCTCTGAACATTCTCTGAGCAGATGGCTAAAGGAAATGATGGGATCACACACTGACAGTTCCATTCCTTTATACCATCAGTTCCATTTCTTCAGACTAGCTGTGTAATTAAAACCTTTGCTCAAGCTGCAGGTGATTGCAGGTTCCTATTTCTTAAGATTTTTTTTTTTTTTTTTTTTTTTTTTTCTGAATTAAGCTGAAGCTTTTGAGACATTTCATATTTTAAAAGATGGTTTTGAAGAATTTTCTTTCACAGCAGAGTTCTAGCAGACTTAATCTCTTTGCTTCCAGAAATCCCACTGTGGAATGGATCATCCACTGTTTATGTAGCCTGGGAATCTGTGTGTCTCATAATTCATAAGCATGTGAGAAATACCTGAGCTACTTTAAAGAAGCTGCCATGTCTTTATGACATAGTACAGACCTCTGCAGAGGGCCCCAGGAGCAACACAGTTATGCTAGTGGAGCGTTATGCTGCATTAATTTTCTTACAGTGGCTAAGTAGCTGGGGAGATTATTTTTCGGGCTGAATGATTCCTTGACAGAGCTACTTCCTGTTTTGGGTTAAATTCATTCCAAACATAGAGCTTCACAAATCCTTCCTGAAATCAAAATGTAGTCAATGTCATCGGGTATGCTGAGGAGTTCTTTCATCCATGAAACTTGGAGCACTTTAGAGATAACCACAGCTATGTGTTACACATAACCCCCTACTGCTTTGATGCAGTCTACCACCCTTAGGTTAGAGCAATTTAACTGACAGTGGTCTTCAGGGTCTCAAACAGCCATTAGTTATACAGCAACCAGAAACATTAAGGTACTGTGAAAATTAAGCTATGTTCCTTTTATCTTTGGTATTTTTTTGTGTGTCAGTAATAGGAATGTGGCTGGTAGAAGCCATCCCAAAAGAGCTCCCCAGCCAGAGCAAGGTCAGCTGTTTCTGTGAATGTCTGAGCTCTGCTTTTGATAGTTCTTTTTCATTCATGTATATTTGTAGGAGAGAATCTTGTAAAATGTTCAGTGGATAGGTCATATCAGTGTAAAATAGCAAAAACATTAACTGCTGAGAAATAGCAATCATGAAATGCACGGTCTGGTTTATACACTGCCGTAAGGGAATTAAATCAAAGAAGGAAGAAGGTAAAGTGGTTTAGCAAACTAATACTTTTATCCATAAGACCCTTCAGGCATTGTGATGCTGCCAGTTCTTCACTGGGATGAAAGAGAAGAAAATCCCAGATCCTGAATGAGGAGTGACTCCACAATATTAAGTTTAAGTAGTAGAACACAAGCATTCAAATAAATCACAAAATCCATTTCAAAAGCTACTCTGATTACAGAGGAAAATAAAGAAGCAATTTGCCCTAGAGTCTTAACAAGCTCACTGTGTTTAAGTAGAGCAATTATCATTTACTCTCTGTCTTCATTTGCCATTTAGGCACAAAGGATGTCATGCTATTATATGCAACTTTGTTGATAAACAATAGTGAATGCTGTAGACACACCCAGGCTTTCAATCTGCCATTGAACTTTTGACATTTATACTCTCTTTGATTTGTTCAGTCTAGTGTTAACAAACACGGTTGGGATGACAACATACTGTAGCCAAATCATAGGCTTCAGATCACATGCAAATGCTTTGTTTGCAAATAAACATGCAGGCCTTCCAGTGAATAAAGGCCTGCGTCACTGAGTTTCCCTCCAGGAAGCTGGCAAGATATTGACAGGGATATGTGAGCAGAGTCTTGTTTTTAAACACTTCTATCTGTTGCTATTTACGTAGTTAAAACGAGTTACAAGTAAAATAACCACAATAAGTTTAATAACTGAGCACTGCTAAGTAATAGATATTATTTCTACAAGACTAATTATTGCTTTGTTCTGAAGTAGGTCTCCAAGTTCACTGAAAAGTTGAAACTACCATGAAAAATTTCTGTGAATTCTTATACATTTTGGGCTGAGCTACTGTGATAGCAGCTGGGGCCATATGTTTTTGGAAGTCCCCAGACAATCTATGCCCTATCTGTTGCAGGGGGTTGGAACTTGATGATCCTTGGGGTTCCTTCCAATCCAAGCCATCCTATGATTCTGTGATCTAGCTGTTTCTATACAGGAAGGATACATATGCCTATACAGGCTAATTCCAGTCCTAGCCTGGGACAGATAGGTGGATAGGTGAATAGGTTTCTCATCCTAGGTGGTATTTAACAGCAAAATTTTGAGTGGGGAAGAGTTTGGGAGTGAGAAGGGAGAACACATGCTCTAAGGCATGCATTCCTTTTACCAAGATATTTCACAGACCAATAAGTTAATCTCCTCTTTTAGCAGGTTCTGACCAGTGCTAGACAGTGATACAAAAGCAATTGTTCATTAAGACTTTATATTACAGAACAATGTTTTGGTATCAAGTCTATTTTCTCTTAGGCTTTTATTGGTGAGACAAAGAGTGAGGAACAAAATTTATGAAACTGCTTGACTTTTGGAATGCATTTCAGTTCTAAAGTGCTATCAGGTTTTGTAGAAAAATCCAAATCTTATTATACTGCAGGTGCTTATTGGTTTTCACTCCAGCCCCTTACTACTTTCTCAAGTGTCCATTTTTTTCGTTCATGTAGCACACAATTACTGAATGCTAGCAATGGATATTTGGGGTATAGATAATGCATTCTGTTCTGATTAATATTCATAAAAGCATTTGACAATAGGTTTCCAAACAAGACTGAGTACTCAAGTGAATGCATCTAGTATAATGGAAATGATGCTAGACAGTTCATGAGTAGAGAACAAATATAGTCTTTTTTTTTTTTTTTTTTTTTGGTTGTTGTTGTTTTGTTCTGTTTTGTTTGCAGGTTTAAATTTCTTCCCCAAATTAATATGGCAATGTTAAAAGAATAGGGTGAGCCAAAGGAATCTCCACCCTAAAAATCACTGTAGTGAAGTAATAGTCACCGTGTTTGGAATTTGGAATTTGGTTTTACCATGAAGAGGCATAATTCAAAACACCGTGACTGTACTGAAAAGTTACTCAACAGGCTTTTTCCCACAGTATTTGTTCCAAAGACAAGCTTCCTCTTCCCTATGGCTACTTTCCCATCCCTTATATTTAGGGTGGATCTCACCTGTTTCAGCAAGTCAGCAATCTTCAGCATTCCCCTAATAGGCTGTAACTAGCTATCACAGGCTGAAGTATGCAGCCAAACATTCCTGTGGTTTTTAACCTATCAAGCAAAAACTGAGCCTCACTGGAGGCCCAAATTAGGGCAGAGTTTGTATGGTTTTGTTGTTGTTATTGTTGTTGTTGTTCTTTTAAAATACTATTATTTATTTATTTATTTTTACTTTATCAAGTCCTAATTCAGCAGCGTAAAGAGTTACACAAATTCTTAATCACTACATTTTTTTTTAGTTGAATCTAACAGATGTTCTCCCTTCTGGCACACCTGTGTGTTTATTCCATGCCTCAGGTACAGTGGAACAGTAGCACAAGGCTTTCTGGCATAGACTGAGGTGACTATTGCCATGAAAAGGAAATAACTTCCCCGATATCCATAGCCAAAATCTGACCCTTTTAAAATGCTGATAAACTGTACAGTTTTCCAGATGCCCAGGGCTGAGCACCAACTGCCATGAAGCCCCAGTGTCCTTCTAGGGTGAGACTGTGAGTAAGCTCCATCCCTCGGAGTGTCCTCCCTTTCTTCAGAGATCTGGAATTGTGGTAAAGAAGAAAACTTAGCATATTTCACTGGGTCTCCCAGCCTACTTCTGCAGGAAGTCAGGTTAGAAGTTAGAGACAAACAGAATCCCAAAGCATAGCCTAGGCCATTAAAGATTGTAGAAAACTAACTGGGGGTTGTGTGCTTTTTTTCTAAGAAAATCATCTGTAGGAAACTGTTTAACTTCCCCACTTTCAAAGTGTCTAAAACAGCCCTTGCTTCAAACTGTTTAATCTGGACACAATCAACAGAAGTACTTAGAATAGATTCAAGCACATGCTAGAAACAAACAATATCTTGGAGTTACTATATAAACAGTATCATATAATTACCCATGCTTTTCACTGGCACCTAATGATTTTTTAGATCTTATTTGTGGAAATACCCACAGCCACAATTCCTATTTTAAGGATGCAACTTTACCAAAAGCAGAATAGAGGAGACATACAGAAGAGGATCCTGTACACTACATTGCATTATGACCTGCAGACTGTGGTTTCCTTTGCCACACAAAATGAGCAGGGGTTTAAACATTATGTATCTTATTTATCCAGAAGACATGGAAATAAAAGGAACTTCTTGACTTATCGCCCACAGCTCTGTTGTGCTCCTTCCAAGTTTATCCCTTTAACAAGTAGTGCTCTCATGGAATCCCAAATCTCATCTGCCTACAGTCAAGAGAGATAGAACAGTCAGTATTTATAGTAATGGGGAGAGCATTATCCTCATGACTGATTGACAACTGTTGATAGCAGCCCCCTACAGTGGAGTTTACAGTGAACATGGAGGCAGAAACCTTTCCCCTGCTTCCTTCTCTTTTTCTTTTTTCTTCATTTTAATTACTTTGCAGGATGAGAAACCATGTCTGTGCCCAAGAAAGCAAACAGGAACTTTTTAGCTGATTTTCATGATCAGTATTGTGGCTTGCTGGAGACATACATTTTGCTAGAATGCTGAAGTTATACCACAGTACTCTGCAAGTGTTCATCTAAGGTTTATGTGGACGTTCTCATTACAGAAATTATGTTTCCAACTTTTTTATTTTAACTATTCAATTTTCACATTGCCGATGATCTTTAACAGCTTTGTTGATGTTTGTTATTTCTCTTTAAAGTAATTTAGTTATAGTGCAAACCAAAAGAGCAGTAAGGAGACTTTGATGTAGCTAAAAGTCCTTTAAAAATCATTATTCAAAACCTGATCTGAAATTGTAATTAGCAGTAATAATTAATTTGATTTTCAATGTTTCTGCAAAAGTTTCTCAGATGTATAAGTAAGTCTTGTAAAAATGTTTGTGATTTCCAGAGAATAATTACTCTGCTTTAAGTTGCGAACATGTATACCTTAAAACAAAAATTTGCTATTTTTATTTGATCTAGTTACATATTTTTCATTACACAGTTAAGGCACGCTACATGTCCTCTTGACCTCTCATTAACAGAAGACATTATACACTCATAGACCAGATTTTGTTCTTTCTCATCTTAAATAGCAACCAATAGATGCATTAATATTGGAAGGAGTCACTGTATGTTTTTCTGAACACTGTTTGCACTGTGGTTACTGTATGCTCAGTGTGTGCAATTATGCTATGGCCTATTCTTGTTCGCTTCACTGCTTTTAGCAGTTGTTTTCCTTCTTTCACAGGGAAATATATATATATATATATTCTGTCTTAAAGAAAACTTTCTCTTACCTAAAGGTAAGAAGGTAGATAGTATGGAAGAGAAGATGGATAACCTTCTTCTGCAACACAATGACACAGAATTTCCAGTGGAACTGCTCTAGCACTCATCTCATCCAGGCAGTAGCTGACATTATAGAACTTGTCAATAAAAGAAACCCAAGTGAACAACATCAGAGAAAGTCTTATGGAATCTTGTGGAGAACCATAATTCTTCCTGCTATTCACCTCCTTGTGTAATGGAACAAAGTGTGTCATGGTCATGGTTAACCTCCAAACCACTCTGTGTCCCCTTGGGAATTCCTCACCTTGCTTTCCTATTTTAATAGATGCTGTTGCAGAGGTAATGCCCCCTCTTTTTCCAAACTGCACTAAACAAACAAATGCAGCTGTTTATAAAATAATATGAATTACTTTAAAGACACAACTTTAATACCATTCCTATTTAGGTTATGAGTAAAGGAAAGGAAATGATGAGAAAAACATCATTAATAATGGAGCTAGTAAATAATAGGAACGGAAAATAAATTAAAATGATCTTTAGCAGAAAAGGTACCGTGTAAGGAACAGTACACACTTCAGTTATTCATGGAGTAATTATTATTAACATAAAATAAGAGAAAAATTTAAAATACATTTTCAGAATTCTACCAGGTCTCATAATTTTTACAAATCTGCTCAGTATAGAAGTTCTAATGGTAATCTCAAATCAGTGGACAATTTTTTAACATTTACACTTTTTATTTTCTTTGTGTCTTTCACAAAAAACAGTAAAACAAAACTGAAATATACTACATTTTCAGTTGGATTTATAATATTTTTAAATGTAAAGTTATCCCTTAAATCTACACATAGACCTGTGCGTAGAATTAGTGACAGATGATAGTTCTGCCAGTCTTTCCTTTCCCTAACATGCTTTTTTGTAAGATCGTAGTCACCCTTAAGTGATTCTTTATTTCCAAATCAACTACTCACAGAAATCTTTCTACAACTAAAAAACATCTACAACATAAGTGTGAAATAGTAAGGTCAGGTAGAAGTTATGTGCGCCACTTAAATTTAGCTTAAGTGCACTTGAAAGGGCTGGATGTTCATGCTGACTTTCTGCAAAAGGGTGACACAACCTTTGCAAATAGTTGCTTGGTTTACTCCTTGTCTCAAAATAGCTGTAGTACAGTATAGAGGTGTCATCCAGTGTATGCAGAAAACTCAGGTCTGTAGTAATGCACGTCAACAAAAGAGCACGTGTATGCACAAATACAATGAGTCTGAACTTCAGTTTGTCTGGGATGTTTTCATACTCTGCAATAAAAATTACAGTTTCAAAGGATTTCTGTGCTTTTTTTGTTCTGTGGGCAGATGATTGGAGCAGAGCAACCTATAAATGAATGTGGTGACCAACATTAGGCACCATTTATTTACTTTCTGTTTATAAACCTTAATGTTTGTTTTCCATGTATTCTGCTTCATGTGATGATCACTAAGTACAAGAGTTCCTTTAAATCAGTGGTAACTGTGGTTTGGCTCTTCTTAACAATGTGAATTTATAGCATGACTGAAGACATTCCAAACTCTGCAGCCTGTTATGCTCTGTTGTTTTTGTTGTTTTGGCATAGAATTACAGAATAGTAGAGGTTGGAAGGGACCTCTAGATAACACCTAGTACAGCCCTGCAAAAGCAGGTGCCCTGAAGTAGGCTGCAGAGGAAAGCATTCAGGCAAATTTTGAATGTCTCCAGTGGAGATTCTACAGCTTCTCAGTGGAGCTTATTCCAGTGCTGTCATCCTCAAAGTTATTCCTCATGTTTGCATATAAATTCCTGTGTGTCAGTTTGTGCCCATTACCCCTTGTTCTGTTGCTGAGCACAACTGAAAAGAACCTGGCGCCATCTACTTGACACCCATCCTTTAGATATTTATAACCATTTATAAGATCCCCCCTCAGTCTTCCCCAGGCTGAACAGCCCCAGATCTCTCAGCCTTTCCTCCAGGCTCAGGCCCCTAATGATCTTTGTGTCCCACCACTGGACTCTCAATAGTAGTTCCCTGTCTTTCTTGAACTAGAGAGCCCTGAACTAGCCACTGTACTTCAAATGTGGCCTCACTAGGGCAGAGTGGGAGAATCACCTCCCTTGACCTGCTGGCCATACTCTTTTAGAGGCACTCCAGGGTATCATTGTCTCTCTTGACCACAAAGACAGGCACTGCTGGCTCACAGCCAAACAGCTGTCCACCAGCACATTTTGATCCTTGTGAGCAGAACTTATTTCCATCACATCAGCCCCTAAGCTGCACCAACACATGCAGTGTGTCTTTTTTTCATGTGTGTATCTCTAGAGAGCTGATGATTTTGAGTTCTGGCTTCAAAAATAGGCAACAGTAAAAGAAAAAACACAGATAATGTGGTTCTGCCAGCCTACAGAAAAAAAAAAGAAAAAAAAAAGTGAAAAGCAAAGTCAAACAACAAAGCAAGATGCAACAGTCATTTGATTTCATGATCACCTTCTGATCTCTGTATTACAGATTTCAATGGCTATGGCTATGTCTATGCAAAATGATAAAGTTGGACAAGTACAGCATTTTTGAACATGTATAAAGTCAGACAAATTTAAATTCTAGCCTTTGTAGCTGATATTACACTCTGACCTCCAAATCACCCTTCCTCTCTGTTTGAAATCACCCCTAACTTGTCTTTGTCAGAGCAATGGGTGACCTAATAGTAAGACAATGCTCTGTGGTATGGCTTTACATGTTCTAGCATAATTCTCAGTTGCAGGGAGAGATGCTGCAGTTTCATGGTTGATGCTTAGAGCTGTGTTGATGAAGAGAGCAACCAGTATGAATACTGACAGAAGATAATCTAAGCCCTGTCTAGGGATACAGTGACTTGGAGATGTTCTGTGAAAGAGTCAAAATTATTCAGGTAGACTAAGGTAGATGTGTACAGTCATTCTTTCCACTACTCTTTGTAGAAAATAGGAAGAGTGACTTTTTAGTGAATGGCAAATGCAAGCTAATACAAGTGATATCAGCTCATTTATTTGAGCTCTCTAAATGAAATTGCAGGATCTGCCTCTTCTTAGAAGAAAACCTTTTGAATGCCATCTGTACCTAGTTCCTCGGTTAGTACTCAGAAGTACCAAATGCTAACTAAATTAACAAGTTTTAGGTACTCAGTATGTTGTGGCAACTCCAGAACCAAAGTACTGCAGCTGTTTATATCATGTGTGCAGTGAATTCAGTAAGTAAAAATGGGAACCAAAAAATTCAGGCCATTAATCCAGATGCTCAAACTACCCTAAAGAGTGAGCTTAATGTTCTGGTTGCAAAGATGTCTTGAAATTTGAGGTGCAGGGAAATGCTTCTCTCTATTCAACATTCACACATTTGTAAACTTTTTTTTTTTTTTTTTTTTTTTTCTCCTGGAGTTAGGAAACAAAAGGTAGACTTTCCTCACCATACTCGATAAAACAAAGAAGAGGTTCATCCAGGCTATGTCAACATCGGCAATGAATGTAGTGCAGTGGGTCTGGACAGTGAAAAAGATGCTGCTGAAGTCCTCAAGCCTCTGCTAAACATGATGAAGGGTTTACTTTGGCCTGGTTGCTGTCTGGCCCTGAGTGCTAAGTGCTCATTAGTGGTGGCAACACACTGAGTATGCTCCCAGGGCTCTGGAAGCAGTCTAGTTTCATTGGAAAGAATCCAGTTTGTGTACTTTGAGAGAGCCTCATGATGTGAAGTGAGGTATGATGAGGATGACTGAGAGATTTGCTACATACCCCTGATCTCCTGGATCTGAACTAAACAGGAAGTGAAGGTGGGTGTAACCTTGATATCCTCATGATTACTGGGCTTGGGAAACTTATACTGGTTTTGTAGAACACTGGGAAACAGCCAAACAAAACAACAAGCAAATAAATAAATAAAAATTAAAAAATAAATCCACTTTTAGTTCATTTAATCCTTGTGGGTCTCTTTTCCACATTCTCATGAGCCCTTGTGGATCCTTTCCAAATCAAGATATTCAGTAATTATGTAAAACAGATAAGCTATTCTGTTTTTTGGTGATTCACAGATTGCAGATTTTCCTGATTCACCAGAATTCTTTTTTCCCCATTGTTTGTACATAACTGACATCAATTTAACAAACTTCACCCCACATTTGACTTCACAAATGTATAAATGTATAAATCTCATATTGTTTTCTCTTTGATAAAAGCAGCATAGTTACTCTGAAATAAATTTCAGCTAAGGCCCAAGACTATCCTTGTTGATAGACATGTATTGAAATTATATGTACACAGTTTTTAAGTGCATAAATAATCCTTTTCATGATTCTTCAGCTTTCTTTGCATAAGACTGTACCAGAGATTACTACCTTGTGCACGTTCCCTAAGTTAGAACAAAATTACTGTTTGTTATTGCACAGCATATTTCATAACCCAGCCAGTATATTTGTGAACACTAGTTTTTCTGTCTCCAATGGGGTTCAGAGACACAGGGATTGCACTGTTTCTGAACTAAGTTACCAGCAGCAGAACACCTTTGCAAGGACACTTGAGCTTGGCTATCTCCTGCTTTCCCTGTGAAACATCTTTTTCTTCATGTGAGAATCAGTGGCATCCCAAAGACACTTCAGAAGTTGTGGT
The DNA here is from genome assembly GCF_054131305.1 of Coturnix japonica. NCBI lineage: Eukaryota > Metazoa > Chordata > Aves > Galliformes > Phasianidae > Coturnix > Coturnix japonica. The sequence continues at coordinate 17,002,411 of NC_140663.1, forward strand.
ATGTGTGCTTTCAGTCCTAAAAGAATAGCCTGTAAACTGCAATCCATAGAAAGCTAAAATTCACATAATTTGGCCTCTTTCTTGTGCAACCTTTTTCCCAATTCTTTTATGGGTCTTTTGATGGATGCGATCAACAGGGCCTAAGACTGGAATAGCACTTATTTGCAGAAAGAAGTAAAGGGAAAATATTGTTCACTACGTTCAACTACATATCAGCATCTACGAGAAAAGGCAGCCAAACTAGTGAAGTAAAAATGCAAACTGGAAATGTTTTATGTAAATCTACTGAGGTTTGTTTTTCTCCCTTAAAATGGTGCCACTTTCTAACATCCACAAATACAGATTTTCTGTAAACAAAATAAGACAATACATCTTTTTGCAGCACTGTTTTTACAAGCCTTGAACTTCTCATTTAGTTGAAGTGTCAGACACAATTTTAGTTTACCAGCCAGACTTTTTCATTTTAACTTTTCAAAAATATATATTTCAGAAAGGAAATAAAGGAGATTTGATCACAAAAGATAACAGATTTAATTAAATACTGAACATATGTATTTATTGGAAAAGTTTGTAATTTTTTTAGCTTGCACTATACTAATGAGTATTATCCTAATCAGAGAAATTGAAGCGTGAAATAATTTATGTAACAGTATCTACGATTCTACTGGAGAACATTTCAAGTATATTTATTGTTGTGGAACACTCCTGTTAGGAAATCAGTAGAAAGTTCTATCTCAGTGAATGCATAAAGATTGAAAAAACCTGCTTTAGCAGGGATATAGAATATTTTAACTGAAAACAAAAATTAATTACTGGAGGTGCTTATCTTGATTTCCTAGCAAGTTTATTTTATTTTTGTTGTTTACTTATACGTGCATGAGAGTTGCCTGTATAAATACCTAACTAAGGGAGTAGTTCTTGGCGTCTCATATGTTAAAAAAAAAAAAAAAAAAAAAAAAAAAGAAAGTCAGTATGCAGTCCAACAAGAGAATGTGGATCTCTCAATTTCCTTGCAAATCTCTGTGCTGTATGGGTAGGAAAGTCAATTTCAACACATTACTTGATACTCTGTGAATAAGAACATGTTAGTTTATTAAAAGGGTAAAAAAAAAATACACACTTTATGGAGCACATGTGACAGTACAGTATGTGAAGGAATGTGCTCAAAATTTCCCAGAAGTTCTTCTGTTCTATATAAAAAATGTGAAGAATAAGTTGGTTGGGTTTTCTAGGAAAAGTAAGTATAGGTTTTAGCTTCAATCCAGTGGCCTGCTCTCTGCAAAGAAAAGTAGTCTAAGGCCTTTACAGTTTAATTATTCCTGGAATATTTGTTGAATTAAAGCTACTTGGCATATTGAGTGCTGTTCTGTCCCCTCCTTTTCACTAGCACAAGTGAGGATATGTACTGACTGCTTGTGATAAACTGTGATGTTAGGACTGGCACACCCACTGTAACATTTTACAAAGGCATAAATACTAAATATGTTTTACTGTGATCAACTGAATTAGGAAGTATTTAATCAGTATTTTACTCACCATATAATTAACACATGAAGTCCGCAAAGAATTACTGTGAAGACTCGTATTTCCCCTCAGAGATTTCAGTTCTTATTTAGAACAAAAGCATTAATGTTTTTCATACTGAGAAATGGAAAAAGAGTAGCTGAAGTTATGGAGTTGTAGGGTCTACTGTCTACTAATCTACATGTTCTAGGGCATAACTTATAAAAGTGAAATCAGGAAAGAATTTTCAACCTGAGTGTAGAAGTATCCAAGTAAAAGCATTCGGAGAATCATTTTTCCTTGAATCATCTGACATTTAATTCTAAGATGATGCAGGTCTATAGAGGGCATCCAGAAACAGCACAGGGTGAATGGTACTTAAAAGTTCCCATCAGATGTCCATACATTATAGTAATACATCTGGTTAAGTTCTGTGAAAAATCACTGTGCATAAATACCTCATAAAACAAACACATAACCATGAGAATACAGGCTTTCCATATAACAAAACAAAACAAAACAAAAACAAACAAACAAAACTTTAAATATGAATGAGTTATTAACATTTCTGTTCCTTCTCTTCTTCTATTTGTCCAGACATCAACATACATTTATTTCCATTCCTGACAAGTTCCATTGCAAAAAATGCCTATAGTAATTACACTGAGCTTGGCTGAATGCAAGCCATGACTTTTTCCCTTAGCTTTTCAGACATTGACAGCACTATCAGTTCACAGCAGACCACTTGTTTGTTTTGCAGTGCCTGCCAAAACTCATAAGTTTTAATGAGGAGAGACGATGCTACTTAATATGTCCGTGTATTTATATAATATGCATAAATGCATACACATTTAACAACATTTTTCCACTGAGATGCACAGAAGATCAACCTGATTGCAAGAAGAATTTTTAAAATTTGTTTTCTTTTATTCAACTTGTTGACATTATTTAGCAGCAAATAAAAGTGTAGAGAAAGAAAAGTGAGATGAACCCTTCCTCACAAGAATTACAAAGGACTTCATTATCTGTCCCAATTTCAAACTTACAGAGCTGTGATGTAGATATTGGATATCATGGAACTATCTCCAAACTGTATATTCTCAAGTCAGTTGAGCTATTATTTACAGGAACTGAATCATTTTCACTGTGAATCAATTATAAGCAAACAACTTACTGTAGCACTACTGTGAAATTAGTCAACACAATTCAAATCATTTCTTTTTATTCTCTATTGTTTAGAAATCTCTTTCTAGAGGTTAAAAGTTGTATCAAAATTGCAAATTTTAGAAACAATTCAGTTTGTATTTGTACAAACTGAATTGTATGCCTTATCTTTAGAAACAGGACTATCATGATAAGATTTATTAATGAGTGTGAGGTGCTCAGATGGTATTGTGGTGAAGTAATAGAACACAGATTATGTCTGCATAGAAACATTCGTCCATGCAAAAGTATTAATGAAGAATGATTTCAGCTCATCAGCCGAACCAGATGAATAACTAACACATGTTATTTTTAAGTTGAAGCTGCACTCTGGCACAAGTCAAATTCAGTAGAGCTTCACAGATTAATTTAATACTATATTTGGAAATCTTTTTTGAATCTCTTTTCACTACACTATGAAGATAAGCAAGGAGAAATACCTGGCTCCAGCTCACAGTAGAGGCTATGAAAACATAGGCTATTTTCTACTGTAAATGCAAAGGAACCTTAGCCTTTGGTCTAAGGGTTAACTGGGCGGAAAACTGGTTAACTTAGTCCCAAAACAGATACTACACTAAAGACTGTATGAAAAATAACAGTCCTCATTTTGATGTAGTAGACAAAGGAAACATCGGACTTGAAGAACCATGTTGCATGTCTTGCTGACTACTCAGAAAATCAATATCAAATGATAATCTTGTTAGAAAAAATAAGGCACATTTAATAATATTTCTTCAGCACAAATTATTACAGTTGTTTCCATAACAGTGATGGAAACACTAAAATGTCATCTCTAGGCTGAGCTAGAAAATATATCTAATGAGCTATTCATTACCCTTGGAAATGTATATTGTGACTACTAAAGAGTAATTTTCAGTAGAGTATATATGTTTCTACAAATTGGAAAATGCAAGTATTTATCACGGAATATATTACATATTTATGGCTTTTATGACAATGTCTTTTAGAGATTTGAGATCCACTGTGTAGTGGAATTCCAGGGTCACAGCCTGAGCCAATGGGTGAGCTATGTGAGTATGTGAGTGCCTGGAGTGGTGGTGGGGCCTGGAGCCACCCACTTCTGCGAAATCTCAGTCTGTGCGGGTTTACCCTTCACCCCACCCTTCTCTCCTGTGGCGCAGGACAAGGGGAAATGATTTAAGTTGAAAGAGGGTAGATTTAGGTTGAATGTTAGGGGTAAGTTCTATACTAGGAGAGTGGTGAGGTCCTGGAACAGGCTGCCCAGGGAGGTTGTGGATGCCCCGTCCTTGGAAGTGTTCAAGGCCAGGTTGGATGGGGCCTGGGCAACCTGATCTAGTAAAGGTGTATGTTTGGTGGCCCTGCTAGGCAGGGGGGTTGGAACTACATGATCCTTGAGGTCCCTTCCAACCCAGGTAATTCTGTGATTCTGTGATTCTGTGATTCTGAGACTTGATTAAGAGTAAGCATGGATTCATCTTGATTTTCTGAGTTAACTTATAGCAGAGCTGTTCAGGACCAGGTTGGACGGGCCCTGGGCAACCTGATCTAGTAAAGGTGTATGTTTGGTGGCCCTGCCAGGCAAGGGGGTTGGAACTTCATGATCCTTGAGGTCCCTTCCAACCCAGGTAATTCTGTGATTCTGTGATTCTGTGATTCTGAGACTTGATTAAGAGTAAGCATGGATTCATCTTGATTTTCTGAGTTAACTTATAGCAGAGCTGTTCAGGACCAGGTTGGACGGGCCCTGGGCAACCTGATCTAGTAAAGGTGTATGTTTGGTGGCCCTGCCAGGCAAGGGGGTTGGAACTTCATGATCCTTGAGGTCCCTTCCAACCCGAGTCATTCTGTGATTCTGTGACTTTTTGAATGGGGGAAGGTCACATTCCTCAGCTCATCCCCTTCTTCAAACTGTTATTGGGAGGGGTGATATAATTCCTTTTTTATACCTTTTCCTATAGTACCTATTTCTGAAACAAAGGCACTGTCATTGCCCTCATTTGCTCTACACACTGACATACTGACTTCCATCTTAATTTACTAAGTATATACAGTAGATCTCAAAGGATTGCTATTATATCTGTGCGCAGAAAGTCATTAGGACAGGCCTTTTATGACATTTGGAGAAGGTACGTAGAGATACATTTACTAGTGGTGTAACACCTAGGAACTTCATGGAAGCATATGAAACTTACATCAGTTTTTACATGACATTATATTTTCTACCTGACTTCTCTGAGTAAGTGATTAATGTCTAAGAGTTGTCTATGCCATCATTTTTCCACCCAGTATCATAGTTTTATGTATACAAGTTGCATGGTTTTATTAGTTTTTTGTTGATAGGTATTTGCAAACTCTAGCTGACTAAAATATCTGAAACACATTCACAAAAATTAAGTAAAAACAAAATGGTGAATTTTCTGTAGTAATAAATATTGGCAAGTGAATAAGAAGGAGAAAGACCTAGAGAAGTAATAATCTACCACATCACGTTGAAATCTGAATATTAGTTTTAGATTTCTGAAGGTATATATACATGTGCTTTTTCAGAAACATTAATGTATTTTAAAATGTTACATAATGAATAGTCCATGTGTTACAGTAATGTTGTTAACAGCACCTGAGGTATCGCAGTGCCAATTTATTGGACAGACTCCAAGGTCATTAATTAATATTTACTGTCACCAGTGAAATGGCTTGGAAAATGCTGAGGAATGAAAATACAGTGCCTGGGAGCTTCTTCATCCAAATAAATACATTGAGAAGCCACAGTAGAACAATGAATCAGACAGCCGCAGCTTCAGAGATCTGTGTTTGGCATCTAGCCTATGATGGCACGGCATATATCCATATCCAGAGGGAGAAACAGACAAAAAGAGGATAAAAAGGAAAAAACAAAACTACCATAATCCTGAAGTGAGAGCACATATTCAGTCTTACTCTTCTGCTGGTTAAAATTAATAGTCAATAAATTTTATTTGACAATAGACTCTGTTTATCAACAATAATTCAAACAATGGTGCAAATTATGTCAAAATATGTGCTAGAAGTCTTTGCTGTTTTAAGGAAAAAAAAAGAAACTTCAGTTACTTCTTCGATAGCTCCTTGATGTATCTTGAAACAAACTGTATTACCAGCAAAAATTTACAGTTAACAAAAAAGGTGTTTTTTAGTTGTTATTTCTTTTTATTTTTCCTTGTGTGTGTGTGGTTGTGGCTTATTTTTTTCTTTTTTTTTTTCTTTTTTCCTTTTTCCTTTTTTTCTTTTTCTTCAAATAAAGTGAAGAAATCAATAAGGTGGGTAAAATGACTGTTTAGAGACTTAGAACACATTCTGCCATGAAGTACTTACTACCAGATAAAGAACAGTTCCTTGGAGGTATTCAACCATTTCAAGCTCACTCATCTTTCTCTAAAATAAGATTATTTAGATCACTATTAAACTGATCACACCCCTACTTATTTGCAGTTCATACTAATTCACAGTCTCCCAATCAGTTCCTTGTGCACAGATGTAGCTTTTGGACAGACCAAGGACCATCCACAAGAGGCAGATTATCCATATCAGACTGAGCTGCGCTTCTTCAAGTGGCTGCAAGTCTGAAGAAAACATTCTGACTCATAATATTTACTAGTTCACTATTCCAGAATTAGTTTTGTGTCCCATATTATGGGATAATGGATTTTCTTTAAGTATTTCCTTCACCAGTCATCAGGATAGCATCTGAAAGCTTCAACTCTTTATACTAATGTTTTTCATACAAATCTCTTAATACTCATATTGTTCCTTGCAAATTTTCTGTGCAAGACATGCTACTACATTTTGATAATGCATTCCTGAGACTTAATGAACATTATGCTTAAAGTCACACATGAAATTTGTGGCATAGGCAGGGGTCCTGATCTTATGAACTTTAGTCCAGTGGTTTGGCTGCCCTTTCTTTCAGCTCATCAGTCAAAAGCATACCAGTCTTTGCCCTTGTTTCAGACTGACAGGAAGAGACTTAGCTGAAATATGTTAAAGTACCACTTTTTGCAGTGGTTTGATTGATGTGTTCAAGAAAAATGTGCATTATCCCTATCTATTATTATAATACAAGGTAAATAAATCCTCTATGTACAGATGATGTTCAGTAGTTTGCCAGTCCATCTGTGGTGTACACATGGAGAAAAGTGCTAACCAGAACAGATGCCCCTGGAAATATGTCTCTAAACACACATATGCTACATGAGCTTCCACTAGAGTGTTTAGTTTTAAAATCTGTGTCTTTTCTAGTATCACCATGTTGTTGCATGTTTCATTCTAGACCATAATGTCTTTGATTTCCTTTGTTCATACCAAGATGAACTTAATCTGCCTGCTTAGTGGAGCAGAGTTATCCAAGACACGTTTAACTTTTTTTTCCTTTGGCCCATAAGGATGATAACTCTCAGACTCATACATACAGGCCTCCAAAGGGCGCAAAGAAAGGCAATATATTGATTCTCTTAATCTTTTTACAGTGATTATTAGGGCTGAATTTTCAGGAGCAAGTAATAAGTGCAAAGTTATATACTGTATCTTATGTTGGCTGAGGGAATTAGAACAGGCATATTATTTTAGGTACCTAACATTAGAAATTCCTGTGCCTAGGTTCATTTACACACCCAGTGGAGACCCTACTTAAGAACTCTTTAAAGGAATCTCCCTTTCTGCTGAGCACTTGACGACATTCAAGTAAAGTGCCTGAATTTCATCTTCTGTATCACTGAAGAAAGACTTAAATATCTATCTATATACCACATCCTGCAAAGCTTGATGACAAGACCTGAAGGCTGGTTTTTATTTTGCTGTTACATTTTAGGAGTTTCTTACAGTTCTTGTCATTAATGGGGACTAGCTGGGGGCTGGGACAAAGTCCTGCTTCTTCAATCTGTATTAAAGCCTGTAAGAAGCACTGCTTTGCAGAGGCAACTAGCTGAGCTTTGCATTCTTTCCACTTTCAAACAGATTTAGGATCATTTGTATTTTCAGAACTAAAATAAGGATGATTTATTAATTCGAGAAAAGTCAGATACATCACAGAATCGCATAATTTCAGAGGTTGGAAGGAACAGTTGGAAGGAACAAGAGATCACTCAGCACAACTCCCTGCTAAAGCAAGTACCCTACAGTAGGCCATACAGGTGGGTGCCTAGAAAGATTTCTAGTATCTCCACAGAAGGATACTCCACAACCATTCTGTTCCAGTGCTTTGCCACCCATACTTGTAAAGAAGTTTTTTTGCATGTTTGTATGGAATTCCCTGTGTCCAACCTTCAGGTCATTACTCCTTGTCCTATTGCTATACGACATCAAGAAGATCTAGACCTCATCCATTTGCCTCCCACCTCCCCTTAGGTATTTATAAACATTGATCAGATCCCCTCTCAGTCTTCTTTTCTACAGGCTGAACAGATTGCTCAGCCTTTCCTCATAAGGGAGTTGTTACAGGCCCTTAATTGTCTTTGTGCTCCTCTGCTGGATTCCTTCTAGGAGATTCTGGTTTTTTGAGCCGAGGAACCCAGAACTAGAAGTAGTAGTCCAAATGTGGCCTCACCAGGGCAGAGTAGAAGGGGAGGATAACATCCCCTGACCTGCTGACCATGTTCTTTTTATCACGTCCCAGGATACCATTGGCCTTCGTGGCCAGCAGGGCACACTTCTTGCTCATGGCCAACCTGTTGTCCACCAGCACCCCCAGGTTCTTCTCCACAGAGCTCCTCTCCAGCAGGTCATCACCTAACCAGTGCTGACACTGTTCATTACAGGACTCCAGACAGACTCTGTGTTGCAGATGACAGAACTCTGAGCCCTGCTAGTCAAACTGTTCTCAACACATCTCACTGTCCACTCATCTATCCCACATTTTCTAAGTTTCATAGCAAGGATGTTATGGGAAGCTGTGACAAATGCCTTTTTGAAGTCTAGATGCACAACATCTGTTGCTCTGCCTCCATCTAGTCAGCCAGTGATGACATCATAGAAGGCTTCCAGACTAGTAAAGCATGATTTCCTCTTGGCAAATCTACAATGACAACTTCTGATAACCTTTTTTTTTTTTTTTCTTTCTTACAGTTACTTGGAGATGGCACCCAGAACAAGTCGTTCCATCTCCATTCCAGGAACAGATGTGAGATGGGCTGGCCTACAGTTTCCTGAATCCTCCTTCTTGCCATTTTTGAAAACTGGGGTGACATTGGCTGTCCTCCAGTCTTCAGGCAACTGTAGTATTTGCCAAGACCTTTCGGAGATGATAGAGAATGGTTCGGTGACCACCTCTGTCAGCTCCTTCAGCCCATGAAGGAAAAGAAATCAAACTCAGTTAATATTAGATTCTCCCTTAGTCTTGTTGTAATTTAATTTGTTAATTCCATCAGGTCTTTCTTTGAACAAAATAGATTATGAGAATACACCTGCCCCCTGGAATTTATAGTCTATGTAAAAGCTTGAAGAGGTAGAAAAAGGCACACATTTTGGCAACATGGTACAATGTAAGTCAGTGAAATCATTTTTCATTTATGATCCCCTAGGATATGAGAACACTCTAGGTGTTCTTATTTCAAATGTTGTAATTCTAATGTCCTAACCTAAAAAACAGTAGTGTTATACATAAAGGAATTATCCAACCAAGCATCAGTGCTATCCAAAATCTGTAGTCGTTGAAAAATAAGGTGAGAAGTTAGACACCAGCCATAAGTAAAGCACAGGTACTGAATGATTTTAAAATGTTAGTCAATCAACAATGTTAATGCTGTATACTTTTTAGCATATTGTCTTTTTTAATTGTTAGTTATTGCAATGGTAATTTCCTGTAATGCTCACAGAATTTATACTACTCTACCCCTTTCACTGAAGCACAGAAGAGAGTAATCCAATATTATCTAAGATCATACAAGCATAGTGTTATTGTGTTCACAGGATAATCAGATAATCTTATTTTGTAGCAAGAACTTATGCTGCCAAATGATTAAGTAGCTATTTTGGAGACAGTAGGTGCACAAATTACACATCATCTCATTTTTCCTTACCTCTGATAACTTTGCACAGCACAGCAATGAACTGCAAACAGAAACACAAACCCGGAAACCCTTCTGAATATCCTTTTTTCATTATAGACATTTACAGCATGAGGACTTTTTCCTGGGTAAGTTTCTCTTTTTAAAAAATGAGAGATAACCTTCTAAATAGGTATGAAAAATCCTAAATTTTCATTTGGCTGATAAACAGTTGAGAAAGAAGTATATATGTGCAATTAAGAAATTATTGATGAAAAATCGTGTTTGATTATTTAGCAAAAGTGCAGCTCATGAAGTTGACCTTAAGTCAGCAAAAAGTAAATTAATTCACTAAACTAAAAAACTGAAGTTGAGCACTGGATAGAAGACTATGTGTTGCATTTTAATTCGTAAATGTCAAGCTGGATGAGGTTGCAGATTTTCCAGAAAATATGTTTTCAAGTGCTTTCTATTTGTTCTTATGAGTAAAATGTTCTATCAACCAAACAACAGCAACAACACAACAACAACAAAAAGCCAGCAACCATTCTTTTTCAGTACAGATGTATGCAAATTATTTCTGCTGAATGAATGTTCAGGCTTATTTTCTCCAGCATTTCACCTCAGTGCTTGACAGCATGCAAATTTTGTTCTCTATGGGATTACTCAGAACTATACTGGTGAGAGCTGTATTTGTTCATTAATTTAGGGCTCATTAGCCAAGACTAACTGGACAAGGATAAGAACATATTATGGTCACTCTCCAGTGTAGCTTAATAGTTTGTTTATTATGTAAATATAACTGCATACTGATGTAATTTGATATTGCGCTACTGATACAGCCTATAATTCAAAACATCTGCTAGGAACATGAAATAAAATTAAATGAGAAATGACTTAGCCTGGAACGTGCTAGGCTTTTCTGTTGTTTTTTGTTTTGTTTTGTTTTGTTGTGGTTTTTTTTTGATGGTGATATGCATATCTTCTACCAGGAATAAAATATTTACTATATATATATTTAATTTTGTATTTTAAAAAAAGGAAATCATACATTTTTATTGGAATAGGCTTGTGCTGGTAACAACTACACATACTTTGTCACCCCCTGACAAAATAGTGATCTATAAAAATAATTGAAATTTTCAATGTTGCCACTTGGAATTATTTTTAAATGTTCTCAGAAAATATTTGGGCTGGTAGTCACTGAACAGGTAATGATCTGTGCAATGTATTTCTTAGAATCCATTGCATCTATCTTCTTAGGTCGTCTTATGTCACTGTGCTTACCAAAGAGCATAATTTACCTGACTAAGCAGTGCAGCAAGAACTTTAATTATTCAAGTAACTTTGTTTACAGAAAGTATAGGATGCATAATTTGCTGTCATGAACACCCAAGCATTAGAAGGTAAACACTGATGTTCATGAGTCAGTCCTAGACTCAGGTTAAATTTTGTGAAAAGCTACATTAAAACTTTCAAACATGAATGACTACCAACTCAATTCCTTTTGAATCCCATGCTATTTCCTCTGTCACAAGAGCAGATATTATTTTTAAGACTGGGGTACAAGTTTTGTTCACACGCTTAACTAACTCTGGCTGACCTCAAGCTGATAATTTAGATGATGCTAATTATTGGGCAACAGTACCTTCTTAAGGCACTCCTAAACTATTTACCTGCCTGCCCTTCCCCATCATGTTTGTCATCACTTGTTCCTGCTTGCGAATTCAAGCTTGTCATTCCATTAGCCTGATTCCTGGGGGAAGAGGTGAAATTGAGACATTGCGACACATCCTGGACAGAAGAAAAATTCTGCTAGGTTTATCCTTAAAAGTAAGCCCCATAGAGTGAGTAGAGATACTAGTGTGGGATGGAAACAGTAATGTAAGGAGCAGGAGTGGGAAAAAAATCTGCTTCCAAAATACAGCCTTCAAGGCATGGGCTGAAATTTGCTAAGATTAAAGGCCTGATCAGAAGGCTTTCAGAAAACATCTAAAAAGTTCCTGTTTATTTGATTTCTGGAAGAATTCTGAGAATGGGATGCCTTCCTTTCTGTGTGACATTGATTTAACATGGAAGAGCTCACCTTTATGTTGACTTGCACCTGTATGCCTGAGAGACATGGAGGAAATATTTTGACCAAAGCTTTACAGAAACCTCAGTTTTACTTCAAACAACTGATAACCCTTCTTTGAATATAAAAGTCAGATCATTTGTTGACTTATTTAAATAAAACTCTTCCACAGAACAATAAATAGGGAAAAAGAAAATGTCTCCTCATAAAAATATGTGTGTCAGGAGTTCTTTGCAGGAGAAACTTATTAATTTGCTGTTGGCAAAGAAATAAAAGATGATTCCTTTCCTGTAAAGGCATTCGTGAGCCTCATAACTGTGCAGTCGCATGATTTCAGTGGAAGCAGTCTGAATATTGTTAAAGCTGTGCGCTTGGATTCTTTATTGAAGTTCCCATAACAATTTGACATTGTTTCTATGTGTGCCAGGGTAGGAGTGTGAAATATTATATGAGACAGTCTGGAAATATCAGAAAAAATGTCTATGTACACGCTGCTGTTTAGTCATCTGAGTTTACAGGAGAGAAAAAGTATTCAAGCTTTCCTCTCTGGCATGCAGACTGTGAGGAATTATAACATTAGCTTTGCTTCTAAACACACTCATAGATACAGACCTCACATAACTGATGATGACTAATAACCACGACACTTCTATATTTGTAATTACAAATGCTCTGTTACAATATATTTAAAAATCCTAAGCTAGTGCATAACTTGAATGCTGAGAGCTAAGGATTGTTTGAATGGTGTTATTGTCTCAGTATGACTTCTACAGTTCTGCAGAATTATCTGAAATGTGAAAGAAAAACTTTCTTCCTTTAATGGCCTCATGTGCCCTCCAGTAACCTCTTTACTATCAGAGGGTAGTTCATTAATAGAGTTGAGATACCAGTGAACGGCACTAAATTTCAAATAGCATTGAGGAAATACTTTGAAAGCTATTAAAACAGAATGGTATGGACTTATTCTCTGAGTTTATTATTTCTTGTCATCAGAACTATTCAGGTACATAGTTCATATTAATGTTTTTATGTGATGTAAACTTAAGCATATATCAAACCTTGCTTCTTGAATTTGAAGATTTTTAATTTCCACTCAGTATGAAGATCTGAACTGAAAATCAACAGGCATTAGCATCAACTGAGGAAAATATGACTGATCACTTTTTATACTATAGTAACGCCTCGAGTCTGCATACAAGGTACTCCACAAACAAATTGTTGGTACTTTTTTTTTTTTTCTCCTGATAGTGTGTAAATTTAATTTGCAATACAATTTTAATGTCAGAAAAAGGAAATGGGTAAAATTTGGAAGGGCCATCAAGTGCAAACCTCAGAAAGATCAGGGCAGGTTTTCAAAGAGCCTGTCTGCTGGTTATATACAGCTAGTTGCAGTGTTCTCTTTTCTCCTGCTCTGTCACTCATAATACAGACAGCATTATAGAGAAGCAAATAGACAGAAACTAAAATAAAATTGGAACCTACTTGTCAAAATGTTCTCAATTTCCAGAGCATGACACAACTCAATCTTTGGTTTGTTTAGTCATGGGTGGATTTTAATTGCTACTGTAGTCACTTTTTTTTCAGTATACATCTTATCACTATGCCTTTAATGCTTTTATGATAGTCATTGTAATTGTTGGAGATATCTTCAGAAGTAATTTGAATTCCACTGATCTGGAAGCATTCCAGAGTTTGCATTGTTTAGTTATGAGAATAGCTATAAAAATTGTTATCTGCTGTTAACATTTCCTTCTCTGTTTGAACTTTAAAATTGCTATCTGATTAGCTTGCTATAAATTGCAAAGGTAAATGCAAGGCAATGTTTATAGCATTCTGATCTTTAGTGATCATTAGAATTACAAATGCACACTGTTTTGGTTCCTGACCCTACTGACATCTAAGAACCTGCTATTCAGTTTTGCTGGTATCCTACACCCAAATGAAAATTGGCTGACACATATGAGGAGAGGCTTAGATTGTAAGCCTTGTGGTTCACAAACATTTAGCTTTCCATGAAAATCCACTGCTGTTAAAAATAAATAGAGCTTTTCTCTACTTGTATTTGTCTTACTGGTAGGAATCTTATTAGCTCATACTAAGTTCGTAGATTTCTCCTAAAAGTCTTAGAGTGAGTGAGTGATTTGGCTAAGGGATAGCTGGCTGGCTTAGCTACATGTTTTATGACCCCATTTTTTGTCTGGCCCTGACCTTTCACAGAAAGATTTAAACATTCTTCATGTTCCAGCTGGTTCAGCTTACTAGTTATATAAAAGTGCCAAATTCTATTTTTACTTACCTTTCATCTTTGAAGACATGGAACACATTTTGTGCCACTGAATTGAAGAGGGTTCTCAATGGACTTCCATGGCTTTATTACTTTACAGAAGTTCTCTGAGAAATATCAGAGAGTTTTGAACCACATGAACTTTGAAATACTATTCCAAGAAGCTGATTTTCCTTCAGATGACAGGAAGTGCTAAAGACAGTATGATCCTATGGACCCCAAGCAGGCACCTCGCAGCTACACCTTCATGAGTGCTTGCCAAGTTCTTATTGCAGCAACTGAGCAGCAACCAAGCGCCCAACCTATTCCTCTGTACATTTAGTGGCACAATAATTAATACTTCTATATCTCACCTTATTCTTTACCACCCGAGCTTAAGTAAACAGAATGCTATAATTCTTTAAAGACTTTGCAGTCTTATGCAATGTGAGTTATTTTGATGTCACAAAGAAAAGATTACAATAATCTGAGAGTGAACAATCAGGAAAATATATTGACAAATCATCCAGACAGAGCTATTTATGTCAATACAAGTTGAGACATAAGGAGCGGAAAAAAAATGTCTTACAGATATAGAATTTGCATTCAAACACAGTTATGGGCAAATTTCTTTGAATAAAACACAAAATTATACACAAGAAGAACTAATAAGAAAAATATTATTGACAGAGAACCATTCAAATGTGAAGAAAATAAAAGAATAATGACTGAAATCACAATGCATTTCCTGGTTACATTAGAGAATTGTTTTTAACATTCTTCAATTACATGATCAAATAATTTTTTCCCCTCACAGGGACTCTTCCTCAATAATTGCAAAGGATAGATTGTTTTCTCTAAATGAGAAATTATTTTATATTTTGTTTTCTTACTCAGTGTGTGGCCCAGTATCCTATTTCATGCATATTATTCAAACATTTCTCAGAAGTCAGAATATTTTCTCATAAGTTTCATTATATTTATCATTATCATTTATGTATTTATTAAAATTGAGGAATTAATTTTGAAAATGTATCAACAAGGAGAGAGAGAATTATATTATTTCCTCTGTATAAGGTATTATTTCCTCTGTATAAGTTTGTATATTAACTAAAAGTCAAACATTTTCACTAATTTAGGGTGCCTCATTAAACAGTGTAAGACTTGACTCTTTAGGATGATTTAGAGCCTTTAAACAATTAAAATGGCAGCATGCAGCTCAATGTAATTCAAAAGCACCTGTAACATTCAATATTTTCACTAATCTGGCACTGAGTTATCACACGAGATACCTGAAAAATGGAAAGTATCAAGTTAGTGACTGTTGGACCTTGCACAACATCAAGTTTGTTTGAGGCTTGGAGTCCCCAGCATTCCCCTTACTTGATTCAGTACAGCCCCAGCTCTTTGGCTTGTACAGTATCTTGTTCAGTAAGCAATGAATATTTTTCTATAATAAATTTCAATTCCTTTATCTCTTCACTCAGCTTGTGCATACAAAAGCAACAGATTCAGATTGCTTAGAAAACTAGTATTTTTTTGGTTTCTTAATCTTAGTTTATAACCTTTTGAAACAAGGTAATTATATTTGGCTGTGTTTTGAAATATATGCCTACTGCAAAAAAAAAAAAAAAAAAAAAAAAAAAAAAAAAAAAAAAAAACCAAAAAACCCACAGACATGCCAATACCCAGAGTAGTTCCAATCTTGAACTTGGGACAAAATATGGATGGTTACATGCATATTTTGTATGACTGAAGCCATTAGATTTGCAAATCTTACCATCAGCATGATCAGTAGTAAGTAGTCATCCCACTAGCCCAAGAAAATTTGGTTGAAACAGATGGATTAGTTGATACTGTCCTTTTGGTGTCCATTTCAAGTTTGACACTTCTGTCTTTTTCTTTCATCAATTCTATCCTGAAACACATTTTTCTTTCATTTAGTTTCGTTCTTTCCAAACATGCAATTTCATTGAGTGTCAACGTCTCAACAAAGAAAAGTATTAGTAGTTTTGAAATACTAATTGGGCTTCCAATGTATTAATACTCAGAAAAATATTTGGAATGTTTCCCATTTTCTCTTGTATTGTGTCCTCTTGGTCACTTGCATTGTTATCTTTATTCAGTTTGGCTGAAATTGTTAAAACTTTTTATGCTTCCTAGGTTTCTTTTGTTTTCTCTAGAGTTAATGTTCCTCCTTTCATATGATAGTATTTACACTCCTGAATGAGAAATAAGATTTCAGTTTTCATTGCATTTTTCTTAGCTTACAACTGCTTCTATATTTTGGAGCATTCAATAACAGCTTTTATCTGCTCTTATTTACAAAATTCCTACAGAAGTTTTAAGAAAAGTAACCACTGACCACATCATTCTAGATCTGCTCCTGACCCTAATGGTTATATCACATGGAGTTCATTATCCCCACTATATGTTGTTCCAATAAAGAACAATAGAAATAACATTAATTTTGAAGCAATATTTTTGAAAACACAATAAAGATTTACAGTCACAATATTATATTTCTATCCCCAGTGAATTGTGTGAGAATTTAGAAAGGAAAGCTGTTGTCCTATGGACAAAGAAAGCTCTGTGGCCATTCAGATTCCACATTGGCATATTCTGCAGTAGAATTTTTATTAATCAGAAGGAGTGCCTTGGATCAAAACAAAACAAAAGAAAAAGAAAACAGAAAAATAATTTCCTGAACAGTATGTCCACATCACTAACCTGATATATGTTATCACCCTTTGCCTGTAATCTTCCCTCCCCTTTTGTCTTTTTACTGGAAAAGATAGACTTGTTCTATCTTGTCATATGAAGCAATTAAAAGAAGACTGAAGTTGGACTTCTAAGCTCATGATGGGACATCTATTTTGTTTCTGGTCTCTTAAATTCTTCCTCTGTACTTCAGTTGTTTCTGAAGAAAATACAAGCAAGACCTGACACGTCAGAACATAAGAAAGAGGGTGTGACTCAAGGCCTTGCTAATGCTGACTGAACCAAACTCTGAACTTCCAGGAAGTTCAGTGAGATTCCAGGAACTTTTAATGAGAGAATTCCCCTAATATTCAGAGACTGCTCTTCCTTGTTACAAGCAGCATCAAAAGTGGAACATTATGAAACTGTTCTGAGATAAACACTGTCTCAGTATTTTCAAACACAGCAGAAACCGGAAATTCCTCCAGATATCTCATCAAAGAGGAGCAGATAAATATCATGGCTAGCTAGATCATTTGAAGTCTATCCAACACTACTTTAATTTAAAGTTTTTTCTTCTATTACTTCTTAAAGCCAAATGATGCCTTTAGAGAGAACAAGGAATCAACTGCCTGAGGTCTGATCTCATCCATGTCATGCAGTGTTGGGACAGCTTTTCTTCAGAATGAAGTTAATACCTGAATCATATACATACTGCTATCAAGAGATGAAAGTCTTCAGCTGTCATTCAGTTCAGCTTTGTTTTCCACCTGTGTTGTAAAATGAAATTGTATTAAGAATTTTTGCTACTTTATTATATAATGACTTATTTCTAAAACAGAAATCATGTCATCTCATTCTGTTCCTTTTCTTCCAGATCAGATCTATAAATGTTATCTATAAAAATTTGATTTGTTTGTTTTCCTGTATATTTTGATAAAGGAAATTCTGAACAGAATTAGGCTTACAAATATCTTTATAAGCTCACGGTACATAAGACTGGTATATATGCACTTCTAAAGAGAATGCATACACAGACAGACTCTCCAGACTAACTGAAATAAGGCTATTCAATAAAGGAATATTGCATATCTTTTCTTACTGTAGATAAAATGCACAGAAGTCGAAAAGTCATTCTGTGTTTGCAGTTGTTACTTTATTAAGGATGATTAAGGATTTTCATCTGGTCAAACTGCTGCTGGGGGAGAACTGGATTAAGGAAGTTCTGCCTAGGAGATCCTCCCCAGTGACCCCACTATCATCTCAATGAACAGTTTGGAGAGTGGCAACAATTCATACAAGCAGTGTTTCAATTTAAACTACTTAAGTCTTACTGGAACTTTGAGTAGCATTAAATGGTACCTTAATATATGTACAGACATATTGTTCTATCAAACAAAAGGTTGTACAGAGAAAAAAATCTAAAGGATCTGGAGCCTTAAGAGAACAGAGAAAACAGTAGCTGCTAAAAGAATGCAGTTCCACTGTGAGGCATAGCTTTAAAGGCAAAAATGTACTCCACACTGAAAATAATTCAATGTATATAAAGCTCATGAATTCATCTTGATTTTCTGAGTTAACTTATAGCAGAGAGGCAGATTTGCTCTTGCAGAAGGGTGGTGATGTGGAACTGAGAAGAGCTGCTGCATAACTGTGACTGTGCGGCATTTTAACATCAATGCCATGAATCCTGAGCATGATGCATTCGAGGCCTTGCCTGTGGCTTGATGACACATACCCTTTTCACAACAATTGGTGGATTTGTGGTAATGTGGTAACAATCAAAAGGCATTTAAAATGCTTGGAATGTGGTTTAAAAACCCGCCTTGGCATCCTGCTTTTCATGTCTTAGCATAAATGCCTGAACTGTTTTTATTGTTCTACAACTGCTCATTTATTCTGAAAAAAAAAAAAAAAAAAAAAAAAAAAGCGCTTGGCCTGCAGTATTTGCATTCAACAATACTTGAAACAAGACGTTAAAGTCTTTTTTGTTTAAGTCAGTGAAATATTTCACATGAATAATGCCAACCACTAGGTCAGACCTTTTGGTTTTAAGCAAGAGCTTATTCCAGGACTGCTAACAGAGGTTTTTTTTACAGAAAGTTTCTGATAAACTGCCAGCTTGCAAATATGTTGCAGAACTGGAATTCCTTTCTTATTTATAATGCAGCTGTACCAAATATGCAATATATTTCTGATTTCTTTTCCCTTTATGACTCTGTTTACAGAATTAATTAATTTACAGTCGATGAAAAACTACATAACTACTTTCAATAGAACCAAGAAAAGAGCAATGTTAGTATGAAACACATTTATGAGAAAATTATTTCTTTTTGGGGGGAGGAAGGGACAAGGCAGAAACATGCTTACTGTTACGGATAGACAAGATATTATTGATGTTTGAAAGATATTGACACATCGATTACTAGACCAGTAGTTCACCAGTAGTTCTTCCAGATAGAAGAATACTTAGTTTCAAAATTTCCTGGGTCTGTTTTTTCATTTCCACATCAGTGGCCATGATTGTGTGCAGTACAGTAAGAACTTTCACAGTAGTAGCAGTCAAGAAAGATAGCATCCAAGACTGTTTTACTTTATTTCTACATCTTAAATTGCATCAGAAAAATGCCCTGTTCTGGTAACATACATTATCATGATAACACTATGCCCATTGCTTCAGCATCACTATCATGGGAATAAAACGGAGAAAATTCTGTCTAACTTTATTCCTTCTTCTGAATTTTCCCTATTAGCATCATCTCAGGTCCTGCCAGTCTGTCTCCAAGTACCTCTCATGGCCTGTATGCACATAGTGGCGCATAATATAATGTGTAAAAAATTACATACAAATAGCAAGTAACATGTAGAATAAATTAAACTTCTTCATAAGTAAAATTACTATTGTGAAAACTCCCAAAAAGTAAAGGACTAAAAGTTATAGTTTGAAGATACAGAAATATAAATAGAAATATCAGGGTGTGTAAGACAGAAATAAAATCAGGAACATTTGAAAATACCTGAATACTTAGAAATGTGGAGAGAAAAAGCTGCAAGATAAATATCCCTAAAATAGAGAAGTAATGATTCCTAGTTTTAACATTCTTGTATTATAATGAAATATTGAAACATCATATACTGAACAGCCATACAATGTGTGGACAAAATAATTCTCCTTTTCCAAATGTTTTCTGGCTGAAATAACTTTAAATCACATTTAGTTAACATTTACATTAGGCATTATTTATGGCCAGACATTATCCTGAAATCATGGATTTTTCTATTGTGTTCTTCCAAGTTGTATCCCTGCTGGATAACATGATGGATTCATTTGGTCTTACCTGCTTCTCAAATTTTCTGTGGTCACTGCCATATGCAGAAGAGGCAGTGGACAGGCAGTGGACATCTCATTACTCTCTGCAATTGAAACAAGAAAGATTTAACCAGACTGATTTAGACAGACATGGCTGGTCTTATATAAAAGAGCAACAATCCATTAAAGTTACCTGTGGAAGTGGGAAAGACAGTGTTCATATGGAATGAGACCTTACACAGAATCACAGAATCACAGAATGACCCAGGTTGGAAGGGACCTCAAGAATCATGTAGTTCCAACCCCCCCTGCCTAGCAGGGCCAACAAACATACGCCTTTACTAGATCAAGTTGCCCAGGGCCCTGTCCAACCTGGTCTTGAACACCTCCAAGGACAGGGCATCCACAACCTCCCTGGGCAGCCTGTTCCAGGGCCTAACCACTCTCCTAGTGAAGAACTTCCCCCTAACATCCAGCCTAAATCTTCCCTCTTTTAACTTAAAACCATTTCCCGTAGTCCTGCTATTGTCAGCCCTTTCAAAGAGTTTACTCCCCTCCTGGGAGTAAGTTCCCTTCAGGTATTGAAAGGCTGCAATGAGGTCACCCCGCAACCTTCTCTTCTCTAGGCTGAACAAACCCAACTCCCTCAGCATGTCCTCATGGAGGAGGTGCTCCAGCCCCCTGATCATCTTCATGGCCCTCCTCTGTACCCTTTCCAAAATCTCCATGTCTTTTTTGTACTGAAGGCTCCACACCTGGACACAGTACTCCAGATGGGACCTCACAAGAGCAGAGTAGAGAGGGACAATCACCTCCCTATCCCTGCTGACCACCCCTCTCCTGATGGTGCCCAGGATCCCATTTGCTTTCCGGGCTGCCAGAGCGCACTGCTGGCTCATGGTGAGTCTTACCTTAAATAGGACACTCTGCTCTATTCTATTAAAGGTATATTTGCACTCAATGAAAGAAACATTAATAGATGTATTGCTATTATTATTTTAAAATCTGGCACCATGAACAGTTCTAGCTGTTTTGCATTAATTGTGAAGTGTCTCATTCTTCATTAATACATTTAAAACTATGTTCACATGAAAGGAGAATATGGCATTCATTGGGCAGCTAGCATTTTCTGATTCTTTTATCCTAATTCACAAGACAAGTGGTTGGACCTCTAAAATCACAACGTCTGTAAAATGTCCTAACTTTTTCCTTTTTTTTTTTTCTTTTATTTATTTATTTTTTTAAAAAATTTTGATTGGGGAAAGGTGAGGGTGCTGGAGGGAAGGGACATATGGACTTTACTATTTTACATTTCAATTCTTTTATTATTATTAGCCATTTACTGTTAAATTAAAAATAGTCTCCAAAAAATGGTTGCATTCAAAAAAAAAATTTTTTTTTTTTTTTCCATGCACTTCAGAAAATATTTACTATTTCCTTGGATTTAGTTTTCATTGGGAATATACAGTGAGATAAAAATTATTAATTACCTAATAAATAAGCAATCCATGGAACTTCTTTGTCACACGACTGGCAAATACAGGTCTGAGCAGAGATCTCACACTAGTCCCCATGACCAGAATTTATTATCAGTATGGACTGCCAGCCCAGCTGAGCTTTACTAATTAAAATATTCTGGATGGTCAAACTAATCTTGCATTGGCTCTTCATCACACACAGATGAAACAGAGTCCCATACTGACTCAGGATGAATAAAGTGAGATGGTCCCTGACTCCGGAAAGAGGTTTGCTTAGCTATCTTTCAAAATTAAAGCTTTCAACTAAATGGGATAGAAGTTCATATTGTTTTTTTGTTTGTTTGTTTTTCTTTGGAAGGAATTATTTTTAAAAGAGCAGGATATACAAATGAAAAGGAAAAAATAATCTAATTTCTCATTCTCCTAAGTAAATGATTACATGCTGCACATGAATTAGGGCAATTTGCTAAATTAGGACCGGATATGCCACATAAGACTTTGTTAGATTTGAAAAAGAATTATTCAGACAGTGTGGAAATACAAAATTAGCTTATGGCACACTAATTTAGTCAATGATTTTTTCTGTCTCCCAGAAGTGTTGTGAGACAATAATTATATCATTCTCAAGTAGCCGGACATACAGCAATTTAAACTATCCAATTTAACTATCTTTGTTTCTTTGTTAATCATTTTAAATTACAGACATTAATTAATTTGAATATATCAGATGTGAATAGAAATCAGAATTTTGAAACAGTATTTTCTGTGTAATGTACAGTATGCTGTAATTAAAACTAGATGAGCTCTTTAAAAAAAAATAATTCCCTTAATTTGTCATATATGAGCACATGGTGAGCTTAATTAATGTCAGTTGGGTAAAATCAAGCATTTTAAAGTACTAATTTAGGATAACAGAATATGAGCTGCTGCAATTTGGAAATGCTAATTCATTTCTAATTGTGTGGTTTGTTTCTGAAGCATTCCGTTGTTTTACACACAGAACAACTGAACACGTAGGAGGAAGCGGTGCATAATATTTTAGATATACATTCTGGTTTTCTGAAAGCATAACAGTCTTTAAAATTTCAGATAGAAATATTATAAATTGTGCAGACTATAATCAGATCCCTGTTAGCTGGAGAATCTGAGTACTGTTTTGGCAGTTACTACAAATGTCACTACAAAAGGATTCCACCAGACCTCAAGCAGAAGAGCAGCTTATGTAGAAACACTGTGCTTGCAAGCCCTCCCTGAGGTGGCTTGTCCATTAAGAAAGTTTTTGCAAATCTAGTTCAAGGACAAATAATTTTCTGTCTTTCTTTCCATAAACAAAGTTTCTATATTTGAGTTCCAGTATTTTTTAAGATAAAGAACTGTCTTAACAAATAGGCCCATAGGGTAGTGGTCGATGTCAAAAGCCTAGTTGGAGGCCAGTTATAAAAGGAGTCCAGTCTGGTGGAGGCAGGCTTTTCCAGTAACGCCTAGTGCCAGGACAAGAATTGCAACACAGATGCTTCTGCCTAAACACCTTTACTGTGTGAATAATGGAGCACTGCTCAGGTTGCCCACAGGTTCTGTGGAGTCTCTTCCTTGGAGATCTTCAAAAGCCACCTGAACACTATTCTGGGCAACCTTCTCTGCCTGGACCTTCTTGAGCAGGGCTGAGCCAGGTAGCTTCCAGAGGTCCATGCCAACCTCAGCCACGATGTAGTTTTGACACCAGCCTTGCTGAAGCCCCCAGCCAAATATGTGTGTGATTCTGTGATTCTGGGAACATGAATAGCATGATCTCCTGTGTGGACCCAATTCCTGGTGACCATAGGTTATAAAGTTATGCAGAGACTGATACAGTTCTGACTACATAACCTAATAAGTTAGCTTTATTTGAGCAAAGTTATTTAGTAATAAATTAATCACTTTACCAAAACCTAAACTGGGTGCCTGCCAATACATTAGCACAGTTTTTGATAAAGAAGAGTTGGCTCTTCAAGGACTCACGGTCTGTTGCAGGGCTTGCTGCATTATTCGCTCTGTGGTTCTTCAGATGTCCTACAGAATAACTTCATTTTTTAAATAACTTCCATTTCAGTTTTGTTCACACACCATTTTGTTTTCTGTATGAAAACAGAAAAGTAGCCAGG
This sequence comes from Coturnix japonica, assembly GCF_054131305.1. Taxonomy (NCBI): domain Eukaryota; kingdom Metazoa; phylum Chordata; class Aves; order Galliformes; family Phasianidae; genus Coturnix; species Coturnix japonica. Next base: position 17,026,078 of record NC_140663.1, read on the forward strand.
AGATGGATAGATCAAGCTAATTGCAGATAATTGTAGTTATTATTTCAGGAATATGTTTTATACAGTTTTATACAATAAACATAAAGAGCTGGTTCATTACCTGAAATTGCTTGTGAGCAGACATACAATGAGTTCAGAATATCAAAAGTCCTGTGTTTCATTAATTAATCAAATTTCACTTAGTGCAAGAATATCTTTCAAAACAGTTTCTGAAAAAGAAAGATATTATTTGTTCTGATTTGACAATGAAGTTTCCTTAGAAATTTTCCAGTATAGAGTGTACTTATTCAGCTGAAATATTCGGAGTTTCCACTGTTGTACTTGAGATTTTCACTTAGCATAACTGCATTTCATTAGTACTATGCACACACAGCCATAAAATTCTCTGTATCTATTAAGGTGAATAGTGCTATTCAGTACATATACTATTATCATTACATCTGGAAAATCACTGCAGTCTTCACATGAAGCACTTCAGCTAGATCAGTGACCTTCTGATGAACAAAACTGACAATGCAGTTTGCAAGAATCAGTTTTTCTACCACTGACAGGTGCTGCGTTTTCCCCTATAATCAGAGGACTTTATGCTAAATAATCTCATTTAAATTAATTTCTAAGAGTAAGATTTTGTCAGCTCAGAACACCAAAGAAAATGAGGCCTTGCACTGGGAATCTAGTTATCTGCTGGTTATTTAGCCTTTTTCACAAAAGGGGAGAAAAGAAAATGGTTATACTGGAGCCAAATAAGGATAAGGCTTTTTATCTCTTCCTGTAGGAAATTCTCTTCCAGAATTGTATTAGTATTTTAGTAAAATACCTATCCTGACAATTAGCACCATCATTTCCTCAACGTGGCCTAATGGCATAGCTTCTGACGTGACTCTGCCCACAGTTTTACAGTGTAAATAAAAGCTGATGAGGTAACAATGCTATCTTTAAAAATGCATGTTTCAATTGAGATGTTTATGATCAGAATATAAAGAAAAAAATAAAGAGAATTTGTGGAGAAAACACAGAGTCATAATAAATTACCCCATAAGCAGTTCTTATGACAGTTAACTCAGTTTTACAGATCAAAACATTTTGATTAAGGTCAGGGAAAAATCACTCCTATTTAAGTATTCAGCTGACCTGAATCTTCCAATCCTTTGAAGTTCCATCAGCTTAGAAAACATATTATAATAATTATTTAGAATAATTATTTAGAATATATTTATTTAATAATAATAATTATTTAGAATAATTATTTAGAATACAGCAGCAGAATTCAAAGGCATCAATTGTACTTCAGATGTAATTGCTTTCTAGGCATTAACAAAGATCTTTTCAAAAACTAATGGTCAGACAAACAAGACATTCATTTGTAGCTTTCTACTCCCTTGACATAAATTTTATGGGGGGGAAAATTAATTATTTTAGGTTTGTTTACTCAATATCTGTGGAAAAGTTGTGGTATAAATTAATAACATGGTTTGGTGATGGAAACAGAGTAACTCAATTACAAATGGGATTTTCCTTAGACTTGAAAAATCAAATCAATTTGAAGAAAGATTTAACAATATGTATTTAAAGAAGCTTTATTATTTTTTTTTTAATCCTTAAAAAATTCTAGTGTGAAGAATTTTTTAATTAATAATGTTTTAATATATCCCAAATCAGTGAGTTAACATGTAAACAAATTAATCTAAAACAGACTATGTCTCTGTTACAAGTATCTGCAATGTGATGGCTGACAGGTTTTGACTGAATAAGTATTCATTATAGCACTTATTTCTTGTATTTTAGTTGATTTTTATTAGCACTTGTATCTGCTTACTGCTGACTTCGACATACTATTCTACAATTATTGCAATCAATACAAAATCGATTCCCTGAGCCTGCCCAGGGAGGGTGGCAGGGATTCCATCTGTGTGAGATGTGAACAGGTGGATGAGCTGTTCAGCCTGGTGGTGGAACTCAGGAAGGAGGTGCAGAGGCTAAGGACCATCAAGGAGTGTGAGAGGGAGACCGACTGGTGAAGTGACTCTCTGGCATGTCAGAAGGAAGGGGGCCCGGGAGATACCCCCAGTGGTGGACCCCCTGCCATGTCACAAGAGAATAGACCTGACTGATGAGAAGGCTTGGAAGAGAGTCCTGACTCAGTGTCATGGTTGCTCCCCGTGCCTGCCTATCTTGCGTCCCCAGCTTCCTCTAAGCACCAGGTGTAAGACACTGGAAATCGAAGGGGAGGTGAGTGGTGAGATGATGAAGGAACTACCTAAGAGGGAGCCTAAGGTGAGGCAGTCACCCCCACACCTTGAGACTTCCTCTGCCAGAAAAGAAAGAAGGGTGATCATGGTGAGCGACTCCCTTCTCAGAGGAACTGAGAGCCCCATATGCAGACTGGACCTAAGTCATCTGAAAGTAAGTGTGCTGCCTTCCCAGGACCGGGGTTAGGGACATAACCAGGAAACTTCTGAAGCTGGTTAGGTCCACTGATTATTTTCCATTATTCATAGTTCAGGTGCACAGTGATGAAATTGCTTGGAGAAGCCTAAGAACTATGAAAAGAGGTTTCAGGGGTTTAGGGCATTTAGTTGAAGGAAGGTCTGATGGATGGTTACAAGTGCTTTGGAAGGGAAAGATGAAGAAAGAAGGGTGGTAGTGCAACCCTTTATATTAAAGACTGCTTTGATATTGAAGAGCTTGGAGCTGGGAGTGATAGAGTGTCTGTGGGTAAGGATCAGGGGGAAGGCCTGTAGGGGCAACATCTTGGTGGGGGTCTGTTATAGACTGCCTAACCAGGATAAAGAGATGGGCATTCTGCGAACAGCTTGAGGAAGTCCCACGATTGCCAGCACTCATTCTCATGGGAGGCTTCAACTTCCCTGATACATGTTGGGAATATAATACAGTGCAGTCCGAGAGGTTTCTGGAGTGTGTGGAAGATAGCTTCCTTACGCATCTGGTACAAGAGCCTACCAGGGGTGGTGCTCTGTTAGACCTGCTCTTCACTAACAGTGAAGGACTGGTGGCAGATGTAAAGGTTGGGGACTGTCTTGGGCAGAGTGACCGTGAAATGGTAGAATTCTCTATTCTTGGAGATGTCAGAAGGGTGACAAGCAAAACTGTTATCTTGAAATTCAAGAGGGTGGTCTTTTACCCATTCAGGTTGCTTGTAGCATGGGTCACTTGAGAGTTGGTCCTTAAGGGTATAAGGGGTCCAGGAAGCCTGAATGCTCCTCAAGATGGAAATCTTAAAGGCACAAGAGCATGCTGTCCCTGACTGCTGTAAGGTAAGCTGTAGGGGAAGAAGACTGGTTTGGATGAACTGGGAACTATTGTTCTGACTCTGGGAAAAAAAAAAAGAAAAAAAAAAAAAAGAGAATATATGACCTCTGGAAGAAGGGACAGCCTACTTGGGGAGATTACAAGGAAGTTGCTAGGGTGTTCAGGGAGGAAGTTAGAAAGGCAAAAGCCCAACTTGATCTCAGACTGGCCCCTGCAGTGAAAGAGAATAAGAAATCCTTTTACAAATATATCAGGGGTAACAGAAGAATCAGAGAAAATGTCCATCCTTTACATGATGCAGCAGGAAATGTGACCAGTGAGGATAAGGAGAAGGCTGAGGTTCTCAATGCCTTCTTCACTTCTGTCTTTAATAGGCAGATCAGTTATCCTGGTGAACTACAGGTCTGTGAGCTTCACCTCGGTACTGGGGAAATTTATGGAACAAATCAACTTGGGTGAGATCACATGGCATGTGTGTGGTATCCAGGGGATCAGGCCCAGCCACCATGGATTCATGAAAGGCAGGTCATTCTTGACCAACTTCATCTACTTTTACAACTGGATGATCAGACTGGTAGATGAGGGAAAGGCTGTTGATGTGGTCTACCTAGACTTCAGCAAAGCCTTTGACACGATCTCTCACAGTATGCTCTTGGAGAATCTTGCTACCTGTGGCCTAGACAAGTATACCCTCCTCTGGGTAAAGAAGTGCCCAGTGGGTAGTGGTTAATGGAGTTAAGTCCAGCTGGCAACCCATTACAAGTGGGGTACCACGGTTCGGTATTGGGACCCATCTTGTTTAATATCTTTATTGATGACCTAGATGAGGGGATTGAGTGTACCCTCAGTACATCTGCACATGACACCAAGTTGGGAGGTGGTGTCTATCTGCTTGAGGGTAGGGAGGCCCTTCAGAGGGATCTAGATAAGCTGAATCACTGTGCTGAGATGAATGGGGTGAGATTCAACATGGCCAAGTGCTAAGTCCTGCACATTGGCTGCAATAACCCCATGCAGCGTTATAGGCTTGGGGCAGATTGGTGGATAACTGTGAAGAGGAAAGGGATCTTAGGGTGTTGGTCAATGCTCGGCTGAACATGAGCCGTCAGTGTGCTCAGGCAGCCAAGAAGGCCAATGGCATCCTGGCCTGTATAAGAAATAGTGTAACCAGCAGGAGCAGAGGTAATCATCCCCTTGTAGTCAACACTGGAGAGGCTGTATCTAATGTATTGTGCTCAGTTTTGGGCCCCTCATTACAAAAAAGATATCAAGGGCCTGGAACGTGTCCGGAGAAGCACAACAAAACTGGTGAGGGGTCTGGAGTACAGGTCTCATGAGGAGTGGCTGAGGGAGCTGAGACTGTTTAGTTTGCAGAAGAGGTGGCTCAGGGGAGACGTCACTGCACCCTACAACTTCCCGAAGGGACGTTGTGTTGAGGAAGGGCTTGGCCTTTTCTCCCAGGCAACAAACAGGACCTGAGAAAATGGTCACAAGTTTTACCAGAAGAGGTTTAGATTAGACATTAAAAAATGACAAAAATGAGCTGATGGTAAGCATAAAGACCACTGCTTTTTTTAAAAAAAAACAACAAATCAGCAATTGCATTTTCTGTTCTTTCCACCTGTTGTGCACAAAATGAGCCATTCAGAGCTCTTCTAGTTCCCTTAGATCTAGAGGAACCTGGCAAACCCGTGATTTTTTTTTTTTTTTTTTTTCAGTATTATTAGCAATGCTTCAATTTCCTAGAAAGTTCATTATCTTTGGAACTGGGTTTAAAAGCATCAGAAGGGTAAAGAGCTTGAGATAAAACCTACTATACAGTATATCAGAAGATATACACTATTTTTTTGACATAAGTAGTGGGGTTTCAACCATCATTTCTAATACATTTAAATTCTAAATATGACCATAAAAGTATTCCAATGCTAAAGATTTATTAAATTAACAATACAATTTATTTTGTATGAATTGAATACTCTCCATTCTACTTTGATAAATCTGCATGATAATTTAAAAATTCTCAAAAGCAATGACTGAAATCAATCAGTTATTTTTTTTTCCTGCTGGCTCTACATTTGATTTTAACTGGGTAACCTCCAGAACTGCCAATTTGGATCTAACTTGTACGCTTTTTTATGTCTGGCTGTGAAACTGACATACCTTGAAGTAGCACTGGAACAGGCTGCACAGGGGGGTTGTGGAGTCTCCTTCTCTGGAGATATTCAAGACCCGCATGGACGCCTACCTGTGCAATCAGGTGTAGGGAAACTGCTTTGGCAGGGGGGTTGAACTTGATGATCTCTGGAGGTCACTTCCAACCCCTATGTTTCTCTGATTCTGTGAAAGTACCACATAGTATGGTGAAGATTTATAAAAGGGCCACCTCGTTCATGAGATTCATAATTCTTATAAAATTGATCACATGTAGACAAATCTGAATTTAGATTTAGTTTTAGCAGAGTGGAGAGAATGGCAGAAGGGATTGCTGGTTAAAAAAAAAAAAAAAAAAAAAGCTGTCTCACAATATAGGTCACTCCTTTGGTGTCCTTAATTTTCTTAATTTTCTTGTTGCCTAACTAAATTTCCTGGAACCTGTTCTATTGGCTGCATCAGTTACAGTATAAGTTAGTGGGAAGTATGCTTAAATAGACAGAACTCGATTACAAAGCTAAATTTAGTCTACAAATAAAGAATTAACAGTTGTCTGAAGCTAGTCATACAATAGAAATGTTGGAATTGAATCCATTCACATTTGCATTCTCTTTCTGATGGGGATGACATCAGTCCTAGTATCACAGTGTGCTGAGAAGGTTTCCGTGGTGTATTCTTACATGATAGTAAAATCTGAAGAAAAAAATATGTGAGGAAATGGATAGTTCTCAGTAGGGATCTGGATTGTTATTGTAAATAACAAATGGGACCACACATGCTGAACAATGAAACAAAAACAAATTATTGAGCAGCTGCTCATTAAGTAAGCATCATCCACTCTGTATTATGAATGAAACAGAGGTGCCCTGGAAAGAAAAAATCCATTTAATTAAATTAACATTGCATTTCACACAAAACAAATGCCTTCATAAAAGTCTATTGAATTAATAGCAGCCAGGTAACTCACTTCTAGAATTTCCTTGTCTTCAGTTACATGATTTTGCATCTTTAATATAGTAAGGTAACATTGTGTATTACATTTGTGTTGCACATGAATTTACATGTATTTGTGTATTAAGTGTAAATAGCAGTTGATAGAATAATAAATTGTTAAATACAGAGAAATACTCATCCAATGAGTTTTCAATCCCTGTCTTTTCTGCTAGTCTGATTTTCTACAAAAGCTGAGCTCTCTTCTCATTTTCTTGTTCTGACTCTTTTAACAATTGAACTCCACTTCAGTGGAAAATAGAAAGTGAAGGCTGCGATTTGAGGATAAGTATATTTGTGATCCCTCTTCTATCTGTAAACAAACAAACAAACAAACAAACAAATAAATAAAATAAAAATCACAGCCAAAATGAAGAAAAGAGTGTCTGTTGCAGCTTCACATAAATCTATCCTATTCCTGCTGACCACAGAACTATATGTTGTTTTATGCAAATATTTTTCCAATCTTAAATTCTGCATAAAATCTCATAAAATAACAATAAGCCTATTTACTTCCAATAAAACACTGGGGTTTTTTTTTGTTTGTTTGTTTGTTTTTTCCAACATGGACTATGGTGTGTAGCATTCATTATCATAATACAACTAATTCTTATCCTCATTATAAGTCTTTCCACATAGTTGCTTCACTTCTCATATTTTTTCTCTTTGGAACATAGTGAAGTATTATGTGGAGAACCTTCAATCAAATCAAAGATCTAAGATAGATATTAATGCATTTATTCTCTATCCTTCTATGCCAAGATGTGTTACTGTAGTATTTTAAATATCTTATTTTCAGTCACGAGGCCATAATATCCGGGCACTGGGCCAAGATCCAGGTCATATTTAAAGGGTGAAAAATCAAAAACACTGAAGAATGCTTTTGTCTTAAAGCAAACTGAGATAAATAGAGTTATCTCCTTGTCAGTAGACTTGTAGTTAAATGGTTAAATGCACTTGTTTAATTTTTTTTTTTTTAAAAGGCAGAAAAGAAAAAAAATAGTTTTGCCTGACATGACCTCTTGCTTTGCTCTCATGTCAGTTCTATTCACTTCTAACAGCTTTGTAAGTTTATATGAAGTACATGTAAAAACTCTTCAAACTAAATACAACCTTGTCTTCCTGTGAGCTGGTTTTAAACTGTGGCTGAATGTCATGACAGGTCAGTATTAGGTTTTTATTTGAGTGTATGTGATTAAAATACATTGTGATTCAACCCTTCAAAAATTTCTAAACATATAAACTTGATAGAAGTGAAAAGATGCTTAGGTAAGAAGTCAAGCAAGGGCAGAATAACCTTCATTTAATCAAGGTATCCTCATTTAAACATATTAAAGCTCTTCAGTCACTTGCTAAGTCTTGTCTTGTTTGCTTAGGGTCAGGAAAGGTCAATTGGTGTAACCCAAACATTAAGACTTTTTCTTTAAATGTGAGCAAGCAGTTTAAAAACCTTAACCCTGCTTTATAGAGAGATATATCAACCCTGGTAAGCTATTATTCAGCTGACACTAGACCAGCCAGGCTTTGCATTTCTCCTACTCCACCATATTTGCTCAAGTTTGTCTGAGAAGTTTCTGCCTAAGTGTCTGCATGCCTAAGTGAGTCTAAATGTTCACTTTCTAAGGGGTTATTTTTGCCTTTCAAAACCCCTGGTTCAATGACTCTCTTTCCCCTCATGTACTTTTGTAGCCTACAAAAAAGTGAACTGCATGGCAGCAGTCACAACTCCATAGGTGATTACCTTCTATATCAAGATTATTTCTTTCTTAGCTCTATTAAGTACAGACTAGGATCCCCAAAACTTGGGGATGTCAAAATCTCCCGCAAAGTACCTAGAAATTACATTTCCATTTACTTACTGAAGGAGTTTCCACTGATTTTGGCCCACAACCTAATTACATGGGTCCTGATAAAAAAAAACTGACATTCATATAACACCTATTCTTTACCGTAAAGTAGTTTGTTCACCTCTGGGAGGCATTATTTTATCCATAGATTTCTATGATTAGATGTCATAGATTCAGTGGTTTGTAATAGATACTTGATACAACAAAACAATTTATTTGCCACACTTTAAAAATATTAACAATTAGTTTCTTTTATTCTACTTTATATTTTTTATTTTTTTAAAGAGTATAAAAAATGACATCTGTGCTGACAAAATTATTATTTAATGATCTGTAATTCTTTTTCCTATTCTCATTAAATTCATATTTTTTGACAAAGTCATCTACAATAAATCTTAGATAAAATATCCTTATAGCATCATAGCAAGCACTGAAAACAAGAGTAGAGCATGAAAAATCTTGAACAAATGTGACTCTCACAAATTCATGTACAGCTGTTTTATGTTCTATAATCTATTTGCAGGCTTCCCTTGTCCTAATTGTCATTAGCATATTTCCAGGGTAAGTCAGTTGTCTTTATTTCAGATTCACATAATTGGTTTCTTCAGTGTCTGGTATGAAACTATGTTTTAGTTCCAGGAGAAATAAACACTTGTGATAACACACTGGTGTTCACTGATGTTTACTGCTACTAAGCAGTGTTGTATAGAGCCAAGGCCACTCACAGCAAAGGGCCCAAGATATGGGGAGGGAACAGAATCAGGACAGCTGACTGTAACTGGCCAAAGAGATTTTCCATATCATATGACATCATGCATGCAGAGGGAGTTTTGAAGGAGATGAGAGTTCATCAGTCTTTCTTCTGCTTCTCATGGGGCTAGCTAGGCATCAGCTGGGAGAGGATGAGCAATTGCTTGTGCAACACTACTTATGCATCTATCTATCTATCTATCTATCTATCTATCTATCTATCTATACATATATATGTGTGTGTATATATATATACACTATATATATATATATAGCTACATTATATATATACACATATATAAATATATTATATATTATATATATAAATATATATAATTAGATATAAATATTTATATATACATACAAATATGTATATAAAACACAGCTATTATCATTTTCCTTTATCTTCGCAAATAGTTTTATCTCAACCCATCTGTTTTACTTTGTGGTTTTTTTTCTCTCTCTCTTCCCCCCCCCCCCCAATTGTCTCCATAGTCCCACAACAGCACTCCAGCACAGGCTTAATTCCATACTTGAGCTTTAAAAAATTCTGGAAAAATAAATATTTTACATCTCAGAAGGTCTTAATATTTAGGATGGTTCTTTTTCCACCAGCATAGGAAGACAGAAACTTTCTTCATTCAGTTCTGTATATGTAAAACAAATAAATTAAGAAATAAAATAAAAAGGGAGAGAGAGAAAATAGCAGCAAACCAACAAACAACAACAACAAACATGCTTCAATCAACTAATTAATATTTTTAGCATAGAAATAATGTTATGGCCTTTTTCAGCTAGAAAGCTCTTTCTGATGGAAATAAGAACTGAAGAAAACATATTCCATCTAGAAAAGAAACTGATATTACCATTTCATGTGACGTGAAAATTTGAGGCATACTGTCCAGTGCTAATAAAGCTAGTCACCTGCTAAATCTTTCTTGGTACATTATCCCCATTTTGCCTCAATGTCATTATCAGTGAATGCAGTCCTAAATGGAGGGCAACTCCTCATGATCTTTTCTAATCTGTCTTAATCCTTTGCAGCACACTGTAGCTTTCTAACTCATATTAGCCAGGTTTTGGAATTGGCACATTTCTTGGGATTTTCTTCTGCTTGATCACACCAGCACTTACGCATGTAAACAAAGCACACAGAGTGTGATGATTACGATAGCTCTTTAAAATAAGTAAACAGATTGGAGGACATTAAAGTTTTATGTATCCCTGCCATCTGCTTTCTCTTCACACTGTACATATTACTGTACATATTATACACAATTGATTTCGTTTCCACTTCAGTAGCAACAGGCACCATGACGCACCATTGCTGGTTTGAATAATTCACACAAATGACAACCGTGGCCACTCTAGGTAGTTGTATGTCTGACATCATTAGTTTCTCACATGATTTTGGCACTGAACTCATCAGAATTTATTTAAATTAACATATTAAGAGAAAAATGGAAGCAGAAGAAAAGTTACCTTTTCCAATTCCAGGAAAGAATCATTTCAAGAAACAAGAGCATTTACTGCTGTGAAGTTTGTAGCAGAGGAATCTGAAGTCATCCGTTTCCTTTTTACTCCTAATTTTGCATGATTTCTAGCTCTTTTAAGTTTCATTTACTGTATATTAATATGTATTTTCTATACTGCTTAAGAATGGCTATTTGTCCCCTATTGTTGTGTTAAGCATAACACTCTACATAAAAACATCCAATGGGACAATTTGATAAGAGGTTATGTCAGAGAAGAACTCCTATCCTGCCAATCAAAACAAAAAGAAACAAACAAAATAGCAAAAACATTAAAGGGCAAGGAAATTATTCTATGAGCGATTTGCAGGTAGAGTCAATGTCAAGATGGCAAAACTGACCCAGAGCCCCAGGACTTCAGTGTTTGATGTGTACTCTATTTTAGTCTACAAACCAAACTTTTTCAGGCTGATTTCTCAGCATGTAATTCCACTGATTTGAGTGGAAAGATTTGCAAATCACACAAAGAAAGGACAGGAATGCATTCATCTGTCTGCCTCTAAAAATTATATGCATTTATGTAGAAGCAGTTTTTCAGGGAATTTCCTGGTGAATCTAATCAGGCTACCACAATATTCTCTATCAATATAGTGATCTTCGTATTTGTCTGGATGGTGCTGTGAATAATGTCCAGTTAATGTTAAAAAAGTTTCCAGTATTTGACATAATCTAAAGAATATAATGTAAATACAATGTAAAGTATAAATACATCATTTATATAAAATGTTCAATTTTTGTATATTATTTATCTGTTATATATGTATATAATATCATAACATAATAAAATTTATATAATATATTATAATATACATGTCTTATATTTATTATCTATTTTTATCTATTTTTAATATATTTTTAATATAAATGTATTTGAAATATGAAGAAAATGCATTCTACAATGCTCACTTTCTCATGAGACCAAAACAGGGACTAAGCACCTGTCATCACATCATAGGTCATTACAACTCTTTTAGCTTTTCACTTAATTTGCCTAGATGCATCAACAGAGGGCTAGCCAGCAGGGTGAGGGAGTGGAAGAAAACATGCAATAGGGACACATCTGGAGTAATGTGTTCAGGCCTGGGATCCCCAGCTCAGGAAAGATATGGAACTTTTGAACTGTGTCCAGAGGAGGACCACGAAGATGATCAGAGGACTGAAGCAATTCTACAAAGACAGGCTGAGGGAGCTAGGCATGTTCAGTCTGGAGAAGCTCTGGGGAGACCTCATTGTGACCTTCCAGTATGTGATTGAAGATTATAAACTGGCTTTTTACACAGATAGATAGTGGTAGGTCATGAGAGAATGGTTTTAAACTAAAAGAGGGGAGATTTAGATTAGATGTAGTTGTCAGGGAAATATTTCACTGAGAAAGTGGTGACTTGCTAAGTTGTGGATGCCCCATCTCTGAAGGTGTTCAGGGCTAGGCTGGTTGGGGCTCTTGGGCAGCCTGATCTGGTGATTGATCTAGCAGTCAGCAACCCTTCCAAAGGCAGGTGGGTTGGAACTAGATGATCTTTGTGTTTCTCCCCAATTCAAACCATTCTATGATTCTATGATCTTTTTTTTTTTTTCCCCGGTATCAAAATGTGAAATAAGAGTTAAACAAAAATTGTAAAATCAAAAATGTAAAAGATGAAAATATTATTTTACTTTAATAGCAAGACATATCATTCCAGATCTTAGTTATGAAGGTCCACAGTCTCACCATTAATTTTTCCCTTGACTATATGCATGTAACAATGTGCCCTTTAATCTGTCCAATGAATGCTTTACAAATCTTAATAAGTACTTAATTTAAAGGTAAAATATGTAATTATAATTCCTTTAAGACCTCTGGAATGTTAAGAAACAACTGTGTCAATACATGAAAGCTGTTTTTATAAGTTGTGATACAATTTTTTTCCTGTAGCTTGCTAGTGGAATTAATTGGAATGATCTACTTCACTTTAGAAAGTAATAGTTAATAATTTTAACAAGGTTTTATTAACTTGACATTTATAAGATCTCATTTGTAATATATTGGAAAGAAAATTAGCCCAATTTTGGATCTTCTTTTATGAGCCACCAGGTTACTTTCTATATACATGAACTAAAATCTTTTAGAAAATGACTCCATTACATCTTCTCACTAAGATTATTTATACACTTATAAACTATCTATTCATATTCAGTTTATGCACCTTTGGAAGAACTGAATTGTGTTCATGCCAAAAGACTCTGGCAGAGCTCACAATTTCTATGAAATATATCTGAAAGTTTTGCAAGGATTTGAACTGTGCATGTGATCTTTTCAGGAAACCACAAGGCAAAGACCGCAGATCAACTGGATTCAAGACAGTGGAGATTAAAGGGTGAAGCATCATTAAATGGATTCAAGTATTGTCATGGTTTTATGATTTTTGGTACTGGTATTCCACATTATAATATCATGCAGTGCACTGGGAGTTAAAGTGTTAATGCTCCAGTTCCTGTATCTGTTCAGAAGAGAAGAACTACATTCCCCAGGGGGCTTTGTGGTCAGAGATGAGATATAAACTCCTGGCAAGGTCACCTGACTGGGCTCTTCTCTCTTTGCCTCTCCTGGCTGCTGCCCATCCTAACTATGTGCATCACTTAAGTGTTATTGTAGTGCCTACTGCTTTCAGATATGCTCTCGCTGTATTTGATTTATTAGCTTCAATTCTAAATATATTGTATTGTAGTATGTTATCTTGCATTCCGATACCATATTTAGTAAATTGGTTTGTTTCTCCTCAGATCATTGCCTCTGTTTTTAATTATTTTGGGGTCCTGTTTCCCTTTTTCGGAGGCACAGATTTTGCAAAATCATTCCACACCACATGTCACGGAACCGGGCCAAACCAGCCCATAAACTGTTGACAAGTATTCTTTTTATTCTATGTCTAACATCATAGTAGGATTGTCATGAAGGAAGTTGCAGTTAGAATTATTTAACATATAATCCATTATAAATACCCTAATTATCACAGAGCTTCATTTCCATTGGGTCTGTTGAGTTGTACTCAGAGATGTGGTACTCAAGATGACAAGCAAATTTGTGAAGCATTCTGTATTTTTCAAGCTACAGCAGGGGAGATTCAAGCTGGACATTAGGAAGTATGCTCAGAAAGGGTGGTCAGGCACTGAAACAGACTGCCCAGGGAGGTGGTGGAGTCCTGACCCTGGGGGTATTCAAGGAATGACTGGATGTTGTGTTGAAGGACATTATATTTTGCTCACTTTTGCTATGTGAACTTCTCTGCATTTTCATTTTCTAAATTAAGTCTGCTGGTTTTCCAGCAGTAAGCAACTGGCCAATCAGAATAAATATGGCAATAGTCTATGCTCCTACATTTGATCAAGCTGTGGAATAGAAAGTAGCCTTAAACTGAAGCCATCTGTGCATGTAGCAGCACACAATGATTCTTCTTGCCTTATATACAAGTTTATCTCATGCTCACCTCACATTCTCACTCTGGTCCTGTTCTGCTAATCCTGGAACATACAAAAATACAAACTAAACCAAGACTTAAAGTTATTTATAGATATCCTATTTGCAGACTACTCAAGGACAATAATCCGTGTTACCTAAGAGTCTGCCCTAATCTTGTAGAAGTCAAAAACAAAAACAAAATGCCTGAACATGCTTTCTTCTCTATTTCAATGAAATGTAAATAAGCAGCTATTATGATTTCAATTTGTAATCTGACGATAGATGTAAAATGTAGCAACTTGAGCGTAAATTTCAATATATTTGAAGAGAATATTTACAGTTTGCTGTAAAATATATAATTGGATAAAGAGCACTTCTTGAAATGAACCAGGGTCATGTGTAAGAAACCTTGAAGTCATTAATCCAATTAATGTTCTCGTACAGTTGATCACAGTCAGGTGACTGGATGGAGTTCATCTTGTTTTAGCAGCACCGTAAAGAAACATCTGTGCAGTACATCAAATCAACAACAAAAACAGGCTCAATGATTCACTTCTGTGTTCTTTAGTCAACTCTACGTTTTTTTATTTATTATTATTTTTTTAAGGCCACTATCCTTCACTGCTTCTCTTCATGTCAAAGCAGAAGGAAATATAATGGTCAAACATAGATGCTTATTGAGATGTTTCTCTTATGTGTTCCTCCTTTGAGCCTGTGACACTTCCAGTCATAGTATCATAGTATCATAGTTTCGTGCGGGTTGGAAGGGACCTTAGAGATCATTGAGTCCAACCCCCGGGATTCGAGCCTCTGTGTAGCAGAGCGGCACCTCTACCACTTGCGCCACAGGGGGAATCAAACCCGGGCCCCAGTGTTGCAAAGAGGCATTCCTATCACTGTGCCACTGGGGCACACAGTCTATTCCATGCACTCTACAGTGGAGCTCCCGTTATCCTTCCTCCCCTGGTTTCTTGACTTCATTTCTTGTGGCTGTGAGCCAGAGCACACAGAGCAGCCAGAAGGAACATATGGCTCTTAGAATGTTGGTCATGACATAGGTGCTCCCTTCACCATACTCTGATCCCTGCAGCCTGCCTAGTCTGGTACACATGATAAACCTCCAGACATTAAAGTTTCAGCTTAACAAAGATGCATTTATTGGGTGTTTAAACATGACTTAGAGGCCAGCAATCTCAAGTCTTACGTTGTTTGTCTGGGGTTTTTTTTGGTTTGTTTGTTTGGTTGGTTGGTTTTTCTGTTTGTTTGTTTGTTTGTTTGTTTCTGTTCTGCCTGTCAGATGCTCTAGATTTTAAGATTACAGACAGCTTCTTTAAGAACCTCTTTTTGTCTGACTAAACTAATCCGGGAATCTTTTGCCTGTATATTCTGTTCTTCAGGATTAAAATCTTAATCTTATTAGTTTCAGTCATTTATTTAAGTATTTTAAAATATATACATGAGTGTAAGATGGAAATATTTAAAGATAATTATGGAAACTTTTTATCAAGCCAGAAAAAAATGGAAAAACAAACAAACAAACAAAAAAGCCAATAATACTACTTATATCCATAAAGCTGGTACCTCATTCTTACTCTGCTAACATCTCCAAATTACAGTAAGTGAATTATCATTGTAACATTTTAAAATCTAAAAGTTGCATATAATCTATGTATCATTTCTGCTTTTATTTCATTCCTTTTTCAGTAGTAAATGCTTTTAAAATATATAATATTTATAAATCCAAAATAATTCCAAAGTTTTTAATTCTTTGACTTTGTTTAGTATATTCTCTCTCTCCCAGCTGACACATCGGAGAAGTACTCGATGGCTTAAATGAAGACTCTCTGAAGAGATAGTTTAGGAGAGTTCTTAAAGAAATATTCAGCTTTCAAAGAAGTGAAGTTTATATTGCAGTTTTCAGTCACAAGAAGCAGCTCACATCTCATTGAATTTCCTCATACTTAGAAAATTCTACCAGCATATTTGTAGTAAAATAAATAACCTTATTACACCTTTTCATGTAGTCTTCACAAATTACTAGATTTTAAAAGCAAACAATATCACAACTTTTGACTGTCAATTAACAGAACACATCTATGGAAAGTGTACCTGTTCTACAGCATACACATGACATCTCTATTTCTTAAAACCCCAAGTCCCCAGGCAGACAGATAATAAACTGAAATACATCTGTTAGTGAAAGATGACCTCTAAGAATTTACTTATCGTGGGAGTGAAAATACAGTTCTCTATGCTCTGATTTGTTTGTTAGAATAAGTTTAATCCTTAGATTAATATAAAAATCATATCATCTTTCCCTCTTTGAAGGAAAGTAAAAGCAAAACTGAAATACTATCATTTGATAGTAATCTAAATGTCTGCAGTTTCCTGAATAAAGTACTGTTCTTCTTTATACATGAAGTAAGGTACTGTCTGCAACATATAGGTAACCAATGTACCTTTCACAGTGACACACAGAACAAAGTAGATAAACAATTAAAGAGAAATGTGTCAGGGAATATAGTTTTAAACAGGAATTACAAAAACACTTCCATCCAAAGAAAGAAAAATGGTTTCTAAGTAGTGGTAAGTGGAAACAAAGATGAAGAAGCAAGGATAGATAAGAATGTAATCTTATTTTATTTGCTTTCATTATCTAGTAATCAATCTTAGCAAAATACTACAGTATCAAGCAGAACTTTAAAAACAGACAACAACAACAAAAAAACACCAAACAAACAAAAAAACACCTCACATAAACTTATCTTATTTAGCCCCAGGATTAAGAACTTTAACTGGTTAGAATTATCCCTCTGGCATCAATATAATGACCATTTAAAATCATTACTAGTTTCCTCATTCTTTACTATACTAAAAAAATCTGGAGCTTTTTTTTTTTTTTTTTTTTTTTTAATGTTATAAAAAGTCTGAAACATGAAAATAATGTATGATCAAGAGTAGATATTTTTTTTTATTCAACAAAAATTGACAAATATTACTTGCAAACTCTTTAATTAAACCAAATGAATTTTGTTCTCTCTCCTGGTACATGTTTTCATTCTACTGTCACACTTACCAAGAACACAAAAGATGTGCTGAGGCACGTCACCAAACATTCTGAAAAATCACTAATATTGATGAATTAAAGCTAAGCCAGGAAAATCTAAAGGATTAAATGGATTTGTAGCAGTCTGTAAAGACTAGCTATACTACTCAATTACCAAAATGAAATAGAACGAAAAAAACACTTTTTTTTTTTCTTTTTTTTTTTTTTTTTTAACAGAATGACTATTTCAGCATTGTAACTAACAAATTTGCAAACATTACTCCTAACTGAGTTTTCAGTATGCATATTTCATAAGAAGTAGGGCATGTAATTCATAGGAACTAGGGCAAATACATTGGGTGTCGAAACTGCTGTCTTCCCTGGATGCTATCCACTGGTTTGAAAATCTCACACTCAGAGTAGATCTTCCCCCATGGTAGTTTTCTCAGTAGGTGGCTTAATTAAACTTCAACACAGAGTACTGGCTTGTTGGGCTCCGACTGCATGCTTGGCTTTTCCCAGAAGCTGTGGTAATTCCTGAAATGTCGAAACAGATTGTTTCAAGCAGGTCATAAAAACGTAACTTGTCAGTTTCTCTAAAGCTCCAGCTGCTGCATACAACTTTCTGCCCACCCTGAAGACAGACAATTGTGTTTCAGCTATTGTGTTAGCAGTGATGTATTCCTTACCCAGCCTTGAGGACTGCTGGATACAATACAATGCTGGTTATTTTACATGTTGGGAATGAATATTTTCATTTATTATTTTAAATAATGACATAAAAAATTCTGTTCAATATGACATTCAAGTCTCTTTAAAAGAGCTTCTAAACCATCATGCTCAAATGCCCACCTGATCAAACAGATATACATCTCATTGTTTGCTTCAAAGTGCTAAGGTTTTGTAATATTTGCAATTTTTTTCCTCTAATGTTGATGTCATGTTTGGATATCATGCTTGTAAACTTTTTGGAAGATAGTTAATCTCAGCTTTGGGGGCAAGATGAAAAGTTTGTTGATTATCCTACTCCAAGAAAAATAAATAAATAAATAAATAATAAAAAGAAAATGGTATTTTGTTGTGTGTATTTCATTCTCACAGGTTGCTACTGATAACAGACTTTTTTGTTCATCAAGTGCTTTCAATTGTTTGAGTTTTAGGTAGCATGCAAGCTACTATAGGTTAAACAGCTCTTAAACTTTTCATCTTTCAAGGTCAGTTATACTGGGTCTCACAGACAGGGAAAAGTAGACAGCAGATTATCTGAAAACTTCATACTGAAATAACAAAATGATTATCCAAATATATATATGTGTGTGTGTGTGTATACGTATATATATAAATATTTTTTTTCCCCTCAATTTGAGAAGAAAGATATATTTGAAGCAAAGAGATTTTGGAAGGAATTATTTGTTTCTGTTTCTCTATTGCACAACTGACTGAATATATACTCCAGCTGCATTTATGTGACACGAAAGTATTTAGCTTCTGCTGAAAATTCAGCAGAATGAAAGGAAGTTGTTTAAAATGGGAAGATGCTCTTTCTAATACCTACACTGTCAGTGATAGGACATACATAGGAGTTTAGTGGTTATGTATTCTTTTGATCAAAGAGGATTCTGGGCATTTGATCAATATTGCATACAGAGATCGAAGTCGGGAATAAACATCCTGTATTAAAATCAGTGCAGACCTGATCTAAAACTGCTGAAAAAAATGCTTTGGGTAAAGCTGTGAGTAATGTTTTCTAACAATCAGTTAATTAATACCTCAAGTTCTACAATGAGATTGTGGCAGAATATTTGTACAACTTTCTTTCTTTATGTATGCTTTATACTTTTTATGCTTTATTCTTTTGTAGTCGCAACTATTCAGAATTTCACATTAAAGTTTTGGCTGATAACTTTAGTTGTCTGTAAAAACTTTATACGCAAACAAAAAATATAATTACTTGTTATCAAATACTTTTCAGAGCACAGTTTTGCCAATTTTAATTGCTTTCATTTTTCTGTTCATCAATTCCACCTTTCCAGGTCACAGGTAAGCTGGAGCTATATTGGTCACATATCTCTAACTAAAAATAATATCTATATATATCAAATAAAAAGATAAAAATTGAGCTTCGTTCTAGTATCACTTCCACTTTTTAAAGTAAGTAGGAAAAAAACAAACAAAAAAACAAAAACAAAAAAAAAAAACAAACCACCAAATATTACATCTAGAAGAAAGTTCCTACTTTTATGTCCCTTCCAATCCAAGCCCTGCAACACAGCATTTCTTCAACTATGCAGACCAGTGGCAGAAGTGCTGAAGAACACTGAACAATGTTAAGAAGTATGGTTTTCTCCCCACCCATTGCCCAGTATTCCACGGTATCAATGTGCCAGCCAGGGAAGATAGTCTTAATATGCAATTAAGTAGTAGGGTATTATTGGATATGGTCATTTGCCACATTACAACTGTCCAATTTTGACAATCACTGACTTTGCAATGTAATCTTTTTAACCTTCTTAATAAATTTTCAGGAACTGACCCTGATGGTAATGGTAATAGGTGGAGAGAGCTTCCTTCCCTTGATTCTGGTTTGTATTATATTTGACATTAATGTTTAGTTCAAAATGAAAATCATCCTGTATATAAGAAATTTTTTTTACCACATTTGAAAAAGAAAAAATTGAAATAAACTAGATGCACAATTCTGTTAATAATAAACAAGCCATAGATGAGGAGGCACTGGCTGTCCACCAGAATAGGTCCTCTCAAGCAGTCTGCATTAGGCTATGTCAGTGGAGACAGAAGAGAATTTTTGGTCTCCACTGAATCCCCACCAAGATGAGATGCTCATGATGATGTTGAACAAAACTAGCAATAAAGATACCAGACAATTTCAGTTAATGTTTCTAATAAGAAAGTTAAGAAAAGTTATGAGAGCAGCCAGTAGTTGCTTTCAGATGCACTGTGCTCTCAAATTAAATAAATAAATAAAATAAAATAAAATAAAATAAAATAAAATAAAATAAAATAAAATAAAATAAAATAAATAAAAAGATAGAGATAATGGACTTAACACTACCGGTTTTTCTGTTACTCAGATCTTCTCTAAAGGAAGATTCTGGACATCCAGGGAGAAAAATCCTGGAAGATCAAAATTAAGACTACATTTTAGAACCTTTCAGTTCAATTTTAAACACTATTTTCAGAAACATAAAGGCCACCAATTTGTGTGGTCCTCTGTGCTGGGATTTTATCTTTCATGAGTAAAACTGAACACTAGGTAAGGTCAGGATGTGCTGCATAGCCACCTGCTTTCACAGAAAATCTGTTTCTGTTTTAGTAATCTATCCTCCCACTCAGTCCAAGGAAGGAAAATAAAGTGTATCCAGTGATTTTGGTGTTTTACCAAAGTGCAGCTGTTTCCTTTTAGAATTTCAGGCTAGATTTAGTTAATTAAAAGGAAGAGAATGTTAAATAGACCACTTCCTGGACAGAAGACTAAATTAAAGGCCACAGCAACACAGGCAGTCCAAGACTAACTTATAAGCAGTAAAACAAGAAAGATATTCCATGATATTAACATAAGGAAAATCAAAAGAAGTACAGGGTGATTGGCATGGTCAACACATGATGATTTCTATGAGTCTACTATGAAATATGACAATAAAAGATAAAATCACACATTGCTGAGCACTTGCATTTGTGAGATACATACATCAGTGTTGAGATTTTTAACGTTTTTTGTCTTCATTGTGTATGAATACAGCTTCACACAAAGTGAAATGAAATCTGAACAGTTTATTATCATGCATTCTGCAGCAATCACAATAACTTATTAAGTTAATTTAAAACAGCTTTAAAATGTTTAATCTTTATTTCTCCCAGCTTATACAGAAATGGTATGTGGTACTGCAAAGAAGATATATGGAAAATTAATCTTGACAGTGATCAGCATAGTAATATCCATCTATGTATTTCATTTAAAAATGTTCTCATGGTAGCTAACACTTCTTGCTGAAGCCACAAATCTTTATTATCAACCCTTTGATTATATATGTATATTAAGATACATAGATAAAAAAAGGGAAAATATGGATGTTCTTCATAATCCCCATGAGACACTGCAGTTAGGGTCTGCCACTTGATTAGATACTTCTAATGGTCCATGATCATAGCATACTACTTTCTTCTTTTAAAGGTATCAAAAATCTGTGCAAATATTGATAAATACCATAACATTAATGTTTGCTGTTTTTTTGTCTTTTATTTTCTTTGAAAAAATACAAGCAATGGAAATACAAGCCACCAGCTACTGTACCCAATTTCTTGAATTTTCTGTTTATTTCCTTGAAAATTAAGTGGTTTTCTAAGGAAAAGACAGGATAGGATAAATCAGCAGATTTTATGGTTTAGGATTTCACTTCCAGAATTTTCACTTGCCAAGTATGATGTAAAGTAAATTGACTGCTGTAGTTATTTTCTTTGGAACTATAACCATATTTGAAAAGAGTCTCAGAAGTAAAAAGACTGAGTAGTCCAAGAGTTGCTAATACGAAAAACAAAGCAAAACAAAACAAAAAAACTTAGTCATCAGTATGAAAGAAAAATGGTGCAATTTTCATAACTTTTTTTTAATTTTTAATTCTATTCTATAAGGATTTAATATTCATTCTTTAATTACATACGCATTACCAAAGAACATCCCCGTACAATATTTACATCTCAGCAGACCCACAGGATAAGTAACTTTAACAAATAAGTATCTATTTCCCAAAATAAATATGGTTTTAGAAAACATCCAACGCTTTCTCTGCAAAGAATCTAATTGAATTACTCTCTGTAGCATATAATGCTACAAAGACAGATGAAGGAAAAAATATTTATATAATGGCAAATGTGAAAAATGGCAACAAACAAAACTAACAAAAAGCTTAAATAAATCCCAATTTTTTGTTAAAAAAAAACCCAAAACAACAAACAAACATGACACCCTAGGAAAAAAAACAAAAAACAAAAAACACAATATATCACCTGCTTAGAAATTAAAATCAAACCGCCAGCTTCTGGTTTTGTTTTTTTTTTTCACTCTAACAAAACTAGCAATGCCTCAAAGTCTTCTATCTCATAAAATCATCTTTAAAAAGAAATTAGAATACTAAATGTAAGACATAATTTTACTTAAACCTCTTTTTTTTTTTTTTTTTTTTTTTTTTTTAAGACAAGTTAAAAGCTCTAGAGGATGCTGGAGGGAGAATGTGGATTTTAGGACAGTGATGTAATATGGTAATAACAGTGAAAAGTATGAGGAAAGGATAACAGCATAGGGGTTGCTCCATGGTAAAAATGTTATAAATAGATTTTTCTAGAAGAAAGAAGCAAACAACAGCCAAAACTGATGTCACTACCAAGAAGGGGAAGCAAGATCTTCACTGATGCTCCATTAGGTGGCAGTTTCCCAGTGTTTGGTTTTCTGAGAGGAGGCAGTCTGATACTTGATTTGGTCTATCCATGTGAGAAGCTCTCAGAAGCAAAGATCTTCTGATGGAAACCTCAGTGTGGCAAAGGATATCATAAGAGGTTTTATGAAATACATAGAATGAAGAAATTAAGGTAATGTAGGCAGATGCTATATGGCAACAGATTACTGCTTAGTTAACCAGAATAACAAAGCTTATTGAGAACACTAACTATTTGTGATCCAATGAATAGTGATAACTGGAATAAAGAAAGAAGGTAGAAAGCCAGTTTTACAGGCAATTATTACTGTCAGCAAAAGCTCTCTCCCTCTATTCTGTGGGGAAGGTGCACTCCAAATAAAAATAATAATAATAAAAAAAAAATCCACTGGCTTGAAAGGCTTTAATCACTTGTTTTATTTGTCTTTTAAAAAGAAATTTAGATATTATTAAAAAATATATATGTTGCTATTGCTTTCCTGTATTACTTTTTCGTATTTAAATTTAAGGCTTGAAAGTGTATGTAATATTTTATACTATAATAATTGCCCCTGCATTAGATCATTAAGAAATGGATTTTAACAAAAGGGAGAGAGGAAGGTAATTTATCAAAATAATGGTGTTCTGTAGTATCTAATGGACTTTTATTCCTATTATTTTTAGTACAGTGTTAATTATTCTTAGTTCTTAAAACCAAAATATGCTACTTATTTTTGTTATCTTAGCTATAAATTAGTAAGTAAATAAATAAAATGAAATTTCACTTTCCTACAGATTGCCAGTAAATCACTGCCCACCACAGGTAACAACAGTCATCTATTCATCTAAACATACTGATTCTCATACGGAGGAGACTTAAGAAAATATGTAGGTTCAGTACCTACGCCTAGAAACATGGTTGTGGTAGATTCTTATTGCCTTCATGTTCCAAATTTCCATTTCAAGAAAGAAAAACCCTTGGTCAAAAACTGAATATGCATCTCTGTGTTTATGTGTATAATTCTAAACTCTTTTTAAATGTGCAGTAAGAAAATTGTCTCAGTAGCTGTTGCACTGAAAATATTTAATCCGCCACTAATTTAATCTAACAATTAAATTTATGGAAGTGATAATCATTAATAGTTATCAAGTATGGCTATTTTGTAATTTCATTTCAAGAAACTTTAATTAGCAAGTTTTGAAAATATTGCCATGCATACCCTGCCTCAATATCTCTAGAACTGTGCCTTTGCTAATTATTATAGTAAAATTGGATAGAGGTCCTGATAGGAAAAAAATTACCTCAACCATTAACATAATCCATTTGAAATCTCTTTTCTAAAACTACTACATTCATTGAGCAACATATGGCTAGTTTAATTATTCTAAACAAGGTCCATTCCTAGGCCATGTTTTTAATAGATACTGTACATTTATTGGTGTCACAGTGTTATCTAGATCAGTCTATGTCCGTGATGGGGACAATAGGCTCAGGGACCTCTGGCCCCAAAAAATGGGAAGGGAGAAAAGGAAAGGGAAAAAGGGAGATGTGAGCTGGGCTCAAGGAAACAAACTGAGCAGTGGCAACAGTCTACGGAGGAAAACTTATTTTAATAATTATGGTACTGGAATGCAAGATAACACACTATAATACAATCTAATTGAAATTGAGGCTATTAATTAAAATAAAATAAGAGAGAGAGAGAGAGAGGTTTGCCGAGACCGAGAAGCCTACTTTGAAATTGAGGGCGCACAGCTTGGAAGCACACTTACACCTGCTGCCAGGCAGTGAGAGAGAGAGAGAGAGAGAGAGCGTCACTTTAGTAACGTATTTCCCTGACTGTGGGGTCCTCTGGGACATGTAGTTATTCTTCTCTGTGCTCCCCGTGATGTTATGATGTGGAATACCAATAGCAAAAATTATAAAACCATGACAATTGGCCATTTTTATCTGTACATATTTTTGTCATAGAATATTTGATGCTGTCCAAATGCAACATTATTGAGGGTAGAACCAAGAGTATAACTGAGAGGAAGTGACATTTTTAGCATGGATATTAAGTGAAGCATGTTTTCTTCCTCTGCTTTTCATCTGTGCCTTTGCCATTGTAATCATCAAATGCTGCTTCCTTAATGCTAGGGAAACTCTAGCTTTTAGTTTCCCAACTTTGTAACAGCGAGCCTATCCAATTCACGGATAATTTTCTCAGAGATACCTTTTCATCCACCTGTGATCAGTTAGCAAATTTAAAAAAAAAAAATAAAAAAAATCCTAACTCAGTCTTAAGCTTTTACTTTTAATGGTTTGTTTTGATGGCAGGGTCACGTGCTTTGCATGTTATGTCTGGCTGCCCTGGAAGCAGGTCGGGGCAAGCACACTGCGGGGGGCATGGCTGTGCCTCTCATCTCCCATACAAGAGCATCAGCCCAACTCCCTGCAAATTGGAACCAGAAGGAAAAAATATGCAACACAAGAACAATCCGCAGAGCTCAAAATATTTAGACTGCTGAGAAGGAAAGCAAACATCTGTAAAAAGAAGGGGCTCCTAAACATGGGTTGGTAGTTAAAAAAAAACCACATTAGTCTTTAATTTTTCTCTTTTTCTGATTATTTTTAGACTAGGGTTTTCTTCAGGTACACATTTTCCATTTTAGGCTTCCTTTTATATATGCATATAAAGTCTACTTTGAACAATGGCAAAAAAAGCCCCTTAAAATATACTTTCACTTCTGCAAAATGTTATCTTTGTAAATGAAGGTTTCTGATGAAAATATATATTTCTTCCAGCAAGTACATTGAAGAGAAATGACTGCCAAAAAGCCACATTTCTTCTTTTTTGTGCTGCAAATATTGAATAATAAGCTTTTCGACTTCTCAAACATTTACATAGAGTGGTATAAAACTGTACACTGGGAAGTTCTTTTACTGTAGTCTCTGATCTGGATTCAAAGGCAGTTTGGAGAGTTACTAGACTACAAAGGCAATTGTTTATATCCTCTTATTAAAAAGATAAATTTCAGCATTCAAGATAAACTTTATGAATTGTTCTATCCTTTAGGGGGAAAAAAAAAAAAAGCATAAAAAACTCATTCTATAAACATTTTAAAGGTCGTTAAACAATTAAGTAATAAATAAAATATTTTCAAGATGATAAAAAGAGTAGGTCATGTTATTGATACAGCATATATACAGTACAAGAGCTTATTTTAAAATTCAATTTTTATTAGAAGCATTCATAGTACTGGTATGAATTGAACTGTAAATGAAAAGCTCTACTGAAACTTAACAGAAGAAGAAGATATTTCGACCTGGTTCAAATTGAATTTGTTTATTTGAAAACTGTTAGAATCCATCTGTTACTAACAATTATATTGTTTTCTTTATTGTGCCTATAACTTTATTATTTAATGAGTCAGTTCATTCTGTAAGGAACCAGGGAAAGTGAATAAGAGTATTATGCTGTGGGTCTACGTTATCTGGATAGTAGGAACAAATATTATGTGAAAATACACATCTAAATTCATGGCTACTGCAAAAGCATGATGCCATAAGGATTTGAACTAATCCAAACTTTAATGAACTGAGTGGAAAAATTTCAAAACAATTTGGATTGGATTCTCACTAGTCATGGCTTAAATTTTGCCAAAAAGATCTTAAAAATAGTTTTAATCCTATCACTCTGAATTCTATCATTTAACTTGATTTTGGTTATTCAAAAAGAATTAAAATGCTAAATTCATGAAGACATTTAAGAACTGGTATGTAAATGATTTCTATAGAGTTAGTTATTTGATTGAAGATATAGAATTATAGCTGTCACTCCTAATAGACCAGATGTAGTATTATATATTTTCCTTATGGTCTGATGATTTTCTGTCAGCTGGGAGATCTCACTCTCATCAGTAATGAGCCAAATTCAGGTGGCAGGGAAATTACTGCTTACTTTTCTCCAGAGGAGATAGTCCTTATTCTATTGTTTGTTTTCCTAATTGTGTGTGCTTCATGTGTTGTTAATTGCTTTTCTGAGCTCTCTGTTGTCAAATGACTGATTAAAACAGTAAATATTTTCATCTTTAAATTCTGCTTATAAAAATCTACACAGTTACAAATACGGACCTGCATTCTTTCTCTATTTCTCTGATCTGCATGGTAAGTTTTAAGTTTAAAACTTAAAATAAAGTTTTGCTTTGAATTCAGTGAGAAATTAGAATATAATGCTCATAATATCAGATAATAGCAATGAAATCCATTCAACGATTCAACGCCCACCAAAAAGGTTTGGACGGAAGGAAGGAAGGAAGGAAGGAAGGAAGGAAGGAAGGAAGGAAGGAAGGAAGGAAGGAAGGAAGGAAGGAAGGAAGGAAGGAAGGAAGGAAGGAAGGAAGGAAGGAAGGAAGGAAGGAAGGAAGGAAGGAAGGAAGGAAGGAAGGAAGGAAGGAAGGAAGGAAGAGAGAGAGAGAAAGAAAGAGAGAAATAAATGAGAGAAAGAAAGAGTGAAAGAGTGAAAGAGTGAAAGAGTGAAAGAGAGAAAGAGAGAAAGAGAGAAAGAGAGAAAGAGAGAAAGAAAGAAAGAAAGAAAGAAAGAAAGAAAGAAAGAAAGAAAGAAAGAAAGAAAGAAAGAAAGAAAGAAAGAAAGAAAGAAAGAAAGAAGAGAAAGAAAGAAAGAAAGAAAGAAAGAAAGAGAGAAAGAGAGAAAGAAAGAAAGAAAGAAAGAAAGAAAGAAAGAAAGAAAGAAAGAAAGAAAGAAAGAAAGAAAGAAAGAAAGAAAGAAAGAAAGAAAGAAAGAAAGAAAGAAAGAAAGAAAGAAAGAAAGAAAGAAAGAAAGAAAGAAAGAAAGAAAGAAAGAAAGAAAGAAAGAAAGAAAGAAAGAAAGAAAGAAGGAAAGAAAGAAAGATCTTACTGGTTGTCTGGCAGAGCAGAGAGGGTCATCATGGGTGGTTCAGAGTCTGGTTGGAGACCTGTGATAATCTAATCCTAGGCCATTTACAGGCCCTGTTTTCTTATGTTTCCAGCTAGCATGTCACATCGACTATCATAGAATCATAGAACCACAAGGTTGAAAAGGACCTACAAGATCATCTAGTCTAGCTATCCTCCCATTGCCATTGCTACCACAAGAAATGGGCTATGGTATATGGATAATAAATAAATAAATAAATAATGGAGAGATGTAAAAACTGGCATAAGAAAGTCATCTGATGCTGAACTGGAATGGAGATTCATCCATCCATCCAAACAGAAAAGAGATGTACCTCATTCTGAAGTTTCAACCAGCAAAAGAGGTTTCAACCTTGTGTATACTTTAGGGACACATTGAAAAGTGTGGAGAGAATACATTTGAGTTTATCTGTTGAAATGAGTCTGAGTTGGTCAGGCCCTTGTTACATGCCTTTTTTTTAACAAGCATGCTGTATGTAGGGAGGCCAGGTTTTTAATCAATTAATGTCATAATTAAACTTAGCTATTGAGCAAATTATATTGACACTTGGCAGTATTCATAGTATTCTATCCTTTATTGATGTTACTTTTTAAAGTCAAATGGGAGCTCAATGAAAAAGAGAACAAAAATGAAAAAAATGATACACCTCTCTCCCATATGTACTTTTTCATCTTTTAGTAGATATTCCTGAAATCATGTTCATAGAGCAATATTTTGAAATATGTCGAAAAAATAAACTCTTAAAGTAAGATTTGGAGCATGGCTTCCCTGTTTACATAAAATAAGAACAAAAATAATATTCACAAAGCACATACATACTTTATGTGTGTTCCCAAAATAAAACTATGAGAGCAATACAACTGACAGTTATATTTGTGTTATGGTGAATTTTTAATGAAAGATTTCACAGTTAAAAAAAAAAAAAAAAAAAAAAGAAAAAAAAGAAATAATATCAGGTGTTATCTGCCGACTACCCATGATTTACTTTAAAATATATATGTATATTCTTTCTGAATTTCAAATGATAATTTCTAGGATTCTGTTATTGTAGTAATTAACATAGACTTAAGGTAAGATATTGAAGTTTCAATTAAACTATTTTGACAGTATTTTAACATATATTAGACATCTAGTCTAATGTTTTGCAAACATAGATGTTCTTTATTTCTGTGCCTAGAAAAAAAACAACAAAAAAAACATCAAACTTCACATTTCAGTACTAACTTTGGCACTTGAGTTCCTCTTCTGCTTTAGAGGAATTAGATCTTGCTCACATGGGACATAGGAGACTAAAAATGTTAACATTTCTGATGTTCAGTTATATGGTATCAAAGAATAAAAACTTACAAAAGTATAACACTGAAAACCAACATCGGTTTAATCTAAATTCAGGGGACTATGTCTATTCATACTTAATTTACTCAGGCAGCTTTAAAACATACAACAGAAATCTGTATGGTACAATCCATAATCTTGACAAACTTTTTTTCTACAGTTAATCTATGAAAAGCTTGTTCACTACATCTAGAACTCTAGAGTATTTTTCCTAGTTATGACTGTTTATTTTTTCTGTCCTTATTCCACCTCAACCTTTTCTTTATGACCACCTTGTACTTTTTCAGAGGTGGTTATAACATGCCAAAATGTAAACCTACTGTATATTACCTTGGTCATGGAGACAGCTGTTTGTGTAATTGCCAAGAATAAGGGCTAGAAGTTTACTCCAGCTGTTCTGCAGTCTTCTGGAGTGTTGCACTATCAGTATCATTGAAGTTTTTCCTTGTGACTAGCCTGTGTATGTACTTGGTGATGTGGCATAAACAAGACCAAAGCACCCAGCTCACAATGAACATCTGTGGGAGATAGTTATTTAATTTTGTCATATCATGCATATTTTCAACTTCTACATTTATAATCAGAATGACGTTTTTATTTAGACAAATTTTAACAAAGTTTAGAAAATAAACTGTTTTTCTGCCTGACCAAAGGCATACTTAAAATGCTTAATTCACAGTATCACAGTCTTGTGAGTGTTGGAAGGGACCTTAGAGATCATCAAGTCCAACCCCCGGGATTCGAGCCCCTGTGTAGCAGAGCAGCACTTCTACCACCTGCGCCATAGGGGGGATTCGAACCCGGACCTCCAGTATTGCAACGCGGCATTCCTACCACTGCACCACTGGGGCACACATTTCATCTAGAACGTTTAGAGTTACTACAAATAAATGTGAAAACAAAGTTTACTTAGGATGAAAAGTAGAATATATGAAGATCTTCCAGTAGACAAGATACAGTGATGGTTTCCTTTTGTAATACTTGGAACAGAAAGCAAACACTTGTTCATTTAATATGCCAAACAGTCTTTGGGTGACCGTATCAGAATGCAAGAGGTGTCAAATTAGCTGTGGGAGGTCTAACTACAAGATTACAGCAAAACAATCATGTGGCATACCAGAGACTTACAGAGGAGTGGAATGCTGCATTAATTAACTGTATTTGTCTCCAGACTATTTTTGTTCTGAATATTTATTTACATTCTATTGTTCTGCTGCCTCTTCACAAGGTACCCACCTACCCTCATCATCTAATATGGATATATTTGCTGCCATATAATGTATGCAGAGGCAGTACAGAAACTTTTCATTAACCACTGCATTTTTTCCATGTCATCTTCATTATTTAAATTATTTGAAGTTATAACAAACCCCTGCAAATATTTTAGCCAGTGTAGAGAATTCCAGTATATATATATGTAATTATAATTGAAGTACTTTGTTGATTCCCATTTTATATGTAGATAGTGGTTTTGCATGCCTTTCAAGTTTGAACTGTAACAGCTCCAGCAGTCATTTGCATTCTGTATCAAATATTTTTGCAGAGATTTCTACCATGTTTGACTTCCTAAGATTTTTATTTCTGTCATACCCTCTTTTAAGTATTGAAATTTATTTTATGAAGTAGGCTCTGCACCAATTTTTTACACTGATGTTAAAAACCGGACAGACAATTCAACTAGATTTCTCTTTTTGGTATCACAATTCTTACAGTAATTAGAATTAAAAAAAAAATAAAAATGTATAGTCATTGGAAAAAAACGCTAAGATCAAATCCAACAATCAACTCATTACCACCATGTCCACTAAATCGTTTCCCTCAGTACAACATCATCTAAACTCTTCTTGAACACCAGGGCTGTTGATTCCACCACTTCCCTGGGCAGTCTGTTCCAATGCTTCACCACTCTTTCTGAGAATATATTTTTCCTAATATCCAACCTGAACCTCCCATGGCACAGCTTAACCTCTCATCCTATCACCAGTTACCCAGGATAAGAGGTTAATCACCACCTCATCACAACCTCCTTTTAGGTAATTATTGAGAGCAATAAGGTCTCCCCTGAGCCTTTGTGTCTTGTGAACAATCCCAGTTCCCTCAGCTGCTCCCCATAAGACTTGTGCTCCCAACAGCTACATTGCCCTTCTCCAGACATGCACATTTACTATGCATACACTCTTGCTTGTTCTATTAAATTATTATTTTGTAAAAAAAAAAAAAAAGAATTTAGTGGATAAAGTGTAAGAAACGGCTTGCATTGTGCATGAGTTATTAGGTACTTCATTGTGCTGAATATTGCAGATTTCTGGTATTATCAGTTTTTCTGTTGTTCTTTTTTTTTGCCCACAAAATTATCTGCCTTCTTTTTTTATTTCTTTCTTTTTCCTCTTTTTTCCCTTTTCCCTAATATTTTAAGTGCTTATCCAGTATGGACAAAGATTATAACTTCTTGCTTAGATTTGATCTAGCCAAACAGGGTTTTCAAAATTTCCAGCTTCTATTGTTATACAAATAAATGTTAGGGTAAAAGGAATCATAACTGAACACAAGGAACAGACTTGTAATCATAAATGTGGAAATAATTTCTTGGAAATCAGTGATTCTTTGAGAATCTTAGAGGCCCATTAGTCAATCAACTGAATAAGAGCCCTCATTAGTACTTTGGAAATAAACAAACTAATTAACAAGAAAAAGTAATACAAATGGAATGCATAAGCAAAACAGTAATGAGAAGAAAATGCCCAATATCTGAAAAATTTCTGCAGCCTCTCTTTATATTAATGGAATGTGATTCATGTTGTCTAAACAAAGACAATTTAAAATAATCTAAATGAGTAATGCCCTGAAAGTGCCTGGTTTTCTCAGTTGTCTGCCTGTAAAGGGAGCCTGGCTATCTGTTAGAGATGTCTGTGGAATAGATATCTAAATTAGGTGTGATGAATCCTTTTGGAGAGTTTCTTTTGCTCCTCTAATATGTATGAGGAGGAAGGGATAGTTAAAAAGTCCACATTTTAAAGAAATGCTGTAAGAACAGAGAGGAAGAAAAAGTCCCTCCAGGAACCATGACCCACAATGAGGCACAAACAAGTGATTGTTCATGAGGCATGGCCTAAATTGGTTGAGATATACTTTAGTCAGTACTGTTAATGGGACGAATCCAAGGGTCAAGTAGTAAAATGGGGTTCAGATGAGATGAGCTAATGAACCTTACTGACCTTATATTCTTAATGTTTGTGAGAAGATCAAGGAGAGAAAGAAAAATATAACACAATTTTTATGCTAAAATGATTTGATTTTTCCTTTCTAGTTGAGAGTAGAATATATCCTCAACAGAAGCACTTGTGAAATTAGCTTTATTTGGCAGCCACTTCAGACTGATAACAGAAGTGAATCTTTTCTGTTCCCTAGGAATTTATTTATGGATAAAGGTGAAAGGTTCACATCTATGCACAGTGACTACCACTGTCAAAAAAAAAAAAAAAAAAAAGCCCATTTAGACCTTATGGAAACAAACAAAAAACTGTTTTAGAAACCATCAATTTTATAGATAGAACAAATAAGATTCTTTAAAATATTTTTTCTATTTCATTTTGTATTACTGAGTCATGGGTGCTATATTATATGGACATATAATTACAGTAGGTAACTTTGCTTGAAATAAACTGGACCTGTTTCTGTTTCAGACATACAAGTTCATCATTCAGGCTGCTACTGCCAGTTTGTGCCCACTTAGGAACAATATGATTTGGATTTTCACTGGAAGAGAGGCATTGAACTCACAGTACTTCACTACTAATTCCTTACTCTTAACCCCGTGAACATAATTTAAAAATTTTACATTCAGTAAGAGAGAGCATGTACTCTGATTTTATCTTTGTAAAGACAGATAATAAAACATTAACTTTCAAAAATTTTCTTCTGACCTGAAAAATGAAAGGGAAAAATATGTCAGTGAGAAAAAAAGTTGTTAAAATGTCAAACTGAGAAAAAGCAAATTCTGCTACAGCTAATAATTATTGGAAGTGTAAAAAAAATATTAAAATAAAATAAAAAATTCTAATACAGTGTAAGAAAATTTACAGAAGAAAATATGATGAGGAAATATTATACTGATAATGAAATTATCAAAGCCAGTGGCAAGACCTAAGAAAAAGCTTTGAACGTGATGTCTGATAATGTTCTGATAGTACTAAGTACAATGTTTTAAATTTGAGGATAGAGTATCAGATAGAAAATAGACAAATAAATAAACAAGAATGCAATAATTTTTTAAATCTTCTGAGCCTTGTGAAACACTGCAAAGTCATACAGAGAGCATAATTAAATGTAGTGTAAATATATATATATATTTTAATAACAGCATTTTGATTTTGTGAGGAATTATTTTCTTGTTACGAGAAAAAAATAACAGAACAAGTGCAGCCAGCATGAAAAAACTTTTCCAGTTTCTGCAGCATGAAAAAATACCAAAAGCTTTATAAACTATCTTAAAAATAAAATGTAGATAATGAAGGATTTAGATAAGAAGATTGTTCACCACTGACAACTGAAGAACAAGGAAACAGTAAAATTATTTTTAGAAATAGGATCTGTGTAGGGAATAGCTTATGATTTTAGACTGAATCCTGAGTCATCCAGACAGGTGATATGATGCAAACATGTACCTCCAAGCTCTTTGTTTTGGAAAGGAGAGAACAGATTTACTTTGGTCTAATACCAGACGAAACTGTAATCTCCTCCTGCTCCCTGTTTAGTCCTTCCACTGTCAACTCAGCTGTTTTCAATAAACTTGTTGGAAGATTCTATGGAGCCAAGATCCCACCAGCGCTGAAGAAATAATAAATAAATGCACAGCTGCAACCTCTCCTGAACAGCAAAGGGCCAAGAGAGAGGATCTACACACCACTTTAGGGCAGGATTCAGCTCAGACAGATCCAGCCATCTGTCTCTGAGGTTTTAGATGCAAGCTAGTCATCCAAGATCTTTTCTGTCTCTGGGCTGGGATAGTATTACTCAAAGGAAATTTTTCTCCTCCAAGAAGAAAATGTCCAGGTTGATCTGGCTATGTATGTCACTTCATTGACTGTTTGAACATATTTAATCTCTAGCACACAGCAAATTCCATGCACGTGGTAAAACTGAGATAAAATACAGACACTCATATAGTACAAAGTGAATGAAAAACAATCTTTTACTGAGCACGTTTAATGCTAGATGGTAGTTTGGAAAGCATCTTGTAGTTACTTTGAGTCATTTCTTTTCATAATTCTTTTTACTTTGCAACTACAGACATGTATATGTAAATATTCCTTGCTCTAGGTGGTCGGTACAGCTTTGCCTGATTTTAGTGCTGTCATGAATCATGAGTCCCACATCTCACTTCTTCATCCAGGTCTTGCTGTACTAATCACTGAATATGGATTATTTCTGTCTTGCTGTACTGTATTTTGCACAGCTTTATGGAGGTATGATGGATCTGCAAAGACAGCTGAATTTTTGCTGTTTATCTGTAATGTCATATTGTTATCATCACATGTTTAGCATCGAGAGTCTTCCAGCTGTGTACGTTAACTTATATCTGGGCTCCTCTCTAGGATGTACTAAATATTTCTTTGTTGAAAAGGCAAGAAGTACAAGAATATCCTTACCTTCATGTTATAGATACAGAACTGAGAATTCAAATCATATTTTATTTTTCTGGTTTCCTACCAGTCCAACAATCCAGTGCTAAGAAGAGCAGAGGAGAGTGAAGAGGAGAGGAGAGGAGATAAAAGAGAAATAAGGAAAAAAAAAAAAAAAAAAAAAGAAGAAGAAAAGGTCAAATACTAAACTGCTGGCCTCTTAATGTGCAGTGTAAAAGGCTGAGCAGATGAGGAACCTGTGCAGACAGTTTAGTCTTTGCACCTTCTTGTGCAAACTGAACACCAACTGGGGAACTTCCTTGGTTCTCAGGATCACAATTGGTCTCTCAAGCCAGTCAGTGCCTGGCCTCTGCAGACCTTGAAGAATCAAGATCTCATTCATTACTCTATGTCAATTTGGGCTGCAGTGAGGAATGCCAGACATTTCCAGAAACTTGTACAATGCAGTTAGTAAGCTGACAAATTCTGTACCAGCTCTGTAAATTTCTGAGAAGTCTTAAAAGACAGTCACATGCAGACTGTATTACTGAAACCTCATATGAAGGGATTGAAACAACCTTATCTATTATACCAGATACTTTTTGCTGGCTGAAATTCTATGCGCATTTATTCAAATATAAGTTTCAGACTTTTAAGAGTCACATATCAGCAGTTAAGTGCAGGAAAATTTCAAGGCAAAGTAGTTTACTGGACTGCAGAAGTATGTTACTGGAAAAAATGTATTCTTAAACACATCATACAATATTTCAAGACCCAAAGTTTTGTTAATTTTAATTACTTTTGGATGACAATATAGCTTTAATAATGTAAGTGCATGCAATTTTGTCTTTACTGACATAGAAAGACTGAAACAATAGCACTAATATAATTCCAGACATCCTCCACTCATCTTAATCAGAGAAGATAACTTTGAAGATTAATTTAAATGCCAGCATTGTTAACTGTTTTACTGCTGGTTGTCATGTCACCACTATCCATCAATTGTAGATGAATGCACCTGTCATTCTATGATGAATTATTAATTTAAAAGATCCAAAGATCCTTTCACAGAAACATGGCAGCAGGTTTATTTAGAATATTTAAATAACAAAGTCCAATGCATATTATTTCAATCACTTAGATAATTGGGATTCTTCTTCCACTGTGACAAATTAAGAGTAAAATTGCTACTTACATAGACAAAAAATAATAATTTTTAAAAAGTATTAAAATCCTAAAGAGAAGATGCTTGATGTGAATGCCTTCTTCTGCAGAGCAAAATTGGCTTCTTCCGTCTTACAGTAATAGGTGAGAAAATGGGATGAACAAATGAATGTTAAAAATGTAAAAAATATTCTATTAAATAAAAGTATAATGAATGAAAAAAGAAATGTTATAATTTTAACAGGCCATTGTTCAAGGAAAACTGATTTGCAGATAATTGTTAGTGGTAATTTTTCTATGATATATTATGATGTATTTTTATTTACTAAGATACCCAAAGTTTGAGTTTGTGATGTTATATTTTCAGAGCCTTTTTTTTTTTTTTTTTTTTTTTTTAGATTCTACAATTAGTACTTTTCTGGATCTGAAAGGTAGAAAATATTTTCTCCACACTGCAAAGGAGAACTGACCAGAGGAATTGATGTTTTGATGCCCAGAAATAGAAGAAGAGGGA
Organism: Coturnix japonica; assembly: GCF_054131305.1. Lineage (NCBI taxonomy): Eukaryota > Metazoa > Chordata > Aves > Galliformes > Phasianidae > Coturnix > Coturnix japonica. Next base: position 17,062,103 of record NC_140663.1, read on the forward strand.
CATGTGCAATTGTCTGTATGTGTTGTCCACTACACTGAAGATTAAAATTCATCAATCAGTAAATGAATGTTTTCATATTTTTTAAAAAAACTAAATGTATGTACATATTCTGTTTAGCACTTGGCTAGAAAGTGTCTTTCCACCTTTTTAGTGCGAAAAATGGATTCTCAGACTCTCTTGGCCACTGGTCTGTTCATTCAGTTACTTCTTATCTTCTGTCTTATATATTATTTTCAAGAGCTACATCCATCTTCATACGTGAGGAACATATTTCTTCTAACACAGATAGCTGATGTTTACAAATAAGTGTTCTGCTTTCCTATTTTCTGTAGCAGTGGGATGACGTAATGAAAAGCAGATTTCCTGTAACTTCGCAAGTTTTGATATTTTACCAGCACAACTACTTTTCATGTTCTCATCTTCTACATTATTTCATCATATCCAGATGTCACTTGATAAGAAGATGGTGTTTGAAACTTTCATAACAAAGGAAGCAATGTTATTCTCTCAAAGAAGCATAATGAATTATTGTGGATTTTCAAAGTCAAACAAAAAGTTAAATTTAAAAAGCTCTGATTCAAAACCACCCAACTTTCCTTCACTAAATTATTGCCACTGTGTCTAACCACTTTCTTCCAGTTAGCAAGTTAAATCAGTTCTCTGAGAGGTCCAGCCAGGCCAGAACTTTTTCCCAAATGATGGACAAGTTCACCTAAGAACACGGAGGAAATTAAATTCAGGCTTTCTTTTACGGTGTTGAAGTCTTGTTGTACGTCCACTGTTTTCTACCTTCTAAAACTACTTTTGCCTATAGGACTGTTTTATAGACAGGAATGTTTGCAGTGGAAAAACAGAATCCAAACATCAATATAGATTTAGAAAAAAATAGCTCAATTTTTCTAGAATAAAAACGTATTTGTTAGCAGAGATTTTAATTTATTATTATTATTATTATTATTATTTCCATCAAATGCTTTGGTGGGACAGTTAGGTTTTAAAAGTTCTACCAATAAACACCAATACACTTATGTGTACGTGTAGAACATTAACAAAATGTGGTTACAGATCTGCCAGGGATCTTTAGACACGTATACCCTTCTTTGGGTAAGGAACTGGCTGGAGGGTCATGCCCAGAGGGTAGTGGTTAATGGAGTTAAGTCTGGCTGGTGACCCATTACAAGTGGTGTCCCCCAGAGGTCGGTTCTACGGCCCATCTTGTTTAACATCTTCACTGATGACCTGGATGAGGGAATTGAGTGTACCCTCAGTAGGTTTGCAGATGACACCAAGTTGGGAGGTGGTGTTGATCTGCCTGAGGGTAGGGAAGCCCTCCAGAAGGATCTGGATGGGCTGGATGGCTGGGCTGAGGTTAATGGAATGAGGTTCAACAAGGCCAAGTGCTGGGTCCTGCACTTTGGCCACAGTAACCCCATGCAGTGCTATAGGCTTGGGGCTGAGTGTCTGGATGACTGTGAAGAGGAAAGGGACTTGGGGGTGTTGGTCGACGCTCAGCTGAACATGTGCCCAGGTGCCCAAGAAGGCCAACAGCATCCTGGCGTGTATTAGAAATAGTGTGGCCAGCAGGAGCAGAGAGTTGATCATCCCCCTGTACTCAGCTCTGTTGAGGCCACATTTTGAGTACTGTGTTCAGTTTTGGGTTCCTCACAATAAGAAAGACACTGAGGCCCTGGAATATGTTCAGAAAAGGGTAACAAAATTTGTGAGGGGTCTGGAGCACAAGTCTTATGAGGAATGGCTCAGGGAGCTGGGTTTGTTTAGCCTGGAGAAGAGGAAGCTCAGGGGAGACCTCATTGCACTTTACAACTTCCTGAGGGGAGGTTGTGATGAGGAGGAGCTTGGCCTCTTCTGCCAGGTAACAAACAGGACCCGAGGAAATGGCCACAAGTTGTATCAGATGATGGATGAGACTGGACATAAGAAAGATCTTTTTCTCTCAGAGAGTGGTCAGACACTGGAATAGCCTGCCCAGGGTGGTGGTGGAGTCACCATCCCTGGCAGTGTTCAAGAAGCTTCTGGATAGGGAGCTAGGATATATGGTATAGTGGTTTTCTGTAGGTATGGTAAAGGGAGGATGGTTGGACTAGATGATCTTCTAGGTTCTTTCCAACCTTGTGATTCTATGATTCTGTTAAGTCCCAACAATGCAGAATTTTCTAACATGCTTAATTGAAATTAGAAAAATAGTAATTTATAACTATCTGGTGATAAGAACTATGTGGAAATATCTGAATAGGTTTTATGTAGGTCACTGTGAAAGTAATGTCTTCTGTTTAATTCTGTGGAAACTAAAACAGATGAAAATAGCATAATAACAGCATTTGATTGAGTAAATTCTCAATTAAAAAGCACCATTACACTCTTTTTCAACACAGTCGCCACCATTAGCTTTGTATTTTCGCTAACAATTATCAGGAGCCTGCATGTTGCCTTCATAAAAATATGCACCAAAGAGGTGCTGAAAAGCACCACCCATTGCCTCACTATGCTTAAACCTCTGTTGTGGCTCCATAAACATTCAGCATGTGTCAGTGAGTGTCAGTGGATGCCATTTTTTTTCCATAAGGAAGAAATCAGTTACACAAATTTGCTTCAGATGCCCTTCTACACTATTTTGTCACACTGCCCCTCTGCTGTCATCTGTCACATGACAACAAAATTTAATGGAATATTGGTGGGAAGGTTCAACCTCTACTGCCATATCACCAGTATCCACCTTTCATATTATCGGCCAACATCATAGAACAGGATACATTACTTTTGGAGCGCCCCTCATATGTGAACAGATATATACATATTGGACATATATAAAAATGTCAGCTATATGAGGAATAAAATGTATGCCAGTAATTTGCTTAATGTCTTGACTATAAACTTTCAAAAACAGTGAAAGATAGAGATTAATATTGTTAGCATAAATGATTCATGTTGCTCTATAGAATTTTTCTTTTTCATAATCTGTTACTTATATTTATTGATAGACAAAACAGCAGGCAACCGCAAAGCTTAAATAGGTGAAGCAGACTGAAATTAATTAAACAGACAGTGCTAGTTGAAGCATCTGCATGCTGTAGAGTACCCTGACCTGGGAACTGCACTTACCCTCAGGCCCCATGGCACAGACCCGCTGTCAGATCTAAAGGCCTTTGTTAACAACAGGCTTATTGGTGAGATCAGTCACAGGGAATTGGTTTTGGTTCATTCCAAGGCAGTGAGGTTTTGTTTGTAGATGTCAGAAGGGATTTAGTGGAAAAGAGGTTATAGAGAAATATCCATAGGATAACTAATTAAATTGAAAGATTTTCAGTCCTTGCTGGAGGAAGATGCTTAGCCTGAAGGGGCTCACAGCCCTGAAAGTCATGTGCAACATTCTGAGACATTCCTGTCATATCAGAGGAACTGATTGCTCAAAGTGTGAGCAAAAGTATCTGCCCTCACCAAACACTGCACTGACCTAACCTGCAGAGAAATATCTTTTCTCTTTCAAAAAAAGAGCAAAATATAGTACTTAAGTGCTTTTGTCTAGTATACTGTTCATAAAATAAACTGATAGTGTTGGAATTAGGTTTCTAAACACCTCAAATGAATGAAGATATCTAGGTAAATATGGGCTATGCTTGCTGTACACTGTTAACATTATTTAATTAAATGCAGAAAAAAAAATTCCTCTGTGAGATCATAAAATGCCTAGATTAGTAAGAGTCATTACCTCAAATAATTATAGTTTGCAGTTGCAAAGTGTGTTTTTTCCTTATTTTCCAGGAAAAAAAAGATAAAAAAAAAAGAGAAGAAAATATTTCTCCTATTAATCGTTTGTTTGTTTGTTTCTTCAGCAATTGAAAAAGTAGATTTTACTAAGTGATGAAGTTAATAAGTGTGGGGAGATGGGTCTGAAGGGGCATTCCAAAATTTGAATCTGTGATGTGACAGACTAGTGAGCAGGAAATGGCAGAAAAAAAAAATAATAAATCAAGTTCTTATGACTCAGCAAAAGCTCTTTTTGAAACCGAGACCAAAAAAGCTTATCTTCCTATGAATTCATACATCTTGGGTCTCATAAATACAGCAAGAAATCTGATCAAGGCTTTTCAAGCATTTGAAATACTGAGTACCTATTTCTGCCCTGTAAATTCTTAATTGTCTAATAAAAAGTGACTTTGCAGAGTTATTTATTAATTGGGATAATAATAGAATTACTTAGCTTCATCAAATTTCTCAGAACTTCAAATTTTCAAGACCTCTGTCCGCTTGACAAACTTTGTTATACTCAGTTAGCAAGTTAAAAGTGCAAACAAAACACATACAATGCTGCTCTAATTCTTAATTGCCTTTGTTGTCTTTTTGTACTAGACAGAGAAAAAAAATAATATTTAAAATGAGAATCATCCAGATTTCAGTTTGTTAAAATAAATAATTTAAATAATAATTTATGTGAATATTTGGTTTATGGTTCTCTGCAGTATCTTTTCTATTAATTATGTACCATAATTAGTATAACATAAATTATGTATTACAAAACTATTGCAAATCTTTCTGCACAGCATGAGAACACAATATGTTCCAGAATGACAGAACAATGCCTAATATTATTTTTTATTTTTTTTAATAAAGCTTCTCTTTTTGTACACTAGAAGAAAATGTAAATGAGAGATCTATTTAGCAAAGTAGCTGTATCTAATAAAATCAGAGGCTAAAACCAAAAACTGATCAAATACAAAATTATTTTATCACTCTGTTGTTAAAATATGCTCCAGTAGCTACTCTTATTAATATGTAGTTTAAATATTTTCTGACTACTCTAGACACGATCCAAAAACTTTTAATTTTAAAAATAATTTACAAATAATATTCTCAATTAAAAACTAAGGAAAAAAAAATATCTGTATATAGATTTTCCTGGCTGAATCCAATACTATTAATATCTGCCACCAACTTTTTGCATTCAAGTTACAGAATTGACTATATTCTCATCCTTTTGTTATGCTCGAAACACAGCCAAAAGAAACACAGCAAATATAGAAAACAAATTATTTGCTGTTAGTGGAACTGAAATCTCATCCATTTAATCCAAGATTTATTATTAGTCCAGCTTTAAAGAAACTAACATGGTTCACATTGTGTACAGATAAAATGATACCTGTACACACTTTCTAGGGTCTACCCCTTTTTCTAGCTTACTCTCCTCCAGAAAATGGCTTCAGTCGGGAATGGGTCCATGTGTTGTCCTCATCTGGGCTCAGAGGAGTAAGGTGCTGATGCTGTTTTCTTTCCTTTCTTCACTAGCATCTGCTTGGGGTCACTCTTATATGACAACTGACTTGTTCTACACTTTACTCTCTTTTATTTGTCTACAAATATATTTCATATCCAAATTTGCATTGTAAGATTTCCTTTAATTGTATTGTATATTTGTGCTCTGTTATTTTTTTACCTCTAAAACTACTTAGAACATGTGCCAGAGGCGTGAATTTTTGACAAACAGTAATCATTGATTGGTTTGTTGTTTACAATCTTGGGCCTTGGGTAATAGTTCCTGCCTGTGCTTAAGAATCCTTGACAAAACCCTACATCTTTCCTTCTCAACCCACTACAAATGCATTTTATTCTAGGGTCAAAGAAAGTTTCTTCTGCACAGAAGATCACTTGATCTTATTAGCCATTAATTAGAAATCTGCGTACATTTAACAGAAAATACTACACTTTCCTATTAACCAAAGAAAACAAAAAGCTAAAGTAACATAAGTAGTACTTGATATTTGCTGTTACAAATTAAATTTCCAGACAGGCTATGTCCAGACAAAGGCTGACCTATGTTGGTGCTTGTGCAGTTAACATTGCACATTGTCTGTGACCTGCTACAATCCAAAATCCAGCTCTACATTTATTATTCTATGATGTACTTTCATATGTTACCTCTTATGATTCTTATGATCTTATCTTATGATTCTGGGTTTTATTCAAGATTAGCCAGTGTTTGCTAAAAATTGCCACAAAGGCCTTGTAAGAAAAGCCTGCTTCTCATTGTGGTGAAATGTGTTGTAAGGAACAACATGCTTCTATCCAAGTGCTCTTGAAATAGCATCTTTCTTTTATGAAAATATAGAACCATCTGTCAATAATGCTTTAAATGACCATTAAAAAACAAAAAAACAAACTTAAAAATACACATGAATTCAGATACATACTTTTCTTGGTGTAAATTGGTTCTTCTGTCATAGATCAGTTATGATATGTGAATAAACCTCTGTAGGAATACAAGAAAAGCTGTTCAGAGCAGCAACTGTGGAGCAAGATAAACAGCATGAGAACCAAGGACACTTCTAGAAGGGACTCAGCTCTGACTGGATATGTGCCTGCATGGATAGTTGATAAGTGTTTTGTAGAATGCTCTATTGACATGTAAAGGTGGTTGGGAAAGTTGTAAGGGCGGATGGAAAAGCTATAAAACAAAAAGTTGTGAAGGGATGTGAGAACTTGTAATAAAGGATTTGGATTGTTCACATCTGAGTCCGTGCCTCAAATGCTGCAAACTTCTGCCTGTCCATACATGTGTAATTCACTTGCCCCTCTTATATTTCATCTGTTCTCAAACATTATCTAGCCCTTCTAACCTGCTCTTTAACTCTTTCTTTTGCTTTCTGAAACATAATTTCTATGACTGTTACTTTTTACTTCCTTTCCATCCTGTCAAGCTCTTCCTTGTTGGATGAACATATTGTCACATACCTGGTGTATTACTATCAGGTCTCTGCTTCCTTCCAATCCAATCTGTTGCAATACAGCCTTGCTGTGGGACAGGAATGTAAAGCATGATTCATTTATTTCTGTAGTACTATTCTGAAACATATCTCCCATTCTCTGTTCCTGCAGACTAAATTGATAAGCGTACTTCATATTGGCCAGGAAAGTATCAAGCTCATGGTATCTCATCTCATTACCTCCACACACTTTAAGCTACACACAATTTGCCTGTTCTCCCATGTCATTTCAGATGAGTCATGTATTCTAGAATGTATTATTGGTTCAAATAACCTATATTTAAGATGTGTCATGTTCTCACTTTCCTTTATGCTTCTGCATAAGGGGGTAACTAAATCCAAATTTTCCCTCTATCTAGTTTTGGAATAATTTGGAAAATCTTGTGATTGACTTTAGGCATAAATTAGTACAGAGAGAATGAAAACATATGGATTCCCCAATGTACATTAAAATCAGGACATTACAACTCTTTTACTATGTCTTTTTTATGCATTTATGCATTTTCCTGAATTTTCCATCAGAGGATTTTTCTAGCAGGTTTTTTTTTTTTTGTTTTTGTTTTTGGTTTTTTTTTTTTTGCTAACACTTTAAAATGCAGTGTAAACTTTTACAAATACTGCTGTCTAAATTAAATGGCTACAATGGCTACAGGCTATTTTCCTATAAATATTTGTTGGCTATTTACTAAGAAAGAAAGAAAGAAAGAAAGAAAGAAAGAAAGAAAGAAAGAAAGAAAGAAAGAAAGAAAGAAAGAAAGAAAGAAAGAAAGAAAGAAAGAAAGAAAGAAAGAAAGGTGAAGGGTTGAAAGAGTGAGAGAGAGAAACAGAAACTCTTTTTCCTTTTAATTGTATAGGTGAGATCATACACTATCCAAATATTTCACTGGTAGTTCTCTAATTTTCATTGTTTGACCATAGAGTTTGAATGACTATTTGTCAGGTTAAACAGAAGAAATGTCAACATTTTCTTTTGTATATGGCTATTCCACAGAGTGAATAGCCAGTACAGACTTTGATTTTGGCTGCCATTGGAGACTAGGGCTGATAAGAGAGAAGAAAACCCTGGGAAGTAAATGGTATTGATTTTTCTCAAGAACTGACTTTGACCCAGTGACCACACTTCAATGTTCAGTTTTCTGATGGACAAAAAGACCTTCCTCCTCTATTTTGTTTGTGAAGTGAATGTAGAGGAGTGTTGTTTTATTCACTTTTTTCCTTCTTCATTACTCAATAAAAAATCTAGGAACAAGATCAGAATCCGTATTTGATTGAAAACATATGAAAGAATGATTTTCCCAGGTTTACAAAGTTAAATTCTATTAATCTCTTTCAGTCATCAGAGTTTAAATGCTTTGAAACCATTAGTACCACTGCTATTACTTACAGGACAGCCCCATGGCATTTTCAGCAACTGTTACTCTAAAAATTGTAAAGTAATTGAGGATTGTTGTCCAGCGCAGCTACAGATCCTATATGAGCAAATGCAGGACCAGATCAAAAAAGTGTTTGGGAACTTAAATCTTAATCAATTCACAGTTGAGAGGAAAATAGCATTACAGATCACATGCTACATCACTAAATCACTAATTCTGTAAAATTAATCATATCCACTTGAAGTTCATATTTTAATCTGACGCTCCTGTTAGAAGTGAGAATCATGAAACACTGACATTACTGAGTATTTCTAAATGTTCCCCTGCTGTTAGCCTGGCAGTTTTACAGAAATTAGTGGTTTTCGCTCCTTTTGTTCATGTTGGATCAACTTTGGGAATGGACAGAAAAATATATGCCAGTATTTGACAAGGTCAAATTCAAAGACAGCAAAATAGCAGTTCAGGGAGACAATATAGCAAATGAAAAATGGGCTTCTAGAGACTTAATAAGGCCTGTTTTTACTCTTTGCTTTCAGCCTGTTAGGGTACCCATTGGAATGAAGTTTTGTGGCAAAATTTTCAAACCCCATGATGTTTGCAGTCCTTTCTGAAAAACTGTACACTGCAGTTACTTGGATATAACAGAGTCTATAATTTCAAAGTAAAAATAGTCTGTTTCTTGCCCTCAGAGGTAATGAAGAAGATTAAAAAAAAAGGGGGGGAATAAATAAATAAGGAAAAAAGAAAGGAAAGAAAAGAAAAAGAAAAACAGAAAAAAAAAAGAAAAACAACGACAGAAAAATGAAGGCCTAGGATTATCTGGGAAAACAGAACTAATATAACTAAATAAATCTTTACATATACTATTTTTAAATCTCATCATTTTAGCTTATTTCATAACATTTGCAACATGACTCATGAACATTGCATACTGGTAATTGCAATTCTGAGGACTTTGGGTAAGATCTACTTGAATTCCATTCAGCATGAAATGTTACTAATTGACTGATTCATTTTGGCATAAATGTAAAATATAATGATTCTCAGCTCCTTAAACTTGGATGGGGGGCAGACTGAGCTTGGCAGATAATTCCTCTTCTGTAGGCAGTGCACTAGGTTGTCATATACAGCTCCATCTAGGCCTCTTTCAAGAGCTCAGGCAGAGCAGGGGAAAGAGAAAGACCAGGGAGTAACACTCCAGTTATTAAATGCAGTGACTGAGCTCCACCAGCAAACACTACTCAGAGTCAAAGCAATAATACAGTTTGACCATTTCTCCTTTAACTGTGGATTCTGTGTTACACTTCATACAAACACAAAAGCAAAAGGACTGCTGCAATGAAAAGCCAATTGAGGAATAAAGGAAGAGAAGTAAAGGAAACAAAAATTATCTTGCTCATATGCTGAGGGCAGCTTAGAGAATAGGATGAAGAAGGTTAAAGAAAAACAAAACAAAACAAAACAAACAAACAAGCCCACATCAGCCTCCTAGGCTGTCAGGCAGAGCACTGTTAACAAGTTGAGGGAGTTGACACAGCCCTGCTGAGACTTATCTGGGGTGCCTTATGTAATGTTGGCTACCCAGTGTCAGAGAGGCAAGGACATACTAGAAAAAGTCCAGTTAAATGACATGAAGACATTCAAGCTATATGGAGAGGCAGAGAGCTGGGACTAGTCATTTTAGAGAAGTCTCGGGGAATTCTTATCCATGTGTATGAATACCTGAAGGGAAAGGGAGGAAATAAAAACTGATCCAGATTCTTATCAGTGGTATCCAGTGACAGGACAAGAAGCAATGGGCACAAACTGAAAGAGTAGAAATTTGATTTGAAGAAATAACTAACCTTCTATAGTGAGGATGTTTTAACACTGGACCAACTTTCCTAGATGGTGAAGTTTCTAGCTTTAAGAGATAATCAAAACATGTCTGAACGTGGCCATGAGCAACCAGAGTTGTCTGAACCTACTTTGACTACCAACCTCAGCAGTCCTGAGATAACTAAAAGGTAGGATCTAAATCTGAATTAACTTTTGAATGCTTACACATTCATTCAGATTCTTGTTCATGAAGGCAAAATATAGGTCAAAGTCAGTAGGAAACTTGGTACTGCACCTCAGCTTCCAGGTGGGAACTATGATGCAGTGGGAAAAAGGAAGATAAGGAGACTGAAACCACTCATGTAGTACTTTGATATATGGAACAACAGAAATAGGTTGAAGAGCACTTAAAACAGAAACAAAACCTTCCACTTGTTCCTGTTAACAGTGGGGAAATTAATGTAAGGGAGGAGAAGAAAGAATATAGTAAAAGGGGAATGTTTGAAGAGAATCTTGGCAATTTCTCCTATAGAATTTATTTTTGTTCTTCACAAGTCTCTAGCTTTTGGATTACTCTAAAAGTCTGGGAATAACTGAAGCCAATTTGGATCCTTCAGAGAGCTATTAGCCAAAATCCAACAATATTAATAAGCACCAAGTCAAGATTTAGAATTTATAATTTGCTTTCTATTATTACTCCTCCTTAGTTAACCTTAGCCTGGCTACAAAATAGTAAAAGTTGAAACACAAAAAGAAAGTAGCATGATAGAAAATTCTGAAACAGAAAGACAGTGAAGGATTCTCAGATCATCCATTTATTACATTGTATGGGGACTGTTTGGTCATAGTTTGAACAAGTGATTGAGCACCTGGTAAAGGATTGTGGCCAGCCCTGGGAGCACAGGTTTAAGCAATTCACCATTGTAGCAAGATGGTGTGGACCCAGGGTCCACTCCTCCCGTACTTCATTTAAGGCTGGCAGACAAAGGAAGAATTTCTACTTGGAGATGATCTGATTGGGGAGTTTCCAGCCAGCACAGTAAGCTATTCCTTCTTTGTTACTAAACTGTGATCAGTACCTTTCTCAGGTGACCTGTGGGGTGATTAAAGGCAATTACACCTACTACCTATCTTTATGTATGTACAAAGTATTAAAGACTTTGTAGAACAGTATAAAATAATCATAGAATTATGGAACCACAGAGTAGCTTATGTTGGAAGGCACTTGAAAGATCATCTAATTCCAACACCCTGTTACAGGTAGGGGTGCAAGCCACTGGATCAATACGCACCATCCAATTTGGTCCTGAACAGTTCTAGGGATGGGATATCTGCAAATCGTTTGTTCAAGTGCTTCACTAATCTTTGAGTAAAGAATTTCTTTCTAACATCTAACTCAAATTTGACTTCTTTTAGCTTAAAGCCTGTCCTTCTTGTTCTATCACTATCAGATTGTGTAAAAGTTGGTAAAAAGCTACTTTAAAGAACTGGGAGGCCACACTGAGGTCTCCCCAAAGCTTCCTCTATTCTGCCCCCAGAATATTTTTTCACAAGAGGTGCTGCAACCCTCTCATCATCTTCACAGCTCTTCTCTGGACCTGCTCCTACATCTTTCTTATGCTAGGGAACACAGGCCTGGATGTAGTACTTCAGATTGGGTCTTATAAGGGCTGAGTAGAGGGGAACAATAATCTCCCTTGCTCTGCTGGCCATTCCTCATTTAACTCAGCCTAGTATGGAGCTAGTCTTCTGGGCTGCAAATTCACTGTGCAGGCTGACATCAAGCTTTTTGCTCATAAGCATTTTTCTGCAAGGCTTTTCTCAATGAAAGAACATTCATGTTATGTTCTCAAGACCACCTAGTCCATCTTCCCTCTAATGAACAGGGAAGGATGTCTACTGCTAGATCAGGTTGCTCAGTGTGGCCTATCCTGACCTTGAATGTCTTCAAAGACCAAGCTTCAAGGACCAAGGATCACCTCTCTGGGCAACCTATTCCTGTGCCTCACTATCTTAATAATAAAAAGTTTTTTCTTATGTCCAATCTAAATCTCCTTTGTTTTACTTTGAAACCACTTTCCCTTGTCCTACCACAATGGCACTTTTTAGATATGGTAAGGCTACTATCGTCTCTCCAGGATGAACAGCCCCAGCTTTCTTAGCCTGTCCTTGTAGGAGAGGTTCCACCCCTTGAACATGCTCACTCTCTCTCTCTCTCTCTCTCTTTTTTTTTTTTTTTATTAAGTTGTTTTGCAATTAGTAAGTCCTTGCTTTTATGCAGAATACATTAAATAACCAGATTAACCAAAGCCTGCATCTAAACTTTATCATTATACGCATTGCATAGAACTGAGACTACCTTAAATACCATGAAAGGAATGTTTTTCTAAAATTAGGACTTTTCATTTTTTCTGCTCTCCATACCACTAGAAGTGTAATGAGGGTGTAATGGATGGAGGGAGAGAGAATATATTCTGCCCAGTTGATCCATATGCTAAACTGAATTCATATGATTTTTGTTCACATTAAACCATTTCTTCTCTTATTAACCAGAATCATGCTTATATTAAAGACTAATGAAAAAATAATATGGAGTTATGAGAAACAAATTTTTACTTTTTTTGCTGTTCTTCCATAATAATATATTAATATCATGTGCTTATTCTTTACTATCGGGATTTATTATTATTGCTCTGGAACTATATAAATGCTGGAGGATTTTTGATGGCTAGATATGGAATAATGGAAACCAAATTTCTGTAAAGCTAATTCCATTGAGACCTGGTAGTTTGTTAACGAGTTAACAAGAAAAATAATTAATTCATAACAGGTATTTTATTCAGTAAACTGCAAACGTTTCTTGTTCTCTTCAATCTCAAAGTATGGTGCATCTTCAGGCTGATTTAGTTTGGTAGGTAAATAGCAGGGATTCTGCTTGTCCTACATAATTTTCAGTGGTTTTCCAATGTGCAGCAATATCAAAACCCTCTGGGAGATATTTAGCATATCTCTGTCTAATAAAATTTATAAACAAAATCTTTGTAAGTCATCCATGACTTTTAAGTTGCATTATTAAAGGATAAAGAATTGTATATGTTCAAACAACAGGGAGCTTTGTCAAACAACACAATAAAAAAGACAGCAAACTGTACAAAGTTTATATGCTTTGCATGTACAATTTTTTTAACCATATTTCAGACTCCTGGAGGTATTATGTATCTCATTCTGGAATATAGAGGGAATAAAAATACACAAAACTTCACTAACAGTTTAATGAACTTCGTAAAAGAAGACTTCAGGGACCTTTTAGTATTACTGCTACAATGAATATAAAAGGCTATGAAAACAACTTCAGAATACAGTAAATGGGAGAAAAAAAAACCAAAATCTTACATAGCTTCTTTCTGGCAACAGTTTTTTTCAGTCCAGTAGTTTGTTAAGTTTAATTCTGTTTCAAAAGAGATAGGTGAAGCTGACCTTTTTTTATCTTATAACGAATTCCTTAATTATTATCAACACACTGACCTACTGCCATTTACAAGAGCTGCAGTGGCTGATAATCATCATAAATAATAAATTCTAATCTAAGTAGGTTAACTGCACATATTGAAATGCATGGCCATTCCTACTTCCCGAATTCCACCCGGAGACCCGAGTGACTGCTGATAGTGCAGCAGTGATATCTGCCAGATTATCCAAGTCAGATGCTCTGCACCTGAAGAAAATACCCCTTAAACTGTTCCATAATCTTGCCTCAGATTTGTTTTCTCTACCATCAGATTTCCCAGCGTTTAGGGGGGAGGGGGGGGGAAATATTTTGATTTCTATACATTACCAGAAAACAACAACAGCAACAACAAAAATTAGAACAGGAAAAGAAAAATACAAAGATTCTAAAGGCTGATTCTCTTTTGTTCTCATGCACAAAAGCAAGATGAATACAAAATTAATTTAAAACAATACAAAAAGTTATCTTAATCTTGCACAGCTGCAAACAATTAGTTAACATATACATCTGGTGAATAGTTCTAAGTCTCCTCTGAATTTAATATTGTCATCTTTGCCCTAGTAAAAAGAGTAGGTATAATTAATGGTTGTTACTAATGTGACAAATAATCATATACATATATATATATATATAATCATATATATACATATATATATGATTATTAGTTCTGACTGCTTCTGGAATAGCCAGTTAGCAGCTCATGTTTCTCTAAGAAAAAAAGTCTGTTTGATAATTTATTTTTTTTCTTAAATATGGTTTAGTTGTTTTTTTGCCAATTTATGGGAAGGAAAGTGTGGAGTTGAGATGCAAGATGGACTGTCCAAAAGCTCATTGGTGCATTGCTTTGGTATAATGATTTGGTGGTGCACCTGACACTTCCAACTGAGGTATCACATGCTGTAATAATTAAACTCCTAACAGTCAAGAAATATCCCCTACCTTTTTGTCATATGGAGAAATGCTTTCCATTCTGTTCCTAAAATATGATGTAAACAATATTTTTAATGCCCCAATTTTTAAAGCTAGAAAGAATACAGCTTTCAAAAGTGGCTGATTTGCTGTTGACTGTTTGATCGTCAGTCTGCATATCTGTAAAAATAATGCTCAGAGACTTCATTTTTTTGGCTATCAAAAGTACCAAATAACATTCACAGGATTTATGACTGGAGTTTATGCTCCTCCTATTCTAAATCATACTTTCTTTGCTTTGTGTCACCATAACAATCCTGGAGATAAAGGCAGGTTCAATGACAATAATCAATCCTCAAAGATGATCCTCAAGTTTTTGGTTTAAGGATGTTGTGAAGGTGTTTGACCTATTTAGAAAATATTCTCAGAATCACATGCACAAAAAATTCCAGTCTCAGAATCTCTAATTTTCATAGCAAATTCCGATGCAAATAATTACTTTAAGCATGACTGTGTAGGCTTATCAACCCTAAATCCTTCTTTCACACCTTTACTATCTGTAAGTCTTACATTTCTGGAAAACAAGATCTATCCAATTTTGGGTTTAGTTACTTATTTGCCATGTTTGGCTTTACATTTTCTTTAAATTTTAATGGTACCTTTCACCATTGTAAACCATTTTGCCATTTTTTTGTAACTGATATCCAAATATCACAGCATAAAATGGTTATTTCTATTAATGCATGCATATTCTCAATAAACAACACACGAGTCCTCATCATAGCCAATTCAGGAGCTGTCCCCACTAGATGTAATTATTAAAAGCTCTAGTTTCTCATTAGATAGCATCTGTCTAAACACTGTTTCTCTTGTATACAACACAGGGCTGGAGAACCCTGTGATTTTGATTATAGGCATAGACTTTGGGACAGAATGTTAATATAAATTTCTTATTTTTCTGAACCAATGAATCCTTCTACTTCAGACTGTGTGAGCCAACTGTAACTCGTCATCCTTTTACTAAGTGTTACTATGGGAGTTCCATGAATGGGTATTAAATTTTTGAATGACGATTATATGAGTAGAGTTTATTGCACTTTCTCCTAAATTGTGTTTGTTCTGCAGTGGCCTATGGTCTTTGAATAGCTTAATCATTAAAGAAATGGGAGAAGAGTAGAATAAGACAATAGAGCCTTGACACTGTTCAACAGTATCACTATTTTACTCATATTCGCTAGCTACATCACATTGGTATAGATGTAATGTTTATGTAATGTGCCTGAATAGACATGTCCCAGCTTTCTCTTCAGATTTGCCAAAGGTTTGGGGTATTTTTGGTGTTTTGTTTGTTTGTTCTGGTTTTTTTTTTTTGTGGTTTTTTTTTTGGCGGGGGGGAAGAGGGTGGGGGGGAAGGTGTCATTTTTAAGATTCACCCTTAATTATTCATTTATTTTTTCAATGAAAAACAAATAAACAAAGAGAAACAAACAGCTGGTTGATTTCATAATACTGGCTAAGAACTACAAAAAAAAAAAAAAAAAAAAAAAAAAGGGGAAATTCCATGAGCATAAGCTATTGCTACTGTCTTTTTAGTTATTGTTATATTGCTTCTTGAATTAAAGTTCAATTCAAAACTCATTAAGAAAAAAAACACACAACTAACAAAACCACAAGTTGAAAGTAAAATTAAAAATAGTAGTTCAGATGATTTTCAAGTTAATATGTTTGTATATATATGAATATATGTAAGTCTGAATGCTGGAGGAATTCCGACAGACAGATTTGTCTGATAATATTCAAGAGAGCTTTCTATCATCTTTGAATGACTAAATCAATTGGGAGACATTCATGATGAATATAAAAATTCAAAGACCACATCCCCTGTGACAAAAGCAAGTGGAAGATCTGGAAGCCTACAGGCTGCTCAGTCTCTGAAGATTATGATTATGGAAAAAAAAAAAAAAATAAATAATTTTAAAAAAATGACATCTTCAGAACTATTTACAAATATAAGGACAGGAAGATGAACAGTCAGAATTCTCCAAATACTGAGGGCAAACCATACCATACCTGACCACAAAACCTTTTATGAAGATGTCTCCTGTGGATGAAGGTAGATTAATGGATGTTTTTTACCTGCTTACTGAAGTCTTCAGCATAGTCTCTTAGATTATCCTTGTGGTCACACTGGTGAAATATGGACTGGATTCTATTTCCTTGTGGCAAATCGTTTAACAATTTAAGGCTTGATAAAATTACTATCAATTTTTTTTATCCACTTTGGTGAAAAATATCATTTTCTGTTTTAGAGTTGTTTAATTTTTTTTCTTTTGTTTATAAATTTGATTATTTTTTTCTTTCATGTACTATTTTTTATTTTATTTCATGTGAGCATGCAAGTTGATGATTTTTTAATATATATCCATATATGACTTTCATTGCTGTATAGAGCTAATTGTTAGGACTTGATTAATAGTAAGCATGGTGGTACTTAAACGCTAGTGATTAGAGAAGATTTGGAAAGACAGTCCACTAAGTGAAATTTAAGAAATGTGTTGGAATAACCATGCACCTACAACTGAAAAATTTTGTCTGACTCCTGTGATATCCTCCAGGTATACTCTCAGGAACCTAGTTTGCATTCTGTGTATAGCAATTTCTGCCAGTATAGTATAGTAGTGGATGAATATTTTGTTGAAAACAAATACAGTCACTCATGAAAGGAGAAGGTTGATGTACTCTATGACACTTTTGCCTCAGTATTCACTGGCAACTGCTTTTCACATGTCTCTTGAGTGAATGGCTTGAAAGGTGGGAACTGGGGGAGCAATGTCTCTGCCACTGTAGGCAAAGATAGTATTTCTGACCAGCTGAGGAACCTGAACGCAGATGACAAGGGTAGGATAAGGGGAAATGGTTTCAAAGTAAAACAAGGGAGATTTAGAATGAATATAAGAAAAAAAGGATGGATGAATTTAAGTATATTCACATATGTAAAACTGTAAATGTAAGAAGGCAAGTTAAATATGGCTCTTTTCTAAACCCAGTGCAAGACACATAGGATTCACTTCAAAATAATTAAATTTCTGTGTTTACAATAGTAAAGCTGGTATATACATATCGCCATCTCTATGTCTATTTGCTGAGGTAAATTTAAAGGAGTGAGTATTTAAGTAAATTATACAATTAATGTAATTTTTCTATATTCTGTTGTTAGTTTCATGCCTTTGAAGCTTGTAGAATAAAAGGGAGAAACTGTATCCTTGATCTATGTAAACAGGAGTAACTCATTCCTTAGGAAGTGATAGATGAAGATTGGATTAAATTACTGTCGTTCTCACTTGGTACTGAATAGAATCAATGGAACTGCTTCTTTGAGTTTTCACACAAATAGTTACAGTTTGCCAGGGCAATCCCTTGATAAATAATTCTGTTGGCATGGCTTTCAATAATATTAATTCAGCTGATACCTTTGCCAACAGCTAAATTAAGTATTGCACACACTCCTGGATTTGCCCAGCATCTTTGGTATGGGGCTTCTGTGCTGCAGTTATTCTTTGAATTATAGAGTTAGTGAAGCAGTTCATTCCTGATGGGAATAAAAATACACATAGAAATATAATAAAAATTGGAAGCAATTCAACAGCACAAGTATTTGTCTCTCATGTTTCAGATGCTTACAAATTTGGTGCTGATATTTCAACAATACATACATCACAAAGAATTTTTCTTTTTTACTTCAACAAAGCTCAGTTAAAATCCCCTACTCTCCACTTTCCATAAGATCAGTGAAGTTATAATCAAGGAATATGTTTAGAAATGTTCACAGAAATGTTGTAATTCCTTTCTTATGACAAAACTGTCAATGGGACAAAAAAAAAAAAAAATTAACAGGAGAGCATCTGGTCAGACCTGCCAGTAACAGTCCAAGGTGTTTGGGCTTCTAGCCAGCAGTTCCTTAACTGTAAACCATAAGTTAACAAAACAGATAAAATTTCACACTACTCAATAGTTGTTTTCTTGACAGCTATAAATTATCAGCACAGATCTCCAGACATACTCAATGGTCCAAAAGATGTTATTTCACCCTCTCAAACTATACTTTCTTATTTCTTTTTATTTATTTATTTATTTTACTTTTAAAATTTCAGATACAGAGGGCTAAATGATTCTTTATTCTGCAAGTGTGAAAGGCACTGAGAAGTTTTATTTAATGTGACGAGAAAAGATTAATAATTTAAAATATCAGTATTAGTTAAAACAAAAGTCATAGAATCATAGAATCACCAAGGTTGGAAAAAACCTAAAAGATCATCCAGTCCAACCGTTGCAAGTCAATGGATGTTTCATTAAAATAAGTGAACTTAGCACCTCTAAATCTTAGATTTGGCTTCAGTTTATAGATGGAACCTATAGGTATATGACCATGGTCAGCATAAAAACAATGTGACAGGACTGTGAAAGCTGATGGTGCATGTTGTTTTATAGTCTAGAATACATTCCCCAGGCACTGAGATGTTTAGAATGTGTGCTTTTAGTTCTTTTGCCCTCTCCCCCTCCCGCCCCCCCCCCCCCAAATATGGAATTTACTAGAGGTGAAAATTATGCAAGCTGAATTTCTAAGCCTGAAATAATAAATGCTGTCGACCTCCATGTTCTTAATTCTAGGATAAGTTGTGAGAAACAGGTTTGAGATTCTTGTTTTGTGTTTGTAAAAAAAGTTTAAAAGGAAGAAAAGACAGAATATTTATAGCGTCATAATTTAAATTTCTTGGTTTGTTACAGTTTTGGCAGTACTTTGAGCAAATTACTTAGGTCTACATCAACAAATGATCTCCAGATATGCTGTTACAATCTATAGCCTACAAGAGTCTTGATGCAGTGGAATTCATATAACTGTTCCTGATATACTGCATAGAGAGAGAGAGATGCTTAAAATTTGATCCAGAAAGCCAGACTGCTGCAGAAGAAGCTCTTTTGATAACTGGCTAATAATATATATAAATGAGAGTTGTTGTCTCAGGTGACCATATGAATAGCATAAATAAGAATGTTAAATATTTTTATTATTTTCTTTATTATTTTCTTTTAAGATTTTGTTAGGGTAAGCTTAGTCAGTTGGCACATTCTAAATTAACTTCATAAAGTACATATGGGAATAAAAACACTCATTCAGACACGGTGAAGTTCAACAACACTGGTACTTAATATTATATAAAGCCCAATGGCATAAATTTTCATCCTAAGAGTGACCCAAGTTGAGGAAAGCTAAGTACCCTCCCAGTAGATAATGTACAAAAAAAAAAGGGATTTTTAAAGTAGAAAATGATTTAATTTAAAATCTCAGATGTATGTGTTGGCTAGATTCGGTTTGAAATTTGTTTTTGAGAAAGCGTTTGGGGAAAACTAAATGGCTAAATGGAATGGCTGAGTTCCCTTCCCAGTTATCCCTCAGTATAGTGCACTATACTTCTATTGACTCACCTTTTCTCCAATAGCTGACTAGACTTAAAAAGACGTGGAAAACAAGTTGAAACAATTTGCTCACACTCTGACATCACAAATACTTATATCATTAAGATAGGAGACTTAATAACAAAATTTCCACAGCTCAAAGTGTTGTACACAATAGAAGCAACTTTGAAGTCAAGAGAATAGTGTTCAGAAGATATCTGCCTTCTTTAAGCCTATTTTATTAAATCAGTCTTTCCTTTTCTTCCTTTTTTTTTTTCTTTTTTCTTTTCCTCGAAAGTGGTAATTTTCATGTTTAATGAATAATAGCTAACAATCTGCATGAGGGTAAAGTCTGACAATTAGTTACAGTACAATCTGATTAAATTAACATATTGGTCCACTGTAATATTACTGATGTATGATTAAAAGTTTTTTTTTGTTGTTGTTGTTGTTATTTTCCCTGCTCTCTGGCTGGCTACAGATGTCTGTGTATCTCACTTTCACTCACTTTCAAGTTTTTAGTTTCAAGTTTTCATTCCCTAACTAAAACTAGGGATGTAAGTACGTTACAAGGTCACCATAATCTTTGAGAATGTGAGAAAATAGCTTATTTACCACATAGGCCTCACTGTGAGTTATATATCCATGATTGAAAAATAGGCCCTGTATGTTTATGTTAAACTAAATCCATATTTTAGTTTTCATATGTGGTTGACATCTATGTTCAAACAGTTAGAAGTAATCCAAGTTTTTTTTTTTTTCATTTTCTATGTTTTTTACTTTATCATTTTTATTAATTTATATTTTCATAGTTTGCAAAATTCTACTCTTTCCCTTCTTTGATTCCCAACTAAACAATGCAGTGTAGACAAAGTAGTAGGAAAAGGTCAAAACAGTAAGAGTAGTCTGAGGTCAAACCAGAGAAAGAAAAGTAGTGTGAATAAGAGCAAAGAAGGTCCAGGCTAATTAAATATGTATTTTATACAGTTATCTTAGAAGTTATTAACATCCTGAATTTTTTTTTCAACATTTTTTCCTCATAGTTAATTAAATGTTACTATTTAATGAAAAGTGTCAGAAAAAAAAATTATGATGTGGGAGTTATGCTTTCTAATTCAGGATCCTTGATAACTAAAGATAAAAAATTTAAAGGTTTTTGACCTAGGAGCTCATTACTATAAACACCTTGGCTTTGGTTTTCAACCAGTGACAGGATTATTAACTTGTACTAGGAAAGAATGCTTAAATTGTATTTTTATGTAATAGTCTTTACCATGAAGAGATTGTTCATCTTTTCTCTCTCCCATAAGTTATGTGAAATTTTCCTTCACCTTCCTTTTCATCTCTCCTCAGAGACCAAACACAAAAGTAAAAAGTGGTTGTTTAATTTCCTCGACTTTACATATCATGAATTGATCTAGTATTATCACCCACAGTTTGAGTTCACATGTCCTTATCACTAAATACAGTGTTACAAGGTTCAGAAACCAATAAAATATCTTTCAGTATTTTGCTAGTAACTTGTATTTCTTTATTGGAATGTATTAAAAGTTACAGAAAACAAAGAGATTCTAAATTGATAGAAAACAAATTTGTTAATTATTTTGTAAGTAAGCATCCCATTCTTGGTGGTGTTCCAAGTGCCTTCTTGATTCCATACTGTTGATGAAACAAAGCAATATTTCTTTTACGTCAGGCTTTATAATTTGTTAAACATTTAGTTATCTGCTATTCCCCTGAAGTCTTTAAGCCAGTGGAAAAAAACTCACCAACATATTACTATATTTTCTTCTTTGCTTAAACTAGAACAGATTGTATTCTTATGCCTTTTTTTTTTTTTTTTTTAATAAAGTACATATCAATAATTCAACACAGTGTAAATGACTTATCAGTGACTAAAGTATTCATGTATTACTATTATCACTGAGCTCTGGTGACTAATAAAAAAAATCAGCATTTATTTATAAAACTGATCTTGTGGTTTCAAAGAAAATGTAGAAAACATTTATTTTAAAGATTTGAAACCTACAAAGCAAATAAAAATGAACCAATATTTGTTTTCATTTGTCTCCGATTCCCTACGCTCTTTTTAAAGTTCCACCAAGAATGTTCAAGTAGAAGGAGAAACAAATGTACACTCTTTGCAATTTCCTAAAAATATTGTATCTTCTTTTTCCAATTAGAGGGCAAGGCATAATTAACCAAGGTATTTCTCAGGGTGTCAGCTGTTGGTTTACTAAAAAATAAATCATGGGTAATGCTTCATAAAAATCAAGAACGTGTTCTGTAGTTCTTTTTGAGAAATTATTCAGGATTATTTCTTTATGAAGCCGAGCAATAGCATATCACAATGCTTTCTTCTGATTCAGCATTTTTTCATGAAAAGTACTTGGAAAAAAATTACACAGGAACCTGTCCCTTATAGATTAGAAAACAGTTTTGGTTTATGCATTTTGTTTTGCTGCTTAAGTGTGAGCATTCTAAATATTTGAAAAAGTCTAGGTGGGCTGCTATAGAAAAGTATTTAGGTGGAAATCTGACTTCAGTGTTACACCAAGTTTTCTTGTTGCTCTTCTGTGCTTAGCAGCATGAAAATATGATTAGTACATCTCAGTCACAAACTCTATTCTCTCTATATACGTATATGTAAAATCTATATTTATATTTTAATATTTATATATTTATGTTAGATGTATAATTATGTATCTGCCTATTATCTACACCATAAACTACAATTAAGCAAAGTCGATTGTCATATATAACTGAAAATTAAAAATCACAATAGAACCATGTATCCACATGGGTCATGAAAATCCTCATATTCACAACTATTCCTACTGATTTAAATAGATAATATACTGCATCTACTCTTTCCTCACAAGCCATTTAAAGTCTGCCACTGAATAATTACAGCAGCAAATGCAAATATTTATGTTGTAAATATATGCAGGTTCATATTGTTTCTAGGTTGATCACGAAAAAGGTGCAGCTGGCATAATGCCATTTTGATGAAATGATGTCAACTTACCTCAAGCAAATACTTGGCTCTGTTCAGTGGGAATTAGTTTTGCTACTTTTTCCCTTTTCTTAGTAAAATGACTTTTTTGAAGTTAATTCTAAAGTAGCTTTACAGACACCAGGGAGAAGTGTGAAACCAATGCAATGTGAAAAGCCAGTCTCTTTTGTCCTATAATAAATAGTTCTATAGAATGTAATCATTAAATCCTTGTGCACAGTAGAATGCAGAAGATATTGGGACAGGGGGAAAAAGGTATAAAAATCTGATAGAAAAACCTTATCTCTGATCATGCTTTCTTTTGGTGCTTGATAACTATAAAATATGATAACTATATATATATATATTTATAAGTAACTATGTAACTGTATATATATAAATAACTATATGATCTTTCTGTCATTCTTCCCATGCATGAACGGTGGAGTCTTACCATATAACCTTTGTACTATCATTCTTATTTTCCTTAGATTTAATAATATAGTTTTAAAGCAATGTATGTTTAAAGACCATAAAATTTCACATTTAGGCTATTTTTCTTTCTTAGTATGTTTTAAATAGCAAAGACTCAAGTTTTGGTATAGCATGACTAAAAGTCTTGTGAGGAGGAAATCCACATTGACATCAGCATAGTATGTCTTTGTCACCATGTTTGAAGTGCATGAAGAATGTAGTATGGCAGAAATACAGCTTGCATATAATGAATGAATAACAATGAAAAAAAAATATGTAATTAAAATATTTTAGTATTTTTTCTTTAGTTGTCTAATACAGAGACTGAGAAATATCTTTATTTTTGCAACTCAATTCGTTTTTTTATATTTCATAATAACCCAGAAATTATAATATGTAACTACTCTTTCTTTTCTAACTTACTAACACTAATCTTCTCTTAAGTGTACATTTCATGCCATTTTAGCATTTGCTTCTGAAGCAGAAGTGTGTGAATTTACTTACATGCTTTCTCCTTATCAGTTTTGTAACTACTAAAAACAAAATCTGCTTGTATTAAACACTGGAGCTTTAGAAGAAGTAAAATTGTAAATAGCAATGTTTGAGTGTCACATTTTCAGTGTGACAAAATGGCAGTAAATAGGGTGCTACATACTGCAAAAAGATTCAGATACAGGACCTTATTTTTATACATACTTGCAAAAGATAAATGCAATCTGCTGTAGGCACCTAACAGTTCAATTTGGGAGAATGGTGGGCAAAGGCAGTAAGACTCTATTAAAATAAATAAATTTAAAAACTCAGGTACTTTTCCTTAGTTATTTTTTTCCATCTTTGCCACTGGTAATGAAGGTTTACAATGCAAAACTCCCACCAGCTGGTGTTGCACACACACACACACACACACACACAAAAAAAAAAAAAAAAAAAAAAGCCCTTGGGAAAATGACTCTTCTATTGACAAAGACAGACTGAAAGCTCTTCTTCAGAAGCCGGTGCTATTTACATAAGCACATAAAGGCAAGCCACAGTGCAATTAGCCATATCAGGATCACACCACTGAGTGCGAGAGTTCTTTACAAAGGTTCTCCCATACCCTGTCGTGATGGTGCTTTATGCTTGTAATTAGAAGATTCAGTTATTGACTTTAAGGCATTAATTCTCTGGGGTCTAGTGGCAATGAAGTTATGACAAGTGATTTTCTGTGTTCAGCTTCTTGTAATGTACATTTTGTTGTGTTTTTAAAAAAAGGAAAACAAACAAACAAACAAACAAAAAACCAACAGGATTTTAAGATTAGATTAAAAACCTTAATCTATTTTTTTGCAAAAGAAGAAAATGAGAGATTCTTCAATAGTCTGCTCAATAATATACAGACCTCTGAAGAAAAAAAAAGCAATTATATATTATTAAAAGAGATACTGAGTGTCAAGTGTATTTTAAATAAGAATTAGAAGAAATCAGTAGGCAAAAATGAGAAACAAATATAATGGTTATTTTGGAAGAAAATCATATCATAATTAAGTTTTTTTTCTTTGCACTAAATAGTATGACTGCTTTGAGTCAGATTCTTTAACATACTTCTGTGTCCTTTGACGAGTTTTACTGGGACAGTTTTTCTTTACTAAATGTTTAATTATTTACTTGTGCTTAATTATTCATATTACATAGTTGAGAAATTGAGTCACATGTTCTTTCAGTATGCTGTTTAACATACAGGTTCAGAATAGAAGAAAACAGAAATCAGACAGAAATAATGAATGTCAACCAACTTAGTTCTGCTACAAGTTTTTGGGTGTTAATTACTTTTTCCTAAATTAAGAAAACTTTTGCTATTCCTTCATATTTTCACAAATAGTCTACGGTATTATTCTATAAGAAGTGCTGTATAAAGTGGGAAAAATCTAAAATGGATCAAGTTAATTTAATAAGTGATCAGCAATAGCAAGTCTGAAACACCACACTTGGTTGAGGTGTTACAACCAGTTACTCTCTTCCATCACAGTGTACAGTAAAGGATCATTTTACTTTCTATTCACATTTCTTTCACTGAACTCCTATCTTGGTTTGCTGTGATAGAATATGGAAGAATTTAGAGCTGACAGAGCAAATGGCATGCCTTATGGCAGAGCAGGACACTGAATAAAATTGAATTGTAGAAATATTGGTTTGGGTTTTCATGGATCTAGAAGATTATTAGATAAATTCAATGGAGAGAGAATTTACTGGGGCTCAAACTAATTCTGGCTCTAAATGTATGTGAGCCATAGCTTAGGATCATGAAATCAGATAATTTTGTTTGGAGAAGACCCTTGAGATTATCAGATTCAGTCATTTTGGAATCATAAAATAGCTTGGGTTGGAAGGGATCCCAAAGATTATCAGGTTCCAACCCCCCTGCCTCAGACAGGGCCAACAACCTCCAGGTCTGGTATTCAACTAGGTTCCCCAGTGCCCCATACAACCTGGTCTTGAACACCTCCAGGGACAGAGAATTCACAGCCTCTCTGGGCAACCTGTTCCAGTACCTCACCACTCCCTGTATAAAGCACTCCCCCCTGACATCCACCTAAGATTACAAGTCCACTGTTAAACCACGTACCTGAGCATCTCATCCACACATTTCTTAAATCTTCAAGGATGGTGATTCACCACCTCACTGGGCAGCCCACTCCAATGTTTGACACCATAAGGAAATTATTCCTGATTTCCAGTATAAATTTCCCTTGGCATAACAAGGCCATTGTTTCACATCCTACCTCTTGTACCTAAGAAAAGAGAAGGATACCCTCCTCATTGCAATCTTTTTTTTAGTCATAAAGAGGTCTCCCCAGAACCTTCTCTTCTTCAAGCTGAAAAAACCCAACTCCCTCAAACTTTCTTCATAGGAGAGGTACTCCAGTCCTCTGATCATCTTCATGGCCTTCCTCTGGACCATCTCCAACAGCTCCAAATAAGTTCACTCAAATTCTCCTCATAGGGCTTGATTTGTATTTCCTTCACCAGCTTCGTTTCTCTTCCCTGTATACTCTGGAGCATCCTTCTTGTAGTGAGGGGTACAAAGCTGAACACAGTACTTGAGGCATGGTATCACCAGAGCTGAATACAAGTAGATGATCACCCCTCTGCTCCTGGGGAGGACTACTTGTAACTGGCTGCCAATTGGATTTAACTCCTTTCACATTAATTTGTATGGCTTGGCAATTTAGCCATTTTTTTTTTTAACTGGTGAACAGTACTACATCCATCCAAGCTAAGAGCAGTCTGTTTCTCCAGGAGAAGGTTGCATAAAACGGTATTGAATACCATGCAAAATTTTAAGCAATCGAAATCCACAGCCTTTCCCTTGTGCTTTGAGTGGGTTATTTTGTCATAGGAGGAGATCAGGTTAGTCAGGCAGGACCTGCCTTTTATAAACCCATGCTGATCTGGGTCTGTTCACCTGCTTGTCCTATGTGTGCCATGAAATAACAATCAGGATTATCTGCCTCATGACCTTCCCCTGTCAGACTGACAGGGCAGTAATTCCCCTGATCCTCATTCATGACCTTCTTGTTCATGGACATTGCATTCACCAATTACCACTTAACTGGGACCTCTCTGGTTAACCAGGACTGCTGATAAATTATTCAAAATGATTTGGCAAGCACTTCTGCAAAATCCTTTGATATCTTTGGGTGGATCCCATTCAGCCTCTGTCACAGGTTAGATGAAAAATCTACCTGTACCCATGACAGAGGGACAGCTAGATTTTTAGGTATCCAAGTGGATTAGTAGGTTGCTAACCATCTTTTATGCAAGAATTTATGTAGTACATTTTGCTAGATATTGCAGGAGCCAAGTTACAGGCTAGATACCAATTGGATCTGTTATAGCATAATTATCCTTTTCAATGCAGTTCTTAATTTGACAAATGACAGAGAGAATTGAAGATGGGAATAATAAAGAGAAAAGTGAAGGCAGGAGCATGCAAGGATAGGGTGGGCAACATTATAATATTTTTGTTATAATTATTAGCAGTCATTTACGAACTGAGATTCCTGTCACTGAATGTGATGGCTTCATAAATATTTTTTTCTGCCTTTGGAATAAAAATAATGAAATACAAGTATATATCCCAGTCTCTAACCTGACCCTACTTTAAGCTACATAATGTTTTCATTTGATTTCATGGAAAGAGTACTATATTTTCCAAGGTACAACAATACATCTGTTTTTCTAACTGAGGAATCTTTTTTTTTTTAATGTAAACATACTTCAGCTAAAAATAAAACTTTAAATATAAAAAAGCTGCTTAGCTAGTTTTCAATTGCAATAATAAAGTATGTTTTGATATATAGTAGTTTATTTAAAAATATGATTAGTTAATTCCACTATATATATATATATATATATAATATATATATATTTGCATTGTAGCTGAAGCACATCACAAATCTCATATTTGGTGCAAATTTTCTTGTCAGGATATTCAGTGCCATCAACTAAATTTGTTGAAATATAGTCAACTACCTGTTGAAGCAAAACCTATCATAATTTTCATTTTCCCCACATTAAATCATGTGATAGAATCAGAATCATAGAATAGCTTACTCAAAAGATCACCTGTTTCAGATGTCCTTCCCATGGACAGGGTACTTACAGGAAGTCTAATTCCTGATTAATAAGCAGAGTGAGTCCTTTTATAAGGGATTTTTTACAAGAATACTCCATCCCATCCAATGGACTGGAGAACATAACAGATTTTTTTTTTTTTTTTTTTCTCTATGTAGACTTCAAAGTTAAACAAAACATATATTGCAATATGCTTAGCCTCCTTTGTGTAATGAATTTATGAGTAGAGAGTATGACAAGAGAGTTGTATATAAAACCCCTAAACTATGAGATGTAAAATGTAGTTTTAAACAAGGAAAATACACTCCACTGTAATAAAATATTTGTGACATACTTGATGGGCTTCTATATTACAAAAGGATAAAATGATAGCATGAACAGCTCAAATATTCTTTAAAAAAAAAGGAAAAATTCTCTTTTTCTTCATCTGTGATTTCCATCTACTCTTGGTTAGCACTGAAGGTTGTACTGACTTTAACATGGCCTATGTGAAATAAAGTGATTTTAATCAAGTTTTTAATAGGGTATGCTAGAAGAAAAATATATGTGTGTATCAGATTTTCAGTGTGAACTGAAAGGTCATACATCTCTGAAAAAGAGCAACTGCAAAAAAATTACGTATCCTATCTCTTCCAGATACTTTTCACATTTCTAAAGATTTCCAATTCAGCTGTGCCTTATGCTGACCAGCTGTGTGAATAGCCAGATAACTTTGTAAAGCATTTCTTTTTGAAAGCACTAAACTAATAATTAAAAAAAAAAAAAAAAATTAATATAAAATAAATAATTAAATAAATAAATAGACCATGTTATTTCTTAATACAAAAGAAGCACCGGTTTTGATTGTTTCCACATCATGTTTGTCATTGGTTTTAGTCTCAGACTGGGGCTTTGTCATGGCTGGTGTCATTTACTTTGAATTGATTTTACTCAGAGTAGCTTCAGCCACATAGAACTTCAGTCCAATATTTTATAGCAATGATGTTACTGTGTAGTTGTGTTTGTGGGTGAATATAGTATAGTAGTAGCTGATGGTTCGATTACAAGATAGGAAGTTAGTAAAGACCAGATCTCCTTTTATACTTCTGCATTAAGCTCATCAAGGCAGTTAATGAGTGGTCCTATGCAGCAATTATGCACTGCCAGCCAATTATAAGGCTGCTTATAAAACACAAATACATCATGGGTTACATTCTGAGTTGTTTATCTACATGCCAAAAGCTGTCAGACATCCCCTTTGGTCTTCTGATGTATTTTTAGCAAGCTTTAGTCTAAGATACTGTCAAACAATTCTTATTTAGAGTGTAGCTGTAGAAGAAAACAGGGCAATAGAAAAGCTTCTGTTTATGCTCGCACAATATACAGTGTCTTCATCATTACTTCTCTAATACTATGGGTGCAGTAGTGCATCTTTGTAAAGACCTCTCTTTCAAAGAAGCCTGTCTTTTAAGATTTGCTCACTTTTTTTTTCCTTTTTGTTTTGTGAACTTCAGAAAGCTGTTTTTTCATATTATATACAGTCTATTTCTATTTGATGATTACTCACTATTTTGAAAAGATCTTACTAACTGAGCATATCTTATAAAAATCCTCTCTTGCAGAATTAATAACATTCTATCTGTCATTTTCTGAGAATAACTTGTTGGGATGTTGCCCAGCTAAACTATGCCAGCATGTTATGTCAAACAATGCATTGAATAATATCAAAACATCTAAAAAATAATCACATTTGTATCAACAATCAATAACAGCAACAGTAAATTATGAGAAATCAATTAAAATACAGGCAGTCAATGTAAATTAGTATAACTTTGTTTCCTTTGACACTAGCAGAACAGCTATCCAATAGTTTTCTGAAATCTGCTGTATTAAACAACAAATCACACTGGTTTCCAAATAATTCCTATTATTCTTGTAGAGGTACATTTTTTAATACATCAACTGGGAAATCAATCCAGTAAGAAAAATTCTGACAGGGATGATTCTTTTTACTGTGGCAAGAGTTCTGTCAAGTTTGTTCTGAGCTCCTCCAGCCAGACACCACAAGTAATTAGGAATGCAGGGGACAATTGTCTGTATAACCTTCTGACAGTTCATCATCTAGATCCACTGTAATAAGTTCATCAGTAATTGCACAATAGGCAGAAATGCTAAAATTCTCTTCTGTTACATCTTGCAGAACTGCTGATTGATTCAAAAGGAGATATTACCAACTACCACCATAAACAGGAGGGAGATTGATCTGATAGTGATAGAGCAGGAGTGAATGGCTTTAAACTAAAAGACGGGATTTAAGACAGATCAGGAATAAATTCTTTACTTAGAGGGTGGTGGTACACAAGCACAGCTGCGCAGGAAAAACCCATCATTGGGAATGTTCTATGTCAGGCCCTGGGCAGCCTGAGCTGGCTCAATCTTTAAGGTCCTTTGCAACCTAAACCACTCTGATTCTGTGTTTCTGTGATTTTATAATGTCTTCATCAATGACATCAACAGTAGTACTCAGTGCACCCTTTCAACCCAGTGCACCTTTCAAACCTTTTTATTATATTATGATGATTATATGATCTTGTCCTGTACACTGTGTTATTGTTTTCTTGAACAGAACCAAGCACAGTCCTATTACCATTACCAAGTAAAATAATTTTAAACTGGGACTAAAGATCTGAGTTTGCTTTGTAAGTCTGTTTCATTTTTTGTTGTTGTTGTTGTTGGTTTTTGTTGTTGTTGTTGTTTGTTTTATTTTTTTTCTCGCAGAATAGAACTTATATTAAACTAATTGAGAAAAAAGTAAAATACATGAGTAATACAAGGAAAGGTTATAATTTTTCTATCATGCAGTGGAGAAAGGGATTCTTCTTTTGATTTTCATAGTTATTTTATTTTAAGTGAAATATTAACCACTCGCATATAGTGCTTTCATAACTCCAAAGTCTATGAAGGACTATTTTAATTATGTAACCTGCAGTCTTGTTTTAAACCTTCTTCCTGTTGGAAAACTATAACGCACATTATCACCACAGTCCTGGTGCAAAGAAGACAGGGAAACTTGCTACAAATGAGTCATCTTAATTTTCTAATTCTGCTCTGCATGAGCACTTGTCATCTAGTACTTTCTCTTATGGCGTGTATTCTGGCCGGGCTTGTTGTCAACTAGAAAACTCCTAGCTTTATATAACTGTTTCAAACACCTTGCAACTACAACTTCCTGCAAAACTGAGATTTTCCTTTTCTCAGATTGATGGAAAGTGTGGTAAATAAGAAGAATGTACCTAACACATGTATCTGTGCAGTTCATCTCAACTAACTATAGCAGTAATAAAAGTAAAGTCCTGAATCAAGTCATTTCTTGGGAAGAGGCCAAAAGCATTTCAACATGTTAAGAATGGCTGAATGTAATATTTTTAAAATCAAGAAGTACATCAGAAATCTAAAATGATTTGTGGGAAACTTTCTGCACAAAAGGATACCAGTGTCCTCATGCATGTGTCTATTCCATTTTTCTCTATTCCAAGAGAGTAATAATGTAGAAAATCTTTAGAAAATGTTCCAAAGGATATCTAATATATCTTAATGACAATGTTTATTTCACAGTAATATTCCTTCTAGGCATTTTATTGACAACTACACAACATGCAAAGGTGTTTTAGTATTAGAAACAAAATCATCTTCCTGATATTCTTTCTTTGTTCCTATTTAGGAAAACTGAATAACCTGAATTTATTATTGCTCCCATTCCTTTCTTTGACTTTATACCATTAAGCTTCTAAATATTAGGAAACTGCTCTAAAAACTGCTAGTATTCTCTGGAAATGTATCTTGCATAACTGTGAAGTTATAGCCAGTTTCTCTAGAGATAGTTCTTAGGAAAAGATCAACCAGAACTTCAATTACAAAATAAATAGTAGAGACCTTTTTAATGAAAATTGTTACTGTTCTGGTTGCAGAATCAAGAATCAAATGAGTTCATGGCACTGACCAGTGTCTTCTGTCTAAGCAACAAAAACAAGAGATTGCTTGTCAGCTACAAGACTGCTGTCTCCCATTAGGAGACAGAGGGATTGTGTTGCAGAAATAGATTTTTTTTGTTTGGGACTGGGGAAATACAAAAACATTTTAAATAGATTCAAAAAGCACAAAAAGAAGGGAAGACTGGAAAAAGCAATAAAATAAAGGAGGATAGAGAGTTGAAGAAGAGCAAAAGTAGGAGGGATGCAAAAGAAGAAAAAGAAAGTACTGCTTTTGGCAATAGAGTTGATCGATTTAATGACATAAAATATCATTAAATGATGTTTCTTTGAAAAACACTGATATGTGAGCCCTGTCATTTTTTTGTCTATAACATAATAGATTTGATTAGCTTTCATCAAATCTAAGGTCTGAACTCCAGAAGGGCTTCCCTGAGGCTGTAGACTTTGAGAACTGCAGGTTTCTTAGTTGTTGCCCTAGAGCCAGGTGCCTGAGGAGTTCCAGAAGATGGTTGGTAAAATTAATATTCTTGTACATTTAGTTGCTCATATATACAGCTAAGCTAATATAAAAGTCAGTTTCTAAGAGCAGCTACAGGTGCTTTCAGCTCTTCTTTTCTTCATTTATTTATTTTTTAAATCCTCCACGATTTTCTAATGATTTGGTCTTCTAGCATTACTAATTCACAGTGGTTCAAATCCAAATCCAAAATTTTGACATTTCTTGGAAATTAGAAGCTCTGTTTCATAACTCCAACTGGTTCTTCAACATCTCTGATACTTATTCTGTTTCTTTATGAAGGAAAAAGTTCATACTCTATGGCTATTTTTCCATTTCTGACTGCATGAGCTAGAGAATGACTCAGTTAATTTTATGAGTAGAAATTACTTTCCTTGGAGCATTTGCAACAACAAACCATGAACTTTCTATTGCCATGCAAACATTTTACTTCTGAAATATTTTACTCCTAGACCTGTGGAACCCTAAAGATAATTCATTTTCTTGGAATCATAGAATTATTTGAGTTGTAAGAGACATTTAAGGGTCATGTAATCAAACCTTCCTGCAGTGAATAGGGACAGCTACAGCTAGATCAGGTTGCTCAGAGTCTGGTCCAGCCAGACCTTGAATGTCTCCAGGGGCACCCCTCTACGGACAACACATTTCAGTTCCTTACCACCTTTTTCATAAATCAATTTTTCCTTATATCTAGTACATATTTCCCTCTTTTAATCTGAAGCCCCTTCCCCTGGTCCTATCACAATGGACCATACTGAAGAGTCTGTCCTTTTCTTTCTTATAGACCCTCTTGCCATCCATTAGTGCCCTGAAGTCCTTTATAGCTGGGATTGTTTAGTCTGGAAAAGAGGAGGCTCAGGGGAGACCGCATTGCACTCTACAGCTTCCTGGAAGGAATGTGATGAGGAGGGTGTTGGCATCTTCTCCCAGGCAACAAACAGGACCTGAGGAAATGGACAAAAGTTGTGCTGGAGGAGGTTTAGATTAGACATATGGAAAAGCTTTTTCTGTCAGAGAGTGGTCAGGCTCTGGAATGGCTGCCCAGGGAGGTGGTAGAGTTGCTGTCACTGGCAGTGCTCAAGAGGTGTCTGGATGGGGAGCTACTAGAGATGGCTTAGTTGCTTATGGTAGCAATGATAATGAGAGGACAATTGAACTAGATGACCTTGTAGGTCCTTTCCAAACTTGTGATTCTGTGATTCTACGATTCTTTGAACTGAGGCACTCACAGCAATTCTGATTGCATTTCATAGCTTGAAACTACTTTATTGGTTGCTTAGAAGCCAGGAGTAGCTCCTTTGATCTACAGAATATGAAGCCTATTTAAATTGCTAGTAGCCCACATCATAAACCTGTGTTCTTTCAGTATCTCCTTACTGGTGGATGGTGTGTCCATCTTGATTCTCTTAGTCCTTGAATGTCAGGATAATTTTGTCTCACTCTACTCACACAGGATTTTAGCAGATGACACAGACTAATCATCTACCAGATTCACATTAAGATGCAGTGTCAGTTCTCCTGTAGTCAGACCTCCATTCTGCCTTGCCAGACTGTAAGAGCCAAGACCGAAGGAACTGAGCAGACAATACTTTTTGTATAGATTTTTGTAATTATTCATAGACTTCTCCACCCCACAGTGAAGCCCAAAGAAAGCATTTAATGGAATTATGTTATGTTGGAATTTTCCAGGAATACTTTCTGATGCCCTTTGACTAAACAGTCCTAGTTCTTCATTTTCTGTTATACATTAAAAAATTGATAAAAGGCATAGTGAAGATCAAGCTAATCTGAGATACAAGTTCTTGCAGGGTGGATAGCTCTGAGTTAACAGTGAATGTTTGGAAATTTGTTTTAAGTCATGTAAAAAAAAAGTAACATCTGGAGATGTCAAAGGACAATGAGTCTGACTCTTCCACTTTGAGTCCTTTAAATATCTTATGGTTCTACTTCAATCATTCAAATTAATTCTGCCTATAATGGCAGATTCCCAAAGATAAGGCTAAAAGTTTGTTTTGTTTGATATAATTTCTTCATCAGTACAGATCACTTATATTTCTGATTTCCATGCAAATTCTTTAAAAAATCATAACACAATAAATTTCTGTGGAAAATTGAGTATGCACCTAATCTTTAACAGAAATTCCTTTAAGACAGAGTACAGTTCAGAGATCAAAAAGGTATTTAAATAGGTACGGAAAAAAGTGATTGAAGAAAAGTATTTCAAAATATTTTCCAAGACCTTAAGAAATATCATAAATTAAGGGTTCTCAAAAATTGCAACTCTGATTCATATTTTCTTTCCTTTTCTGAATTCAAACATTTAGAAAGATACCATGGTGTATCATGCAGACTGTATAATTTAAAGCCGGATTGTTTTGTTTCTCTCCACAGACAAACCTGCTCATGTCTCCCCTACAGTGCTCGATTCCTAAGCATGTCAATATATACATTACCTACCAGCTCCCACAGATCTGTTCTTTCTGACCTTTTCTCATTTCTGCAAACTGTAGAGGGTGTCCACCACTGCACAGCACAGGTCCAGCATGAAATGGTTAGATAATAGAAATAAAATTTGGGCCTGACAGGTAGCTTGCAGGTTATCAGAGATATATTCAGAGCTTAATTTCCGTACTTAAACATAGGGTTTGAAAAAATAGAGAAAGAAAAAGATTTTGTAAGTAGACCTGTTTTATATGGTACAGTGGCAAAGAAAAGGGGATACAGACTGTATAGTACCAGAGAGAAAGTGTTTGTGAGCTTCAAATGAGATTACTTTTCTATTGTTTGCAAAAGGCATCATCATGCACAACTAGAGCTTTTAAAGTATCTAGCCTCCTTACAAAATGTCACGGTGCTCCTGGTTAGTTCTTAAGAAAGAGATCAAAGTAAGATTTTGTGGTCTTGATGTTCTTGTTCAGACTGTGTTCTTTCTGTTCTGTCTTTACAACACTGAACAGAACTCAATTTTCCAAGCAAGTGACAAGAGAACATATTTGTCACTACTTTGTTCTTTTATAAACCTTTCAGTGCACTCCAAAGGAGTAATTTGGAAAAAAAAATAAATTAAAAAATGCTCACTGACTACACATTTAGTAAGCATAATTCTCTTCAGTGGACTGAATTCTTCCTTTATTGTTGCTCTTGTAACCCAAATGGACTTGTCCAGACAGATCACCAGTGGGGGTAAAAAAAGCCAGTTTTTTTGTTTTGTTTTGTTTTGTTTTTTTAAGAAGAAACATCTGTAGATGCTTGCAAATAATCTGAGCCACTTGAATTCAATATGTAATCTAATTTCCCTTTTTTGATACCATTTGATTTTAATCAAAATAACCACTGTTTGAGAGCTTGATCAGTTCATTGCTGCAAATGTCACAATGCATTGCATTCTATTAGGTTAACTAAATTACTATAAAAGATAATTTTATTGTAATTTTCCATCAATAAAAGCCTAGCTGATTATTTTAATGTATCTTATTTTATTTTATTTTATTTTATTTTATTTTATTTTATTTTATTTTATTTTATTTTATTTTATTTTATTTTATTTTTGTCCAGTAATTCTCATCTCACTTTCTGCTTCCAATTCTAATTTGTTTTCTATTCAAAAGAAGATACTCCATGCAGGAACACTAAAAATGAGATATAAATTTCTACCCAAATGGTTATAACACTGGGTATAGACACAGATAGAAAGAAAGAATAAAGGAGACCCATTTTATATGATAGTGGATATAATAGCAGAAAGGTTATTGCCTCCAAGTTTACAAGGCAATAAATGACTCTCAGTGGCCAATGAACACCAAAGCCACAGGCATTAAAGGCAGGAAAGCTCTCTGTCCTGACCAGACCTTTGAACTTAAAGTGTAGTATCTCACAAAAAACAATGCTGGTTTAAGTTTGATAGCCTTTTTTATTTGTTTTATTTTTATTGAAATTTATAGTATCTTTACATGGATCCAATCACATATAGAGCTGAATCAGAAAATCAGCATCTCACCACAAATGAAACACAGCCAAAGGAGACAGTGGAGTCAAAACAAGGACAAATCAAAACTTAAGGCATTCACATTTGTTCTAATCTATGCAAAATCCTGCATTTTCATAGTCATAGACATGTTGTAAAGACACCTCTAGAACTACTCAGAGATGTCCAAAGAATTAAGAAGAAAAATCTCTGAATTTTGTTACAGAAAAATTCTGTGCACTGTACTTCATTTCTTATTTTAAGTGATAAGTAACTAAGTTCATAGTCATCATGAGCTGAGATACATGGAGAAGGAAAAAAGATGGTTGAGGGATTAATAGTACACATCTACTGCTACCTTCAATGTATAAAAGAGCTTATTGTATACTTTCTTAAATACTTAAAATATATGAAGAATCTTGTCCCTTTGGAAACTGACATTAATGAAGTGACCAAGCATAAGGAGATTTCAAAATCTGGAACCTGTGTAGCTCTAAAGACTATTTAAAAAAAAAAAATCAGCATCTTGGAGACTGGTCAGTGACTACGACTATGGTCACTATAAGCAACTAGCCTGTGAGAATCAGTAGTAAGGATAGTTCACAATGGCAGATAATTCACAGCTTTTCTCTTTCTTCAGCCAGCTTCACTTGCCAATTTAATTTCATATCCAAATAAATAGGAAAAACTAGGAAATGTTCTGCTCCTATTGTTACAATCCTTTCTGGTTGCTAAAGAGATATTATTTCTGTTCACTTTATTTCTTTATTTTTTATAAGGATTTTGATTTACTATTTCATTTTCAGATTTTTAATCTATGGTAATGACAAACTGTAACTTATAGCTCCGCCTCTTTCTGTGTTCTGTATGTGTGGATGTTTTTCTAGTAGAGGATATATCTGTCTTTTCCATTACTTCATACAGAGTTTGTCTTAGTTTTATTTTTGTTTCATTTATTTGTTGTTTGGTTAGGTTATTTTGTAACAAAAGACAGTGAAACAGGGTAATTTCTTGGTCCCAGACTTTTCTGATACAGAGTTGTCAAGGCGATGCTGTTTTTCAGAAGCATGTTTTCACACCAGTGCCACAAATGCTAACAGGCTGTAGTTTTCTAGCTCAGACACAGTTTAACTTGGCTTGAGAGAGATTCCAAGGCCTGGGACATGCTAGCAGTTAGCATAAATGGTTCTTTCTGCTCCTACACTCCAAAAGTCTATGAGAGAACTTCACTATTTAGAGAAAAACACCCAGGCATCATTGTTGCTAGGGCCACAGCTCCAAAACTGTCAGCCATTCCCCTACAAAACAGGCATTCAGTAGCATGTTCATTCACATACTTTGCTTGGGGGTTGCTATGGTTTTGTTATGAAGAGATGAGAAAGGCTACTAGAAAATCTTTTTTTTTCTTGCCACCAAACAAACTTTATGTTTTGAACAGTTGAACAGTCACTAAAAACAACTTCCTGATCTTAGTCCTTTTTGAATGGTACTACATTTCCTTCCTTCCTGTTGAGATAATGTCCCACAGTGTAGTCTTCGAGCATCTTCCAGTGGAAACAACAAACTGCGTACAGAAATACTTTCTAGCAATCTCTAGTCACTTGCACTTGACCCAGTTGAAATGCAGTTTCAGCTGTTGGCTCATTTCCATTTGAACTTGCTTGCAGTGCACAAAACCCTTTCAGGCATTATTATTAAACTGGATGTTCAGTTGTTACTGCATGAGTAAGATCATAAATTTGGCATATGACATTAAAATCTCAGTTTTAGAGTAATAAATTTACCTCTTCCATCCCTGAACATGTATGTATTGTAAAATGTTTCTCTTCATTCCATTTTGGTAATTTTAAATATGAAATCCTAAGCATTTGTTCTGATATGGTTGAATTTGGTGACCCTGCCCACAGAAGACAGATTGAAACTAGATGATAATTGTGGTCCTTTTCAGCCCAGGCCATTCTATGATTCTATGAAT
Source organism: Coturnix japonica (assembly GCF_054131305.1). NCBI lineage: Eukaryota > Metazoa > Chordata > Aves > Galliformes > Phasianidae > Coturnix > Coturnix japonica. The sequence goes on from NC_140663.1 coordinate 17,100,451, forward strand.
ATCAGATGTTTCCTCCAATCCAAATCACTTAACAGTTCAGCAGTTCTGGGGCTACTGTGATGCTCTTCTACCTGCTAGTCACCAAACACAGAATGTATAGACCTTGCTCCCTTTTCTGCAGTGGCAAAATGGCCAAAGATTCACATTCTCAGGTAAGTTGTACTTCTTCCTGACAATAGGCTGACTGTCATGGTACAGTTTGAACCTAGATGCACCATGCATGAATAATAATAGTCCAAGTAGTTGATGCTTGATAATCTGTGCAATCTACAGTATAGCTGATACATTAAATTTAAACACAGTATTTTCACTCCTCACTATTTTCACCCACACATTTTATAATTCATCACAGTACTGTTCTGAGTAGCTGAATCATATAAATTCTCCATGTATTAATATTTTGATTAACGGTGTAATAAAAAATCACTGTCTTAAGAAGTCATAGTGAAGCATAAGCATATTATTGTGAGCAATAAATTTGCTGGAAAAATAATTCTGGTCTTTAAAAAATGTGTGTGTGCCAGAGAAGGAATTGTAAAGCCGTCAAATATGAAACTGTGTAGGTGCTGTCAGCGTCTGAGTCAGCAGCTAACATTTTGCAAAGATTAACATCTTAAGCCTAAGTGCTCCCCCTACATGCTATGAGCCATCCTTTTTGCATAACCGTGCACCTACTGACTGTTGCAATCTGACAGTGCCTCAGAGCTTATACAATTGTAAGTGTAACAAAGTGATTCACTGTAAATTAGCAAAGCACAGCCAGTCACGCTGAAGAGACATTTACCACAAGAGCAACGTCAGTCATGGACAGAGTAGGAGGAGCTGACAGCAAACACAGAGAGAATAGCGGTTTTCTTTGAAGCTGAAGGTGAAACACCTGAAAGTCTGTCAAATGAGAGAGCCTTACTGACAATCAATAATTAACACAATTGTACAGAAAGAAAGAATTTGTTGGGACAGTATAATATTTACTTTTTTTTTTTTTTTTTTTTTTTTTTTACTTTTTTTTTTTACTTCTTGATTTTAAATTATTTACTCAGCAGGGGAGCAGGGGCACGATGTATCAGCAGAGTTACTGTTTCATCCAGAAGGATAGCTCTTCCCTGCCATACTGCATTCCTAATAAAAGACCTGTTAGTCTTGCTCTCCTCTGGAAATCTGCCAGCTGCAAATACAGTCACAGTGCCCTGGAAACTGTTTTGTCCTATGCTCAGCTCCTCTGATAGCAGGAAGGCACAGTGACACAGAGCTTATCCACTCTGAGTACTTCTGATAAATCCAAACTGTCAGACATTGCTGTTTAAAGGTAAGTGGGACATCAAGGAAGAAAGGGCATCATCAACCATTTTTTTTTGCATCATTCTCTCAGTAGACGGTGTTCCAGCCTAGTTTAGCTGTTCACATGGCACTGAATAACAACAACAAAAAGGCTTCTCTGAATGCAGCTTCATCTTTTTTATTATTCTTTTTTATGGAATTGTTGCAATGTCTTTTGGAGATTTTTAAAGTCATAAAGATAAATCTATTTTAAAAAAAAAAAAAAGATAATTTTGAGCAAGCTTTAAAATGATTGGAGAAAATAATGCATTTTACAATGAAACACTGACATATTTAAGATGATCCATCTGAGGAAGTAGAAAACAACGCCTGGTCCAAAGGGTGCTCTTCAGGCTCAGAAGGTAAAGCAGTGACTCAAAAACTCTGGTAGGACACATGCAGAGAAAAGATATGGAGAAAAAATGTTTATAGAAGTAGAAGAAATTATCTTGGACTTGCACGATCCAATAGTCAGACCAAGTCTGGGGGTTGCCAGCTCTTTGAGGAGTATGAAGAGGATTGGTGCGAATGCAGAGCCAGAGTAAAATCTGCACAAATTGGTACTGATTTCTTTACTGTCATCTGTGGCATTTCTAAATCAGTATACTATGTGCAATGGTTTCTCCCACAGAAGCAGAGCTGTGACTCACTGTAAAAAGTGGCAGAGAAATTTTGTGAAGTCTCAGAAAAGAAGGCCTCTATATAAATGTCCTCATCTGCCAAATCTTATGTGTTATTGCTGTTTGAAATATTTTATACCAGTGGTCTAAGTACAAGAAGTAACAAATCCCTTATTCTTTAAGATGTAGTTCTATCCGTAAGCCCAAATTAGGCAGAATGGCCTTCATCACATAGCTGAAAGAGGGCTATAAAGGCCAAAAAATCCAGATTATGTAAAAACACTGGCTAGTGGGCAAGAAGCAATCATTCATTCAGAAACATTTAGAGCTAGTCAGATGATATATCTGTACAACAAATAAAGCTGATGATTCGTCCAGTTTTGTTGAATGCATGATTCGTGATTATATGATTACTCATGAGACTCACAAAAGCATGATTTGATCTGATCCAAAAACAATCTATGGAGAAATAGCTGAAACAGACCCTGACTCAATCATATTTTAAAATTTGAGTAGTCTCCTTTAGGGGATTTGATTTGTCTTAAAGCTATGCATGTTTAAGTCCATTACTGCACAGGAGAGAATTGGAACAGGATCTTTGAATAGGATCTGTGATAATACAGTGAATTAATGCAGATGATGGCAGTGGACTGACGGTGTAAAGAAGTTATATAAATTCTGTTTGTGCACACATACCATCTAGTAGCCACTCAGACTGAACACATGCCTGGTCTTGTTGACCCAGATAGCTAAACAGTACAAATGTCCCCAGTACAGGCTTCTTTTTTACTGAAGAATAAGAAATATACAAACAAATGTGATATGACTGTGGAAACAGTTTCTATGCATTGAGTGTTAAAATAAAGGAAAATGAGGGAGTCATAAAATTGCAGATGCAGTGCTGAAGTATGGCCTAATGTTGATAAATTGAAGGTTTCACTGTCCAAGCCACTTATCTGAGATGGGCAGGTCAATGTCAGGGTATGTTGCCACTGCAGAATTGTCAGTGTGTATCATTTAACTGTAGCATCGCTATTACCAATGCACAGTCTTTCCCTTAGGTGAAACATACCTCAAGTCTGATATTGACTGTTAAATACTGACAGCTTGGGTTCCCTTCATCATTTCCCTTAAAATGTTTGTTTTGCTATTCAGTTCTAGAATGACAAATGAATTCTGAAAATGTTCTTTAGGTGTTTAGATTCTTTACACACTACTATAGGGGAAAAAATATTTTCAACTTTTTCCATTCACTTGTCCTAGACTGTTGTTGTTTGAAACTTATGTTTCCTAGCACAGAGAAGACTCCAAGAATCTGAACAGAAATTTTCATTCTTGAATATTGCTTGTTGAACTGATCCTCAAAACAGAGTGTCAGAAAGACCTTCGCTATGAGGCCAGTAAAGACCACAGTCTTGAAATTATCCCAAATCACTGAATCAAAGGAAAAGTAACAAAAGGAACAATTTCAAATAATCACAGAAACACAAAATTGATGAAGTTATCAGGAACTTCTAGAGGTCTCCACTTCACTTCAATAAACCTGCCCTAAAGAGGAAATAAACATCATTCTGAGAATAATGTCTAGCTTATTCTCAAACATCTCCAAAGACTAAGACTCCATAAATTCTCCATGTAAACTGGTCTAGTGTCTGACTACTTTGAGAGTAAACATTTACTTTTGTTTAAGTAGATTTTCCTGCACTTCAGCTTGTGCTCATTGCCTCTGGTTCTGTCATGGGACACCGATGAGAAGAGTCTGGCTCAGTCTTATTTACTCTTTCCCCAAAAAACTGATTTGTGCATATTTAGGTGTAATTTGTGCACACATTCACCATGAGCTTTCTTGTCTCTAAGCTTAATAGTTCCAGCTGTCTCAGTCTTTCCATACAGAAGAGGTTCTCCAGTCCCATCACCATCATAGTGATCCATTTTTAGACTCTGTTACTTCATATCTCTCTTGTTCTGCAGAGGGAAGAACTGGACAGAGTACTACTCCATGTCCCTCACCAGCATTGAGATGAGGGGAAGAATTACATCCCTTGACCATCTGACACTACTTTTCCTAATGCAGCCCAGGATACAGTTAGCCTTCTTAATGTCAATGACACACCGCTGGCTCATATTTAGTCCACCAAATCCTACAGTTCTTTCCTGCAGAGAAGGTCAGTCCTCAACCTGGAACTATTCTTTCTCAGATGTAGGACTAAGCATCCTTCATTGAGTTTGGAATTTCTGTCAGAAAGTTTCTCCATGCTTTTGAGGTCCTTCTGAACAGCAACACAACCTAAAATGCATGAACCATTTCTCCCAGTTTTGTGTAACTGTCAAAATTGCTGAGAGTACACTCTGCCTCAACATTAAAGTCACTAGCAGAGACATTCCAGTCCCAGCATTAATTCCTGAAGTATGCCACTAGTGACAGGCCTCCAACTGGACATTCTGCTTTCCTGTCACAATGACTTGTGTCTGACATTTCAGCCAGTTTTCTATCTACCTCACTGTACAGTTATCTCTTTGTCAGTGGTCATGTTATAAGAGACTGTGAAAGGTACAATATGCAATTAGCAAGTATGGATATCTATAATTAAATTAGTTGCACTGGAAACATTCAAAGTGTATGTAGTTTATAGCTTTTCTGACCAAACAGTCTTTGAAAGCAAACAGAAGAAGCATTCTGGAGCTGATCTTTGGAACAGCTATTTATCTACAGCACAGTAGAATAAATTTTTCAGCTCTTCCATCAGGGCAGATGACAAAGAAACTTGGATAAGTTCATTTATTGACACATCTCATAGTATGATACAATTTTATGTAAACAGGCCTTTTGAAGAAATCCAATGCAAGTGACACAAAATAAAAATATTAAAAAACTATAATGTCATATAGCAAACTCAAGTAATCTAGAAACTGAAGTTAGTAGACAAAACTCTCCTAGAACATAGTAGAATATTTTTTTAATCTTATGAGGTTTATGGATTATTGCTGCTATTAAACAATGGACTCTTTCACATATGCGGCCTTTTTTTTTTCTTTTTTTCTTTCAGAAGAGTTATCCTTTTTTCATTGGCCTGGTTACTCATTTGGGAAATATCTTTTATGATTTATTTGTTTCTAATTCTCTTGATCATCATTGGAAAAATAAACATTACCAGTGACAAACTTACTGTCTTCAAGGAAATGACTGTCACAATCTTTTTGTGTTTGTTTATGCCTTCTTCTCCTGTGCAAAGAAGACACCTGACCTTCTCTTGGTATGTAGTTTTGAATACAACACTTTTATTCTCTCCTGCTTATGTTGAACTTTTTTCATCTGTTGTATCACCTTCTCTTCTATAACCTATTTATATATTTCTTCACATATAATTCCACTTAATTACATTCACTACTAAAAAAGGACCATCTAATAATAATATCTACATCCTTTCTTGAAAAAAATAACCACCCACTGAAGTACAGTTTCGTATATATGAGAATACTGCATTCTAAAAACAAATGACAACTACATAGAACAGTTAAAGGAAGGATCATTGAGCACTTCACAACACACCTCACAAATGGAATTCCATCCAAGAAGGCCTAGATAGGCTCAAGCAGTGGGCCCAGAACCATCTTGTGAGGTTCAACAAAGCCAAACACAAGGCCTTGCACCTGGGTCATCGCAAGCCCCACTACCAATATGAGTTGAGGGATGAAAGGATTGTGCACAGCTGTCCCCAAAAGGACCTGGGGTAATCATGGATAGCAAACTGGACATGAGTCAGAAATATGCCCTTGGAGCCCAGAAAATCAACTGTATCTTGGGCTACATCAGTAGGAATATGGCCAGCAGGGTGAGGGATGTGATCCTGCCCCTCTACTCTGCACTGGCAAAATCTGACCTAGAGTATTGTGTCCAGATGTGGAGTCCTCCGAACAGAAGAGACATGGACTTGATGGAGCACATCCAGAGGAGAGTCACAAACACGATTCAAGGGTTGGAATATTTCTGACCTTCTCTGTGAGGATAGGCTGAGGCTGAGATATCTGAAAGCTGTTCAGACTGCAGAAGAGAAGGCTCCAGAGAGATCTGATAGTGGACTTTCAGTATCTAAAGGGGGGCTGAAAGAAAGGACAGACTCTTTAGCAGGGACTGTTGTTGACAAGGAGAAATGGTTTCAAACTAAAAGAGGAGAGATTTAAATTGAATATAAGGAAAAATGTTTTTTCAGTAAGGGTAGTAAGTCACTGAAACATGTTTCCAAGAGAGAGGGCCCATGGAGACATTCAAGATCAATCTGTTTCTAGATGGGGCTCTGAGCAACCTGATCTTGTTGAAGACATCCCCATCCACTGCAGAGGAGTTGAGTTAGATGACCTTTAATTGTCCCTTCCAACTCAGACAATTCTATGATACAATGATTAATCAGATTCTTTGCCATTTTTGTGGCTCTATTCCCAAACTGTTTGGCAGTGGTTTATAATGACACATCATGGCACTTCTGAGCTGATACAACACAAGATTAACAACTGAAACAGCTGAAACAAATGACTCATGAACTGTGGATCATCAGATGAAATCCTACAGCAATCAAATCGTCATTTACTGTGCGTTATTAGATTGCAAGCTCATGCTTTTCACAACATATTGTAACATTATAATTATTTAAAAATAAGGCTTTTGTGGATGAAAGATCTATTAAAATAAATTAATAAATATCTCTATATTTTAGTTTCTGTATATATGTCATATTCTACATTTGGAATTCCTGATTTTTTCTTGATCATAATAAAATATTTTGTCCCTGTATATGTAAATTCTTCAGAAGTCATTGTTGTAAACTTATGTTGAGAAAACACTGTGGAAAAGACAGAGCAGTAGAACTACAAATGATTAAGAACTGTATGAAAGAATATGATACAATGACTGGTTTCCCTTAAGTAAAAGAAAGAAAAGAATAAATATAAATGAATTATGAAGTACCTTTGAATACATGAGTCATGGTTTTGTAATTTTTGCTATTGGTATTCCACATCATAACATCATGTGGAGCACAGAGAAGAACTACACGTCCCAGAGGACCTCATGGTCAGAGAGAGAAATACATCATTGAAGTGACTCTGGCTCTCTTTCTCACTGCCTGGCAGTGGGTGTGGGTGTGCTTCCAAGCTGTGGTGCCTTCAGTTTCAAAGTAGGCTTCTCGGTCTTCGGAAACCTCTCTCTCTCTCTTATTTACTTGATTTATTAGTCCCAATTTCAATTAGATTGTAATTAGTAAAATAAGTTTTCCTCCTTAGATTGTTGCTGCTTCTCTGTTCTCTTCCTTGAGCACAGCTCCTATCTCCCTACCCCTTTCCCATCTCCCCTTTCCCATCTGCCAGGGGCTGGGGTGCCCATGGGCCTACTGCCCCCTGTCACGGACATAGATTGATCTAGATAACTCTGTGACAAGTAAGTTTTATCCCTATACCATTGTGAACTGAAATGTACTTCAGCAAATATAGTACACCATGACCATTTACCTCCCAAGAAGCATGTGCTTAAGCTTTATGCAGTTTCTGTAGTATTTCTGTCCACTTTTTTTTTGAAATCAATGATCTGTCATTGTGTTATACATTAGGGGGTGCCATTTTATTCACTGCATAAGTTATTCACATATTTCTTCATCCATTTCACACAGTCAATAATAACCTACGGTACACTGAGAATATGAATTATGTATGCTCTGCTAAAACAGAAATTGGTTGTATTGTAAATAGTGCATTTTTCCTTAAAAGAGAAGACTGGATTCTAGAATAGTTGGAAGAACTTCAAGGTAATAAGATAACTAATCATACCACTAGCTCATAAATGTCTCTATTAAAATTTTAGATGTTTAAGAGCTGAATTCAGTGTAAATATATTCACAACATATATTCCAAATCAGCATGTTTGTACTTCTTTTTCAGTTACATTATCATAGTATTTTTGTCACTCTCACCACTACTTATGGAATTTAAACCAATTTATTTTTTTAACTCATGAAAGAATATGTCAGTTATAAGTCAGCAACAAAACCAGAATGGACTTAATACTTATATTTCATAAATTTAAGAAGGCCATTCTAATAAGGACACTGAATAAAATTTCTTCATCTTCAAGGTTAAGCAAATGTAATTTCCTCCAAAAAAAAGTACTGCAAAACAATAGAACTTCAGAACAGCAAGGTAATGTGATTAAAACACGAGATACTATTAAAATATAATAATGTCCTTGGTTAAGGTCTTGAGAAACTATCTTAAGTGTAAGAATAAACAAAACATTCGGCTTCATCTATTTTCCTCTTTCTTGAATTATTCTTTCCTCTTTCACTCTGCTTCCTTTCCAGTATTCCTTAGATGTATATTCATTATACTTGCTTTGAACATTTCTTTTTTTTAAGGTAAAAATATTATTTATGGCCCCTGAAAAAAAAGTACCTCGCTCTACTTAATTAATTTTGTTTCATAGGGAAATATGTAGCTTTAACAACTATAATTAAGACTTATCCACACAAATGGATGGGGGTTCAACTGTGGCAGAATACTCTAATTTACAAATAAAGAATGTTTGCTGAAGGAAAAAAAATTAAAAAAATTTAAAAAAAAGCAAAAGCAAGAAAATCTTGCTACATTGTATAATGATTGACAAATTTTAGAGTGTTGTAAAGCTTGGGAATTTATAAAAGTTCATCTTTGAATCTAGCAAGAAAAGATGTGCGTGTAGGACAGCCATATTAAACGCTAAAATATTTCTTAAAACAATAAATGTCTTGATTCCTTTTCTATTCCTGTGATTGTTATGTTAACATTCTTTATTTCTGCAACTAGTTCAGTATCAGATGTACAATTTCTTGCTGGCAAGTGGTCTACTTTAACTAAGATAACTTCAGTACGCTAGCAATTCTAGTCTTGACTGGTTCCTTACAAGACAAGACAGTGTGTTCATTTAATTACAGAGATTTGCTTGCTGTTTGTGATCTGAAAGGATCAGAACTTTTTAAAAGACTTGGGACACGAAAGATGGTAACATTTCACAGCAATAGCTTGATGTTTGCTTTTATGGGAGTGTTGTTTCGGTTTTGTTTATTCTTGTTTTGATAGAGGGTGACTTTATTGTTTTTCATGTTTGTTTTTGTTTTGTTTTGTTTTTAACTTGGGGAAGTTGTATTATTGCTCCTGGCTTTTTTAACAGTAGATTTATTAGTTCATTAGCAGAATTGTTATGCTCTGATTCAGCACTTGTGTTCTGGAGATGGAAGAAGGCTTGGTCTGCACATTCTCTTGGCTACGTAGGTAGACTGAGTTCTGGCTGACCTTCCATCACCATCTGCTCAAGTGCACCTGTATGTCTGTGGAGGGATCTGGAGGGATCTTTTTTTTTTTTTTTTCCCCTATTACCTTAATTTCCCTTTACTCCAGTCAAGAGTTGCCATTTACCCACTGTTCCTTCTCTTCCAGTGTATACTGATGCCACATGATATTAGACATTTACAACATAATCATCTGAAATGTGGATGTCAGGGCTCTTTTTATATTCAAAAGATAAAAATAGAGAGTTTCTGTCATATCTCATCTTCATCCTTCTGTTGATAAGTAAAAATAAACTGCATGAATCACAACTTAGAAGTTCCTATTTTTCTCCAGTGAGTGACTATGAAAGGATAAAAGGATTACTCATTTAAATATAGCTATCTACACTGTAGATGTTCAAATTAAGTGTTGATTTTTTATACTACCCTTTTTTGCTTATTCATAGGTGAACCACTTTTGAGAAAACATTTTATAACTACTAATTTTTCCTTTCAATCTACACTCTCTCACTGTTCAGACAGGAAAAGAATAGTAGAGCAAACTGTTTCACAGACATAATCTCTTGTTTTTTAATGTCTTCATGACTAAGGATTAATTTTCTCCAGTTACTGACTTTATAACAGGGAAGTCTGGAAGATGTTCTGAATGAGGTAGGGACAATTTTGACAAATATTCCTAACTTGAAAGGCAAAAAGTGGTGCAAAAAATGCTCAGTATTTAATCCCCCATTTAATCTGAAAGGGCTGAAAAGCAGTGTTGAGCAATATATCATACCAAGAGCAACGGTAGATTTACAGATAATTCTGAAAGAAATGCAAGTTTCTGAAATAATTTCTAAAATACCATCCATTCCTGGAAATAAATAGGTCATCTAGCTTGCAGCTTGCTGTTTCACAAGATTCCAGAAACATGATTGTTATAGTGTTCTTAAAGAGGGTATAGCTAAACTGTTAAATTATGGCTTCTGATGCTTAGAGGAATAGCAGACCGTGGCTCACATGAAAATTTAGGGTTCACAAGATGAGTTTATACAATTAAGGTTTTAACAACCCTTAATGAATTTGCTGAACTTCAAGATGAAAATGATAAGATATGGTGTGACGGTGATCAATTCCATCCTTAACATAGTGTCCTGTAACTTATTAATCAATTAGTTTCAAGCTATCAGTTTTTACCGAGTAATGCAAAGAAGATTTACTGAGAAACCTAATAATGTAATTATCTAAAAATAAATGTTGCAAGGAATCTGGTAGACACCTCAAGACTATTTTATCAAAGTAGTTTGCAATTACAAAAAGGAGGCAGAATGATCAATGTGCTCCTAGGAATAGAGAAACTGGGGGGAAAAATCACACACAAAAAAAGAAAGAACTGTAGTTGTCCAGGTTGAAACAGATAATATGAAAGTTGTAGCTGTTCTGGAATTGTCCTGGGATATCTAATTGCAAAAGACAGATTGAAATATAATATTCAAATGTACTTGATTTGGGATTTTTTTGTTTTCTTTTAGCTGTTCAAAAGATACCAGGAGAAAATTAAAATACTATGCTTTTTCTTTTAAATTGTGTATTTCATATGATAAAAAAATAATTTATAATAACATTTCAAATTATTTGGTTTTTTATAACAATATGCACTGAAATAGTATTTTATTGTAAATATATTTTCTATTTAAGTGCAATATATACTTTTATACATTTCTACAAGTCTATATAAAATATAATATTGAAATTTAAATTGCATTTCTGACTACATATGCTAACTTAAACTACTGTATATCTCCAGATTTTGCTGAAAGCAGATTACAAATGAATCTGAAATAGCTTTAATGTTAACCTTATATGAAATTAAATTAAATTCATCAATGCTATGATGACTGAAAAATATTATAAACCATTACCTTACGGAATATGCAGAAGTCTGCAGTTGATTGCACTCTTTTTTTTGACAGTGCACTCTTACCAGAAGAAAAAAGCCTGGTGGGTAGAAAGATTAAAACCCCTAACAGGGTTATTTAAAGTACTCATTTTTAAACCACAACATGTCTCAAAATTCTATCCAGATGACATTTATATTGCACATGTATTGACTATATATGACAATATACATTTAATATATGTGTATTGAATTGGTTTGATTAACAAAGGAAACAGACACTGAAGGAAAGAGACAACAACATTTAAGGAGAAATTTAAGAGGAGAAAAAGGAACAAAGAAAAGATATTTAGATTTAGTTATATTATTTATATTTTAAAAGAGAGAAAAGAGGAAAAAAGAAAAGGAAATTAAAATTATTTTAAAAAGACATCCTGAAGTATAGGGGGGTAGAAGGCCCGTATACTCACATAAAAGTGAGGAAAGATGAAAACTAACAATCAGAGAAACTAGAAAGGAGTGAGGAAATGTAAACAAACAACAACAAATAGGCAAACAAAAAATATCCATGAGTAAAGTGAGGAAGGAAAGACTGGTGAGATCACAGTCCCACCAACCTGTGAATTCTGAATGAGTACCAGCCAGCTTCTGGGATAGAGCCAATGTGGTGCTTGGCTAAATGAAAAGCAGTTGGCATCCAGGTATTCCACATGTGATGAGCATTCAATATGTGACATTTGATCTTATGCCAAGAACAAGCTATGGTAGGAGCCAATCAAGATATACAGTGACTACTTTCTTTTATCATTCTGATTTTATGTCCTGAACCTAAGAATACTTAATCCAGCTGCACATGGATTTAGACAGAAAAAAAATCTATCTGGCTAAAGCAATTGCTCAAAATCAGTCCATAGAACATATCTCAAATGGAAACCTTTCTCTCAGATCAAAGACCTACACTCTTTTCATATTTCTACTCTTGAAAAAAAAAATAAAATAATAATAATTAAAAAAAAAATCAGATCAGTCAGCAACGATATGTATTTAATTACATATTTATCTGATAGCCTTCAGGTAAACATGGCTATCAGAGATGGCACCAGTAGTATACCCACTTGCATTTGGTAAATTCTGAGTTTGTGATGTTGCAGTAATAATTCATCCTATTAGTCTAAAATCTGGAGCTGGCTCTAATCAATAAGAAAGGTTCAACTTTATGTTAATCATCATTTCTTTACTAGTAAGCTTATTTCTTTTCATGTAGTAACATTTATCTTACCAATTTATGGTTAGAAATTATGCAGATCTTCTGTCTTTTGATAATAGTGTTTATTCTGAGGAGTAAAAGAATGTAAGCAAAAATGGGATGAAGTCTATTTTAATTTCCCTTCCCTACACCTCCATGATTAATTGCATATTAATTGGACTAAAGTGAAATAAGGACATACATAATCAGAAGGTGTTTAATACAATAATACACTATTTTATGCCTTACCTTTGAAATTACACAAGCAAAGTAAGCAGTCATATCTGTTTCATTGTTACAGAGATACTATGAATGCACACGTGAGCATTTATCTGAAGAATTATCCACAAACAAAAGGTTACTGCTCAATCAGCTGTTATAAATGTAAATGATGCCAGACAGTAACATAAAAAAAAAAAAAAGTAAATTTTTGCTGCTTTGCTTTGCTGAATTTTTGTTAATTCACCAAATTGAATTAGTTCAACAATCAGAGGTCATGCTTTACTAACATGCTGAACTTCTGCAATTAAATGACTTGTCTGAGAGTCAATGGAAAAGCAATGGATATTTTCTGCCTGGATTTCAGTAAGACCTTTGATATTGTCTCCCACCAGATCCTCATTGAAATAGAGGACACCCATAGATGCCTGGGTGTCAGGAGTAGGCAGAGAGGTGAACCAAAAATTGTCTGAATGGCTGGGTCCAACATGTTGCAATCAGCAGTGCAAAGTCTAGTTGGAGGACAGAATCACAGAGTCACAGAATGTCAGGGATTGGAAGGTACCTCAAAAGATGGTCTAGTCCAATCCCCCTGCCAGAGCAGGAACACCTAGATTAGGTCACACAGGAGAGGAACTAGTGATGTACTCCAAGGGTCAGTACCGAGTCCAGTCCTGTTTAACATCTTCATTAGTAGCCTGGGTGATGGGGTAGGCTGCACTTTCAGCAAGTTTGAAGGTGATACACAAGAGGATTATAACATCCCCACATTCAGACTGGGTAAACGGGCTGACAGGACTCATGAAGTTCTACAAGAAGTGAAATCTATACTTGGGGAGGAATGATTCCAGGCACCACCAGTGTTTTGGGCTGCTCAGGTAGAGAGTATCCTGGTAGAAATGGAAGTGTAGCTAACAATTTCAGCATGGGTTAGCAATGACCCCTTGTCACAAAGAAGGCAAGGGTAAGGAACTCATGGATATATTAAAAGGAAGGATGAAAGTCCATGAAATGTGGAAAAAGGGCCTGTCCATCTGCAAAGAATATAGGATTCTTAGCAGGGCCTGTAGAGATGCAATGAGGAAGGCTAATGCCCTCTTGAAATTAAACCTTGAAAAGGAGGTAAAGGACAACAAGAAAGGGTTTTATTCTTTTTTAAGTATGTCAACAGTAAAAGGAAGACTAGGGAAAATGTAGGTCCCCTACTAAATGAAGCAAGGATCTTGTCAGAGAGAAGCTAGCTAAAGTCAACACACACAAATCTATAGGCCCCGACAGGATGCACTCATGTGTGCTGAGAGAACAGGCAGAGCAGCAGCTGTGCCGGTCTCTGTCATCTTTGAAAGGTGTTTGCGAACAGATGTGCCTAAATACTGAAGGATAGTCAATGTCACTCCAGCCTTCAAAAAGGGCAAGAAGGAAGGTCAAGGAAACTACAGGCCTGTCAACCTCACCTCTGAACCTGGAAAGGTGATGTAACGATTTGTTCTGGATGTCACCTTCAAGCAATTGGAAGAGAAAAAGATTATCAGGAGTTGCCAATTTGGATTCACCAGGGGGAAATCATGCTTGACCAATGTTGTAGCCTTCTGTGATGTCATCACTGGCAGACTAGATGGGTGAAGAGCAGTGGATGTTGTGCACCTTGACTTCAGGAAGGCATTTGACACAGCCACCCACAACATCCATAAACTATCCTCAGTGCATTCTAGGAGCCTCTTGAATTGCCTACAACTTGCTGTGTTACTTTTCCAGCACATATCTGGGTGGTTGAAGTCCTCCAGCAAGACAAGCACTTACTATTGCAATGCCTTCTGTAGCTGGAGGTAGAGAGACACATGAACAGGCTCTGACTGATCTGTGGCCTGTAGCAGATGCCAATCACAAGGCTCCCTTTGATGCCTTGGTCTCTATCACCCATAGGCTTTTGACTTGCTCATGACTTCTTTAGGAACAGCTCTTCATATGCTATTCCTTTCTTGGTGTAGATAGCAACACCCTCACCACTCTTTCCACTCCTGTTCTTTCTGAACAACTTGTAGCTGTCAATGGCCACACACCTGTTGTAGGAATCATCCCACCAGGTTTCAGTGACAACTGTATAATTGTAGCATAGTAGCTACCAACTCCTCCTGTTTGTTTCCCCAGCTGCATGCACTAGTGTAGAGGCATTTCAGCGGGGCAGCCATTCTTTTCACACCTTAACCTTTGGTTTGTTTCTGTGTCCCTATCCAATACATGAAGCAGAGAAGAAAAGACAATCTGCATATTCACTTCCTTCAGCCATCATCCCAAGACCCTAAAATCCCTTTTGATCACCCTTGACCCACATGTAGCTGCTTCACCTTTCCCTATACAGAAAAGCAGTAAGGGACTGTGGTCTGTCGGCCCTACTAGGCTAGGTAGTTTACTGGTGATGTCCTTCACTTGCATGCCAGCAGATTTCTCTAAGAGGAGGGTCTGCTTGGCATACTGGACATTCAGTTCTCTGTAGAGAGGAATCACCTATAGCCATGGTTTTGGGGGAAGGTTTTTCCTGGTTTGGTTTTGTTAGCATGTTTATACCAAGTGGGCAGCTACCACCCTCAGAAGGGCCTTCCACATGCAGGACCTCATACTTGTTGTAAAGAAGCACCTAGGGGGGTGGAGCAGGCAAGAAAGGTTTTTATTTGCAGTTTCAGGAGCAGTCTTGCATCCATCTGCTCTTTTCCTTTGTGTTCTTACCTTCAGGCCTGCAATTCTTTTTCTACAACTTGTTGTGATGAAGGCTTCTGTGGGTTTAAACACAGGCTGCCTCGTTTTTCTGTTTTGTTGTTGTTTGGGTTTTTTTGTTTTTGTTTGTTTGTTTTTCTTTTCTTTAAATTAACCTGTTTGTGTACAGGTGAACTGTGATTTCCCTGCTCCTTTTTGTCCCCAATTACATGTTTTAATCTATATATTTCATCCTGTAGTCTGAGCCCAAGTCAGAGCAGATCAACTACCTGCTTATACCTCACACAGTTGACCTGACTGCTGCCCCACGCAGCCTGTGAGAGGCTCATGCACTCTGCACAGCAGGAATTCTGAACTGCTACAAGGGCACAGTCAGGATTGCAGCATTCTTCCTGACAGGGACAGACGCCCTAGCTCTCCTTCGGGTGGATACCATGGTTAACTCTCTGCCCTTGGAGGATGATAATCCTGCAGTTCAGAGCTTTACGACCCGGAATTTAGCGGGTGATAATCGCCTAAGGAACTTATCTCCAAGCCCTCAGAGTACTCGCCCACCCTGCCAGCCCAAACTGCCGCTCGATTTCCACCGCTCCCCAGTGACTGGACGCACACAGGAGGGGTTCGGCCGCTCTTCTCCGGCTCCGGCTCCGCCCCCACCTCGTCAGCACCACAGCTCGTTAGGGGCTGCGCCCACCCGACGGTTTCTTCCTCGGTGCTTTTCTGGGGATTTATATTTCTGTGAAGGCTCCCTGGGCGTGAACTGCTTCTATGCAGCTGACCCTGACGAGGTCATTGCTCAAAAACAAAACAAAAAAAAAAAAAAAAAAAAAATCAAAACACCCTTATAATGCAGAGTTATGATGATAGAGTTCTTCATCATAAAAATAGGGCGAATGTTATTTCCACAAGAGAGAGCACCCTGTCCTCATGCTGAATGCATCTCAGAAACTTTTCATCTGTAGTGCAATATGATGCAACTAATTGCATTCTCAGTTTTAACCTCCAAAGAAACTAAGATATTGAATAGATAACCCATTTTCTACATCACTGAAAGACTTTTTATTTATTTATTTATTTCCCCTTTCACTCTATTTAGTGAGAATAGACACATTCTAATTGGGTCTTTAAAAGTAGGAAATAAGGCAGTATACTAAAGGTGACAGTTATGTTCAAATGGGGTTTGGCAATAGTTTCTGCCAGTTCATTATGCTGCAGAAGAAGCAGCTACTATATTTCATACCAGAAGCCCTGCTTTAAAAAAACACAGTTCTTTTATTCCCCCTGTGATTTTGATAAAGGTACTGCACCATGGTGATTGCAAGCATGTGACTGCAACAAAAGTCTTGTATGACTCCCAGGAGAAACTCAGCATGAGTAAGCGATTCCTAGCACCATTCAAAGCTATTTTCCAGTAAGACATAATGTTTTTTTTGTTTTGTTTTGGTTTGTTTTTTTTTTTGGTCCAATCTTATGATTCCTGCCACTCCTCTGCCCAACAAAAACATAATTGTTATTATATCCCTTACATCAGGAGTCTTAATGACTATCATATCTAACATTTTGTAGGAATAATGTATGTCATTTTTTTGCCATGCCTTTTTTGTAATAATGGGTCCAAGATAAATTTAATGAGGACTTCATTCAATCCAGAATATCAAAATACATTTGGAAACAAAGCAAAGCATTTCCAAGAAATAAGTGCTATCACTCATCGCAAACAACACAATTATTTGAGCATTTTACAGCAAATCCACAGGAGACAGGAATTTGTTCTCAGTGAATAGAAAGAATTTCCTAGTCTATGGTTCAAATCTGAACTAAGATATATTAAATTAGATGATCTCTGAGCAACATTAATATTTTTAGATAACTTTCACAAGAATAGCTACATCCTGTGCCTCTGTCAATTTTTAAATTAAAAAAAGAAAAAGAAAAAAAAGAAAAAGAAATACAGACAGTTTTACTGTTTTCTGACTCTTGGGTTAGCTCTTAATCTTATTTAGTAACTACAGTAAGAACTTGAGTATGCTGGAGAAATATCTTAGAAATACCATACAATTTCCCAAATTAGAAGTAGCAAAGCTTTGCAAGACTGGGGCAAATCTGCTAGTATAGATTGTCACACTACTGCTGCGACACTTACTCCAAAACTGTGTTGACTTACCTGCATTAAGCTGTTTCATTCCATGCTAATGTATACAATTTGTCTATGCTCTGTATTTGCAATGTTGTATACAACACTGTGCTATCTGAGTGTAAATGTCTAGTATGAAAGCTGTTCTATTCAGATTTAAAGTACTACACATTTGTGAACACAAAGTCTAATTTACATAGCATTTAATAGAATCCCTCATTAAGAATAACTTATGCTTCTGCTGTGTGATCTGGAGCAGCATAATGATCATCAGTCAAGAGCCATAGCATTTTTTAGCCAGGTGCTGAAAATGAGGCTTTCCCTATAACATCCTTCTTATAAACCACAAAATATTTAACATCTGACTTCATCAGTTCCAGCACACCTTCACTCTATATCCTCTTGCCCTTCAGAAAGGAAAAATTTGCAGACTAAGTTCCATATGTTTGTTTAAGACTTTTTAATACTTAGTAATACCTACATATTCCAAATGAGGGCATAATTTTTGATACCTTTGTTTACCTTGCCTTCACAATTTACGTCAGATTAGCTAGCTCATGGTACCAAGTGAATGCCTTCAGTTCTCGTTCCTGTTGGCCCAAACGGGAAGCTGACCTGAAGTTTAGTTCTTGTGATACAAATTAGCAGAAGACTTGAGTGTGCTTTGCAATGGTTTCTGTGAACTGATTGCCAAAACCTAAAAATATCACCTTTTAGTGAATTTATTTTTCCCCAGTTAGCTTTTTGTTCCTGCAAGCACTCCACTCTCTCTTAACTAAATCAAATCAATGTATTAAAAAATTATTTAAAAATTTTTGCTAGTTTTTGCACAAAGCTTGATAATAAGACACAGATTTTTTCTTGAGAACTTAATAAGATCTTATGTTTGTTTTATTATGTTTTTTTTGGTTTTTTGGTTTTTTTTTTCTGTTTGTTTGTTTTTTAAACATGTGATCCCAGTCTATGCCCAAAGTTCTCTGTATTATTTAATAATGGTAGTTTACATGCTTGCCAAAGACAAAGAGTTAAAGGGGCAGATGCAGATTAAATCAGATGTCTTTGGAAACCTATTGAAGAACTGTTAATGTGGATCTGGACCCATCAGTTTAATCCAGTAACAGATTTTAAGGGTCGTTGACAGGACACTTTGGAGAAATGCCAGGAAGATCCTGGTGGTTACACTCAGCTTTTCCAGGCTTAGCAGAACATCAGCTTGATTTCTGCATTAACGTCTTGATACAGTCACAGAAAGGAGGCAGGACAGGGAGGTAGACAATTAACCATTACCTTTGCAATTCAACTGTCTATGCTCTCGTGCCTTTTTTTCTTTTTCTTTTTCTTTTTCTTTTTCTTTTTCTTTTTCTTTTTCTTTTTCTTTTTCTTTTTCTTTTTCTTTTTCTTTTTCTTTTTCTTTTTCTTTTTTTTTCCCCTTTCTTTTTTTCAGGAATAATTTATAAAACACTTTTAATTACACGTGATGGATCAACTAATTATACT
This sequence comes from Coturnix japonica, assembly GCF_054131305.1. Classification (NCBI taxonomy): domain Eukaryota; kingdom Metazoa; phylum Chordata; class Aves; order Galliformes; family Phasianidae; genus Coturnix; species Coturnix japonica. The sequence goes on from NC_140663.1 coordinate 17,119,382, forward strand.
GACATCAGGCTTTTCTAATTAGACAGTGTTTGGAAAACATTTCAAACATGAAGAGGATTATGTTGATGCTAGAATTATTATCATTTGATCTGGTGAGGTCAGCAAATGGTAACAATGCACATCTCTAGTTATTCAAGCACCCACATGGCCACATTTATTTTAATAGAACTTTGTGAATTCTTCTAGTCAGACAAACAAACAAAACCCAGTATAATTATTAGATATTATTACTACGAGGTTGTGACATAAGTGTTGTACATATACAGCAAAGGAAATTCCCCACCCTTAACTGTTTATCTAGTTAGATAGGAGAAGGAGTAAGATAGGATAAAGTGGCACAGACTTTCCTAGCAAATCAATGCCAGAGGTGAGATCAAATTTAACAAAATAATGGGCTGAATCTTGTGAAGCTTAAATGATCTGATTAAAGATACTGAGTTGGCTTATGAAAACAGGAAGGGAAAGTCAGATGATCTAAGAACATATTTTTCCTTCAGATAATAGCTAGCTAATAGAATTTTTATTATTATTAAAATGCATATTGCCTCATAGATTGCTACTTTTTATTGAATCAGGTGTGTTTGATACATTATTTCCAAGTCTGCTACCGCTCTTCATATATTTCACTACTACATTCTCCCTTTTCAAAACCTACTCAAGTTTTATCACTAGGTCCTCCCTCCCTGCACAACTGAATGGCATCCTTGAATTATTCCCAAACCACATGTCCTTACTTCCACTGCCTGTGGATTTCCTTTTTACCCCCCAGTTTTACCAGCAGGTCCTTATTCAACCATGCTGACCTTCTGCCTCCCCTGCTTGATTTCATGCACTGTTAAATGTAAAGCTGATGTATTCTCAGAAATGCATTTTTGAATGGGTTTCAGCTTTTCATTCCTTTTTCCCTAAGGACAGCTACACAGGGGATCTCATCCAATAATTCCTTTAGCAGGTCGAATTTTGTTCTCCTGAAATTCAAAGTCCTGACTACATTCTTTGCCGGGCCAGTATACCTCTAGATCACAAATTCAGTCTGCCCTACATATATCTTGGAACATGTATCTCAGAAAGCTTCATAATGTTACATTATTAAAACAATTACTAAATTCTTCACTATATGAGAACACATCTGCTGCCATGATATCATTGTCTGAATTTTTTTGTAGTATAATTTGGTCTTTATTAAGTATATATGAAGAGAAAAAGGAGCAGGTTATATATGTGAATAGTCTAAAAATTATGTGTTATTTTAAAACAGTGTAAAGCTAGAATTAAATGTTTTTCCTCCAAGTCTGTCCAAAAAGCTTTTATTTGCTTTAGAAGGATTTACAATATAAGCACAGAGAGTGATAAAGTAAAAGAAGAAAATGCTGCCGCAACATCTACTCTGTCTCTACTCTTTCTGACCACCATGGTATTCTGACAATGTCTGAAGTCTAAAAGTAGTCCAGGTTTTCATCTGTGAAGTTTAAATGCTATGTTTAGCATTCTATCAAATGATCCCTTCAGGTACCAGTGTAATTTAATTTATTATTTATTGCAGTTTACCATGCCCAGCAAAAGGTTTTACTTTATCTACAGCTCCACACCCTGCAGCTGTTCATTATGAAAGAAGACCAAGGGCCCTAACAGCTTAAGAGTTATCTCTATTTGGAATACCATAGCAACGAGTATGTATTTTAAAGTACAGGTCACATGGCTTAGTTTCTTAAAGCTAATTAATTTCAGTAATTATGGCCTTGTGCCAGCTGCAGAAAGCATTGGTGACCAAGTGGAATCAGCTGTGGACTATTCTTTTCTATTCTATAGTGGTAAGACCTTGCTGTGTGGAAATATTAATGTCATGAAAATTACATATAGTAACCAGGCTAAAAATATTCTGCAACTTTACTAGAAACCTGTCTATAGGGTCTTGAGGATGCTTAATGTTGACATTTCAGTCCATATTATTCTATCATCTGTCAGTACTGAATGAGTTATAAAGAGCTGAGTAGCTAAGCCTAAAAGATTGTTGTTGAAAGGTTGTTTAATTCAGCAGCATTACAAAGGATTTATGAAGCATCTACTAATTTGAACAATGTGAATATATACAAAAAATGTTGAATATAATAATATTGATCTAGAAAGGAAAAAATAGATAGCTTCCACTTGTTTAATTTTCAGTATATTGTAAAAATGATACTTAAATGAAAGTCAAAAATAATTAAACATTACAACATTTGTAACAGTATTACAAATACAAGTTTTTGGATCTCTGCTTTACTTGTACAATTGAATTAATTTTAACACTCACCACATATGCAGTTTGATCTGTGTTTTAGTAGAAAAGCATGTGTCTACCTAGACTTTAGGGAGCAATTAACTATTCATTTTGTATAAAACCACAGTGTCTCAATGGCAAAACTAATTGAAGTAAATAAGACATATTCAATCAGCTAAGAGAAAGCATTAAAACAGCCTTGCAAAATTGTCATGACAAATTACCAACCAAAGCACAAAACCTTCTCAGACAGCTTTTACCATGGTGATTGATGAGAATGAAAAATTAATGATATCTTGCTGGCCTGACAAAAGAAAAGTGCTTTCTTGACTGAGTAGAATTTGGTGAGCCAGCATTAAATAATGGGAAAATAATAAAATACACAAATGCAGGGTTTTTTTTGTTTGGTTGATTGGTTGGTTTTTGTTTTGTTTTGTTTTTTAGTATAAATATTAACAATGCATTTTCTACTTTAAATAATTGCATGCACCAGTACAGGCTGAGGGAAGACCTGCTGGAGAGGAGCTCTGCTGAGAGGGACCTGGGCGTCCTGGTGGACAACAGGTTGGCCATGAGCCAGCATTGTGCTCTTGTAGCCAAAAAGGCCAATGGCATACTAGGGTGCATTAAAAAGAGCATGCCCAGAAGGTCGAGGGAGGTGATCCTCCCTCTCTACTCTGCCCTGGTGAGGTCTCATCTGGAATACTGTGTCCAGTATTCCAGGCTCCTCAGTACATACAAGACAGGGATCTCTTGGAAAGAGTCCAGCAGAGGACCACAAAGATGGTGAAGGGCCTGGAGAGACTTCACCATCTTTTTGAGGAGAGACTTAGTGAACTGGGTCTGTTTAGCCTTGAGAAAAGAAGGCTGAGAGGGGATTTGATCCAGGTTTATAAATACCTGAGGTGTGGGGGCCATAGTGGCGAGGCTGGTCTCTTTTCAGTAGTGTGTGGGGAGAGGACTAGGGGCAATGGGATGAAACTACAGTGTAGGAAGTTCCACATGAATGTGCAAAAGAACTTCTTTACAGTGAGGGTGACGGAGCACTGGAACAGGCTGCCCAGGGAGGTGGTTGGAGTCTCCTTCACTGGAGATATTCAAGACCCGACTGGTTGCCTACTTGTGCAACGTGGTGTAGGGAGCCTGCTTTGGCAGGGGGGTTGGACTCGATGATCTCTAGAGGTGCCTTCCAACCCCTACAATTCTGTGATTCTGTGATACTAGAGTAAGGAAGAAAAGAACATTAATAATACAAATTTTCCTCTCATTCCCCCAAGACACAGGCTTTTTTCTGTCTATGGCCAGAGGGTAATATCACAAAGTCAGTAGAAGGTGAGATTGGGAAACTGAATCTACCACTGGCACAGAAAACAAATATCATGGATGGCATGTGCAGTGGCATGAAGTCCTCATTCGTTGTTCCCCAAATCTGGAGTGTGTGGAAGGGAGGAGCTTCAGTCCTAGCTCAAAGGAGAAATATTATCAGTTTCCCAACTCTACGCCTGTCCCCATGGGTCTGACAAGTAATCATCACAAATACCTTCTCAAGAGGCAGGACTAGGTGGAAGAGCAATGGATATGTAAGACATGGGTCCAAAATAGCTAGATGTGTTTCATTAAACATTTTCAGTTTCAAAGTGCTTTCTTTCCCTTTTCCTAATTGTAAAGGACAAGCAGTATTATGTGTCTGTTTGTAGTATTATGTCCTCCTGAATCAAAAGAGGAGTCTTTTATTTCTTACTAGCTGCTGGGAAAGCATGTTAAAATATAAGAAGGTAAAAAAATCAAAACAAAATGAACAAATGGTTCAACTAGTAAAAAAGGAAAAACACTGTCCATAAAAGAGTTACTAAGTTTTAAATTATAAATTTCATTTTGTAACGTGAAATAATCAAGAGTCATTTCTCTATATAAAGTCATATAATTCATCTTACATAATATTCCAATAAAATAAAATGTCCAGGAGAGTTTGTTCAAGGAACAGGGATTTTTTCTGTTTTTTTATGTTTGTAATGTAAGCTTGTACATGTTATAAAAGTTACTATCTTACTGTCAGAGTGAGATGCATTTTAGGCTGATAAAAAGAGGATTGTATGTTTAACCACTATATAATGAGACTTGTCAAAATGATAATATATCATTGAGTTTATAGAATGAAGACATTGAGTTTATTTAAGCAAATAGCCTAGAGAGGCTAACAGGCTGAAATGCTTCCTAACTGCAGCAACCCTTGTGAAAAGAAAGGTAATTAGGGAGGCTTGAGATTAAGAAAGTGCACCAGTCTATTTCTGAAAGGTCAGATGTCATGCAGATTACAGCTAATGGTACTAATTTTACCACATCTTGTAAAGAATACATGACAAAATGTATGTTTCAATGAGTTAACAAAAAAGAGAGGGTGAGAAGATTTCATGAACAGAATGAAAAGGAAATGCAATCTTAAAATTTTTGCCTTCAGAATAATAGATTTCATGGAAAAAGAAAAAAAAAAGATTGTAAGAAAAGATAATTGTCTTTATTTGATACCTTCTAGAACGTAATTTTTGAACATATGTTAAGAAATGACAAGTTATGTAACAAGTCAGAAGTATGTGCCTCTCTCTGAAGCTTCCAGATCCATAGGAACAGGGGCAGAGTGTGACAATCACCCAAAGGACATATAATGAAAATTTGCTCAAGTAGAAAAATCAAAGTCACGTGGGATTCCTTCCTTCAGGGCAGCTTTTCCTGCACATTGCACAGGAAGATTTTTAGAATCAAATGAATACTGTTCTTCAAATGAGATGTCTGGACACAAGTTTTTTACTTTTTCGTACAATTTGAGCGATACTTACATTAACGGCCTACAATAACATTTCAGAACTCAATTCATTAAGTGCAGAAATATGGAAAATTTTCTGAGCAGCTAAGTTATTACATTTCCAGTGCTGACAGTTAAATCGAAAGAAACCTGAGTGAAGACTTTCCTTTTTCAATTTGACAACCTTTGGATTTTTGTAGAATAAATATAATGGTCTCTGCTTAATAGACATGCAATGTTGTCAGAATTTTTGAGAAAAAAACTTAAGAATGGACTACTGTATTATTATTATTATTATTTTCAGTTTGAAAAATATATATAGTAAAAATTGCCATTTTTAAATCTTCACGCATATATTCTGATCTTTGTGTTAGTTAGAGATCACCATGGTAGTTGTAAATGCAAATTCTACACTCATCGAAAAAGAAAAAAAATACTGTAATTAAATGTGAAAATTTAAGGACATTAGTTGAGTATTTACAGGTCAGCAATGTATAAGTACTAAAGACCAAGCAGGGCTTTTTTTTCCACTTCTCATAATTCACTTTTAGTGAAATTCTGTGAATTTACATATCATTCTAAAGTTACTATGGAGTGATTGTGAAGAGAATTCAAAGCCCATATTTTATTGCTACTTAATTTTATATACATATATATAATGTTATTTTTATCAATGTGAGCAAAATGAAAGTGTGGTGAGGAGCAAGCACTAAGACATACTTCAAACTTGCAATAGATTTAAAATTTGATAATCTAAGGTATTAAAGATTTTGATGGCAGTGTGCAGCTACAGAAAGTATGGTTTTTAAGGAGATGTTATCATAAACAAAACCTGGAATGTAAAATCAGAGATTTTCTATGCAATTTTCTGTCAGTTTTTTAGTGCATAATGTATATTTAATTTTTATATTCAAGACAACATTATATGTTTCTCCAGGTACATCACTGATAAATTACTATATTAATTCTTCAGTCAATATTGTTACATCTTGTTAAATTAACATTGTTAATATCTTAAAATGAATTGATTCAATATCGATTTAAGGACTTTTACTTGTCTGGTTAGCTTTGAAGCAGATTCAGAGTGAACACAAATAAAGTAGAAGTACAGGAAGAACAAAATTAGGTTTTCAGTTTATACTCTGTGCCTCCTGACATTTGAGAGTTTAAACTCTTCAAAAGATCTCAGGATCCATACTTGCTGTACCCATAGACTAAGTATTTCTTTAGTTCTTTTAATCAGATTTTAATAAAGTAGAGACAATGAGAGGATAGTATTGACCTACCACATTCAGGAATTAATTGATGATACATTAATCTTATGTATCTGTGTCCTGATTTGTTATGAGCAGATCCATGTGACTTGGCAGTGTTGACTCACAGAGCTGGATTGAATCTCTCACTGGTAGTCCTTTTCTCTGAATTATGTCAAAAGAAATGACTTCATGATGACTGTACTCTTTGAGGAAGCACAGTGCTTAACCTTATTGCCTCTTTTTTCAATATCTGTCTGAAGGTGATGAGAGATTTATCAAATAAATTTGAGATGAGCTTTGCCACAGTGAAGACATTCAGCTTTAAGAGGCAAACAACATTTCAAGGCAGAAGATACCACATCATAATTTGAACTGATATGTGGTTTTGAGAAGTCACTGCAATTGGCTGAAATACCGTGGTCTCACACTGAGGTAGTGATGCTATGCTGGAAGAATTAAGGAATCAGTACATCAAGAAAGTGCTCTATCTTTCTCTGTCTTTCAGCTTGGGATACTTAGCTGACTGAGAAACCATAACTTTTGCACTCAAGCTTTAATTTGCATTTTCTATGAGACTAATGGATAAAAAAGGATATAACGTTCTTCCTTTAGATAGAGCTTGCACTTAAACATCTTTGGACGAAAAAAGACCCAAGGGATCAGATCTAGAATGCATATAGATAGAATGAATATGCTAATCACTAGGAAGTAATAAAATGTTTTTTATATCTTCTCTGCATCTGCATCTTTGGGGGGGGGGGGGGAAGTGTGTGTGGGGGAGGGGCTGCAAATGTTCTCTTTGACTCAGTTTTAGAAGGGCTTTTCTCAAGAGCCTGCTATCAGTAGTGCCCTACATTGGTGACGGACTTCCACTAGCACTAGGACGGGTTATTCTTCACCTTTTAAATATTGCTGTAATATTTACATTTGCCTCTTCCATTAATGCTTCTATAATACTGTAAGATGTGTTAAAATTATCAGCATGCTATAAAATGCCTTCAGTCATCCAAGAGTCACAGGGATATATTATGGAGTGTTATCATTAACATGTACTCACCAGTAGAAGCTGTTTTCTAACACTGATCATTTATAGTCTAGTGAATGAAGTGTTCTGTTATGAAATGCATTACTATGTCTGTTTTTTTGCCAAATTACAGTTACATCTGGGAGAAAATTACTCTTCTTTTGGTGTATTAGTTTTCAGTAGAAGCAGTCCACTAGGGAGTCCCATAACCCCCTGTTGTGTCAAAGGAAGGAAAACACTCATGGGTAATGATCAACAAGGGTGAACTGGAGGAGTAACCACTCTTTGATGAAAAAGTAATTCTAATCCAGCTAAACTCAGTAGTGGAAATGAAGCTCTGGATTTGTGTTTATCCATTTCTTCTTTAACCTTTCCTACAACATTATCTCTATAGATTTATCACCCTCAAACATCTCACTGGAACAGCAGCTCTGCTGTTTGCTGAGTGCTGCTGGGACTCCCCATTAAAATCCACGTGTTCTGCTGCTATAGTCTGCAGCAATAGCAATGATCTAGTTGTGTAGAAGGATCTGGAATATGTCAGTAAACACCAAACGGATAAAAAAACAAATTTTCTTTTCACAATTTTCTTGTAGTTTTCATCTCAGTGCTTTCTGTTGTCTTCTAATTGGATCTTATTTAACATAGTTTGCCCTCCTTTCTGCGAGGAAAATCTGTGAGGAAAAAGTATTTAATTCTAAATTCTATATAAGTTTTAACTCCAAACTGACTATTGACAGTTGTCCACTGTTTTGATTCTCTCTCTCAAGAAAAAGAAGTTTCCCTTTTCTTTTGTGTTTGTAGTAGCAGCCTTAGAGAGGGAAAGGATAACTGCAGATTAAGGGATTTTAAGCAGTACAAATTTAGGCATAGATCATACATTCTCCTGCTCTTCAATTGGAAGTATTAAACATATAGACTTGCCTTAATTTACTTTTTATATGAATTAATTAGTTCACTAATATCAATTTTCCAACAAAACTGGTGTATATGTAATAGCATATTTATTACAGAATTCCACTCCTTGCTGCAGAGCTCTCCTGACTTTCTTTCCACACAGCCTGAAAGAAGTGACTCCAATCATGTAAACTATTTCTAGTTTTGCCAAATTAATTTCTTCTCAGAAGCTAAAAAATACAGTCTCCTGTCTTGTTAACAGAATTTATCTCTTCTCTGCCATCTGAAAAATCGCTAGATTGACAATTAAAGAATTCCCAGTGTAACAATCAGCTGTTGGCTGAGCCATTGTTAGTTTTCTCACCTAAATGATAATGGGCATTCTGTGCAGCCAAGCAGTAACTCACTGGAGCATGGGCTAAAATTCATACAGAGAATGAAATTGTTCTGTTTCACACTAGTTGTTTATCACACCTACTTGCTGATAGACATCTTCCATAACTTTTTTCTGCCATGATTTTCCTTGGAACTATTATAATGCTGAATAATGCTATGGTGTTGCTTAAATGTATCTCAGCACCATTATCAATGTTCATGATGGTATACTGAAATGACTTCCTTCTTCTGTTTCAGCTGTCAGTTCTGGAGATGCTAACCATGTGCAACATGATTGCAGCAATTAGAGAACAGTGCCAGAGCATTTGTGTTGGGTGGGTAATTACCTCCTCATTTAAATAGTTTTCATATTTAGAATAAGGTGAAACTTATTTAGAAAGTCATCCATTCCTGAATGTTGATTCAAGGGATGTCTGGCTGGGATAAAGGTCCTCTGTATTTACTATAACGGACATCTTTGCTCTTAATAAGTATTATACAAATCTAAAATGTTTAAAGAAAAAAAAATGACATGAAAAGAATAACCATTTTTTCTTACCTTTAAAACCATTGTCAGAGTGTTCAGAAATGCTTCAGAACAGTAGGGGAAGCAAAAGTCAAAGTGATTTCTTATAGATAGTAAAATATAGGGGATTTCTCTATGAAGATTTCTGGAATCCAGTATTCTTGAATTTAGCCTTTTTGAACCAAAAATATTATGTGGAATTTTGAGTTAAACAGCAGATGAAAGAACTGAATAAAGAAAGATACATTTGCAATGAGAAAGGGAGCACGTGTTTCATCCTTAATGTCATAGAATGTACCTAATGAGTAACAGGTACCTAGAGAAGGGTAATTATATTGTCTGAGACTGTAGGGCATCCTAGATGTCTGCATGAGGCTAATAAGTATCACACAAAACTAAAGAATATTTGCAGGTTTTGATGCCAAGTAAATATTCTCTTATGTACCTGGCACTGCATGCCTATGTGTAAGTGCTTGAATATTTCAGCAGATTTTCCTTCCATTATGTTATCAGGTAGGTTCCTGTACATCATTGATTTTCTACTTCATAAAATGTACCTTGTCATTTAATTCCAAATCCTACTCAAGTAAACAGAATATGACAATAGCACCACCTCTAGCTCCTTTTGTCTTCCTTTTCCTTTTTTTTTTCCAGCTGTTCTGTAACCAAAGAAAAGCCTAATATTAAAATCACAGAACAAACTCTCCTGGAGTTCCAGTTTTCCATCACCCTCACTGTAAAGAAGTTCTTTTGCACATTCATGTGGAACTTCCTACACTGTAGTTTCATCCCATTGCCCCTAGTCCTCTCCCCACACACTACTGAAAAGAGACCAGCCTCGCCACTATAGTCCCCACACCTCAGGTATTTATAAACCTGAATCAAATCCCCTCTCAGCCTTCTTTTCTCAAGGCTAAACAGACCCAGTTCGCTTAGTCTCTCCTCAAAAAGATGGTGAAGTCTCTCCAGGCCCTTCACCATCTTTGTGGCCCTCTGCCGGACTCTTTCCAAGAGATCCCTGTCTTGTATGTACTGAGGAGCCTGGAATACTGGACACAGTATTCCAGATGAGACCTCACCAGGGCAGAGTAGAGAGGGAGGATCACCTCCCTCGACCTTCTGGGCATGCTCTTTTTAATGCACCCTAGTATGCCATTGGCCTTTTTGGCTACAAGAGCACAATGCTGGCTCGTGGCCAACCTGTCCATCCACCAGGATGCCCAAAATCATACAATCATAGAATCACCAAGGTTCAAAAAGACTTCAAAAATCATCTAGTTCAACTACCCACCTACAACCAGTATTTATCCACTAGACCATGTCCCTTAGGATCACATTTAAATGCTTCTTTGAGCAATTACAGGATTGGTGACTCAACCACATAGGCAGCCCATTCCAGCATTTGACTACTCTATTTTGACTAAGAAATTTTTTCTAATATCCAATTCAAACTTCCCCTGGTGTAACTTGAGGCCACTTCCTCTAGTTCAATTGCAAATTACTTGGGAGAATAGGCTGACACCCACTCCACCACAGTCTACTTTCAGGTAGTTGTAATGGGTGACAAGATCTCCCCTGAGCCTTCTCTTTTCCAGAACAAACAGTCCCAGTTCTCTTAGCCAATCCTCATAAGATTTGTGTTCTGGACCTCTCGCCAGATTTGTTGCCCTTCTCTGGAAACACTCCAGGGCTTTGATGTCTTTCTTGTAGTGCGGAACCCAAAGCTGAACTCAGTACTCAAGGTGCAGCTTCACCAGTGCTGAGTATAGGGAACAATTACCTCCCTGCACCTGATGGCTATACTATTTCTGATACAAGTCAGTATTCCATTGGCCTTCTTGACAGCCTGGGCAGACTTCTGGATCATCCAGCTGAAACCAGGACAACCTTGGTTGTCTGCATGTAAATACTGTCTTCTATTTTGAAGCAAGTACTGACTTAGTCTGTTAATAGGGAAAGGGATAATTAGGACTCCCATGGCCTGCTTCTGATGCTATTTGCTGTGAATCAGGACTAGTTTCACTTAATATGAGACTACTTAGAAACAATCATTAACACTAAACTAAAAGAACTCTAATGTGGATTATCATTTAGGGGGAGAAACATTAATTAGAGCGTGCTTTACCTGAGGCCAGATTTCTTTGGTTCAGAATGATACTGTTACTAATTCTGGATACAAACAATTTTCACAGAAACACAAGTAAATAGACTGTGGTGTTTCCATTTCAGTAGTTTTCTCTTGTTGGCTAGGTGATGCCATGATTTCAACTTTTTCCCAGGCTTTTCAGTGAAAGACTTGTGTTATATATATCATCTGCTCTAATGAACAGGAGTAGAAAGAAGTCATGTCCAGATTCACTTCCTTGCTGTGTTCTGGGTTTGTAAAATAGCATGACCTTAGGAAAGACCTTTCTATAAGAGTGAATTATTACTTGAAAACTCCTTACGACAAAGGGGTGTATTTTCCTCAATTTGCAGTTTTTATTCACAGATGCCCAAACATTGCCCACATTTCTTGTGCTCTGAAATGTAGTGCTACGTGTTGTGCTATGTACAGTTCAGATTCATGCGCTGTTCTTAAAAGTTCATTTCATTAGGTAAATTATTGGAAAAATAAACAGTGAAATTGATGATTATCGTGTATAGGCCAATGGGTTAGCTGTGTGTATCTGAACACAACAGCTTCTAAATCATCAATATCATAGTAAGAGGACCTCAAACATGCAGTAAAAGTGCATATTGCTTTCCATTCTCACGCACTTTTTTTCTGATGGCCAAGCAAGTTCACAAGGATGAAATAAATACCTGAAATGATATTAGTGTCTGATTATATCAGGACTTGGAACCATGAATTGTGTCTGATTACAATGAATTTATAAGGCAGAACTGCTTCTTAGGGCACTGGCATTGGTCTAATATTAGTGGACAAAGAGTTGTTTTGTGCATCATTGATACTTTTTCATTTTTTATGTGTGTAAATAGCATTTGAGCTATAAATGCCTCTAGCTTCTCCTTGGTATTTCCAAGACACTACATAGACTACTGCTTTCCAGAGCCAAAAGACTAGCTTCTAAACAGATCAATGGCAGCAGAAGAATTAAAAACAGTGTGAAGATATTTCAAGATTTTAAAATAAGAAGGAATTTATTCCAGATCAGTGATGAAGATCACATTTTGTTTTAAAAGGAGGATTAACATGGAAGATTTTTTTGGTTGTTTTGTTTTTTGGTTTTTTTTTTAAATATGATGATGAGATGATGAGACACTGGAACCAATAGACCAGAGATGTGATAGATGCCTTGTTCATGGAAGCATGCAAGGTGAGGCTGGACCAGGCTCTAAGCAACCTGACCTAGCTGTAGATGTCCCTGTTCATTGTGACAGAATTTGACTAGATGACTTTTACATGTCCTTTCCAACTCAAATGGTTCTGTGATTCTGCAAAATTCTAGTGTTAGATATCTCATATGTGTTTATTACAATGACTATTATGGCCAAAGAACATTCAACATCTCCAGCAGTGTTCTTTAAATCAGGCAAGAAAAAAAATTGATTTTCAGACCCAGAACCCACATGAACAATAATTCATTATTAAAGAGCCAAAGCTCCAAAAGGTGCTACATTTAGGATATGCACAATTCTGAAGATCTATGTAACATGTCACATGAGTTTTCTGAATGCTTTCATTTGACTATCCTATTTTCTCTGCTGGTCAAATTGTTGTTGCTATGGTCTTTTTTCACTCATCTACTTGTTATTCATATACTTCCAATAAGATTCAGGCATTGCCTAAAGATGAATGCAACTTGAACAATTGCATTAACAATGAATTGCTATGGTAGAGACTGCCAGTAACTTACTGGCTGTATACATAGGTATATATCATAGGTAACTGATGAAGGTGTAAAAAGAAGAGATTGTGATTTCCTAACCTACTGAAACCATGAATAATGGTATTTTCCTAAGCATTTGAATGCACTTATACATCATAGTGTCTGGGAAAGAGATTTTGCTGCACAGAAATGTGGTGTTTGCAAGCAGGATCACCTGAAGGATTAAAAGATAAAGTGGCATTTACTTCATGTCTACTGCAATATTTTGTTTTAGCAGTTCAATGCAGTAGGACCCATTAGAAACAGAAAAAAAACAAACAAACAAACAAAAAACCCAAAAACAAACAAACAAACAAACAAACAAAAAAAACAGCCTACAATATAGCTACAGTAATGCATGGCTGTCCCCACCATGGAATCTGATAGCCAGTTTAATTTTTGTTTGAAACACATAAGCAAAAAAATAGTTTGCTCGGGAATTATATCATCTGTTTGAAATTAGTTATTCTAGTACAATTATGACTTTCCTTTAGGTACACAGCAAAGACACCTGGAGAAACCATGATGATATCAAAACATTGGAGTGACTAAAAATTGTCACATTATTTATGGACCTGGAAATAGGAAGCCATCTGAAAGGAAGAAAGCAGAATGAGAAGAATATCATCCTTAAAAAATGAAACGGATGTGAGAAACAACTTCAGCTCAAGTTAATGTTGATTTTGTAGAGCTTCTTCAGACCAGTGTCATCCAAGCCCTGCAAACCCAGAAACTACCAGTCTGTGAAAGGTGAGCTGAGCAGTCTGCTTGAATGAAGGTAAAACTGAATTCAGCAGACAGAAGCAAAAGACAGGCTGCAAAAAAAAAGGGAAGATTAGAAAAGAGAAGATTAAATTGCATATTTCTCACATTCAGAAATCATATTTAAAAAAAATTAAAAAATTTTAAAAAGATAAAAAAAAACACAGCAAAATCATAGTGCAAAATAAAAGACCCAAATGAAGAGCTGAAATTTCTAAAAAATCTTGTCAAATCTTTTCCAGCAGCTTCTTCCCACTAGAACCATTCATTTAGAAGGGCTTATTAAATGATGTCCTTCATTATGGGAAGACTTGAAAACTAATGTACAATTTGTATCCTGGAACAGACCATCTGCTGTGAAAAGTTCCCACATCAAGAGAACAGAGGGATAAGTTCCTAATTAATTAGTTATTTTTGGAGAGTTGGATAGACATTTTCCAAGATGGTTACAGTTGATAAGACAATCATCTGTCTGTCAAGCTGTGTCTTTTTGCCTGTTAGTCTAGCTAGAATATTGGAGAAAAGTCAGAGAGATGTTTATTGCTTATATCTTTCTTCTCCTTCCTCCTTGCAAATACATTCCTTCCCCCCCACCCCCATGAAAGTTGTCCCAAGAACTGAATTGCTGAATGTAGTTGTAACCTTTTTTAATACAAAGTTGTTTTGTTTTCTTGTTCATGGTAAACATACAAATGTCTCAGTGAAGGCATGTCAAAGACAAAGGGTATTATGGGAGTGGATTTCAGATGTTATTTATAGCAAGATTTTTTAATATGGGGCTATTAATAGCAACTCTTTGCACAAGAGGTGAATGAACAATACAGATGTCTCAGTCTCTGCTGAAGGAGCTATTCTTTTTGCTAAGAAAAACCCTGTTTGTACAAGGCACCATTTACAAGTCCATTGTGTTTTTTTATAGCTATGAAATAATGTTGTTTTTATCTCTTTCAGCTCAGCTAGGCTGCTAGCTTCCGTTTGGCAGCTTCACAAACAATCTGTGTGTAGCAAGCCATGCTTAGAAGCTCCCAGAGTGGATGACAGGAAAGATTGTACACTGAGACAGGGAGACAGCATGGTTTCCTCATAAAACCAGTCTTTGAAGCCCAGGATCATAGGGAAGTCTAGTAAGGGGAGAAGATATTTTAAAATCCCAAAACATCTTTACAAAGAATAATAAAAAAAATCATTTGAGTGTTTTCAGCTTAATCCACAGAGAGAGCATGAGAGGTAATGTGAGATTTTAGGTTGTAAGTATATCTGTAGATCTGTCCTTCTTTTTCTCTTTCATAAAAAAATAATGTTTCACACAATCTAATCCCCACAAACCAAAACTAATATTTAAAGTACAAATATGGGAAAACAGAAAGAGAAGTAAATTATGATGCAGCTTACTGTAAAGCATCCTGTAATCTACATTTATTAAAAAACAGACAATAAATACAGGTCTAGGTCTCTAGGAATTGATAAGCTGTAAGTATCTGAGACACTTCTTTAAATGAACCAAGAATTGTCCAGATCCACAGTAGCTCAAAACTCTACGAAAAAGTTTACCAGCAATTGAAAAATCCTTCCTTATCCTAATTTCTGTTTCCACTTCCAAAAACCTACTTTAAAGGGAGAGAGGTGCTGGTAACCAAAATTCTATTCTATTCTCAACTTTCTTTTCTGTTTGTTTTTTGTTAGTTTCACACCACTTAGTTTAGTGAGATAAAACAGAACAACAGCTTAAGCTTAATCAGTTTGTGAGTTACATTGAAGAGATATGGCAGAAATGCAGCTCAGTTTACACCCTGAAAAGCATTTATCATTTCAAAACTGAGTTTTTGAAAATATTTGAAGGTTATTGTTTTGGTCTTTCTTTCTTTCTTTCTTTCTTTCTTTCTTTCTTTCTTTCTTTCTTTCTTTCTTTCTTTCTTTCTTTCTTTCTTTCTTTCTTTCTTTCTTTCTTTCTTCTTTCTTTCTTTCTTTCTTTCTTTTTTGGGGTGGGTGGGTGGGGGGAGGGCTTTTGTGCTAATCTCATAAATTCAATCTGAAATAATTTTAATAGTACTAAGAAAAATATTAGAAGACTGAATGCTCTCTATGATGTTTTTCAAATAAATAGTCTCCATTTAACACAATTTAGTGGAGACTTGATCTGAAAATCCAATATCATGCAATAAATATCCCTTATCTTCGTGGGAGAAACAGCTGAATTCTTGGAAGCTGGAAGCAAGATTTTGTTTTCTGCATCAGCTCTTCCACTTTCAATCTGTATGATCAAAAAAAGCATCATTTTCAAAAACATGACAGTACACACTCTATCATATCCACAAATCTGTCATACAAGAGGAAGAGACATGACTGACATAATAGTTTCTTGGGAAGGTACATTTGTGAACAGAAAACAAAACTTTGTGTCCTTCTTTTTGATCAAGTATTTACAACAGAATTTAAGGAACTGCTGGTGGAAAAATGATTAGGCTTATATTTTTACTGGAAAGTAAAATTGCGACTTTGTCTTGACATTTTGTACAGAGAAAAAAAATCTTATTTGTTGGAGGAATTCAATCAACACAAATTATTCAAGCATCTTTAGAAAAACAATGACATATCACTAACTAGATTTTCTCCCTTGAATGAAGCATGCAAATTAGTATCCAGATAGATTAATGAATTGAGAATGCATGAATAGAGAATGTTTTTGATTCTTAAACAGAATAAGGAATGTATATCCTTTCTGATATATCATTAAGTTTATATTTTCAGCATCAAGAAGTAAAATGATAGCACAAGGCCACTAACACACACTTTTTAAGAAAAATGTACAGATTAAAGCCCAACTTGACAGTTTTATAAGTTTTTTTTTATGATATTACAGATCCTGTTGCCAGCATTCTCTGGAATGATCCCCTTGAAAATCTTCTCACTTCTGATTTTCACTGAAACATACTTGACAAAAATGTTCATTATGATGGGAATTATCTGTTTTTCCATTGATTCAGTGAATCGGATCATGTTGATGTTTATACTGAATTTGAAACTTCACAGTAGTAAGGTGGGATTGTCACCAGGTTACATTTCAGATAAATATAGGGCAGTTTAAAGCAAGGATTTTGTGTGTGTGTGTGTGTGTGTTTGTATTCTTTGATATGTCAGCTACCTTATTAGCTATTTTGAAGGATTTCATGATTGGTGAAAAAAAACCTTCTATTTGATTGAAATGACCTCTCTATGAATGGCTGCGTTCATTTCTTCTGAAGATTTTGGAATCAAGAACAGGACCATATATATTAAACAGTCTTTAGTACATTATAAATAATTCTGTCTTAATGAACATCAACTTTCTGAAAGCTTCCATGTAAACTGCAGTCCTCTGTTCAGCTATACAGTGCAGATCAAGTGTGGCACAAACAGCTGCAAGGGAGTTCCAAATGACTGCCTTGCCACAGCCTAAAATTTGGAAATTTGATTTGGAAAGGGTAACCTTTCCATTAATATTTTAGATACTGTCCTATCTAAACCTGAAACTTTTCTGCGAAAATCCTGACATTTTTACAGATTTGGATGACATGTCAGAAGTTTCCTGATTTCCTAATGTGCACCCTCGATAATCTTCAAACTATTCTGATTTTAGCATCATAAACTGGTGCACAGCACCAACTGTAAGCATAAAATAAATACATTATATTACTGTTCTTCAAGTCATGGCTTAACTTGCAAAGTGTTTACTTTATAACTTCAAATTGGACACACCAATTTTTACAGGCTATTTTTATTTTTCCTTTTAGTTGTAGATGCCTGAATATCTATACATATTTATAAGGCAGATTTGATATACAAAGATTTTTTTTTTCTATTTGGTTACTGAAGACTGAAAAATAGATTTCCTAGTCTTGTTTGTTTGTTTGTTTGCTTGTTTGTTTTCTGATTTTTTAGTTCTATTGAGCCATGGCATGTAAGAATTTCTTCTATATCTAAATATATGATATCTATCTCATCAGTAAGGAATATAACAGTGCTGTTAGTGCATGAAGTTAAATTATTCTAAGTTTCAAGAATTTCCAGGAAAGGGCCAGAGGGTAAGATTCCAATAAATAAATCATAGGTGTCTATAGGGAGATTCTTTTGGGTTAAGTGAAAGATTAATCACAGATTCAAGTTTTAACAAAAAGTTGAACTATAGGTGGACCTGTTTCTACTGTTCAAAGCAGAGGCTTGAGAATTAAGACTTCTGAACTTCTGACTCCTCCTGTAACTGAAAATTTATCCTTGGGCAGTTTAACCTGAGAGCTTTTGTTTACCCTTCAGCAAAGTAGATGTCATCGGTACTTATGATTTTAAAGTACCACAGATTATTTATGATTTTAGCAAGTCAGTAAGAAAGAGATTTCATTCTTTCCCTACCAGCTTGATTGAAAGGAGACTTCATTTCATTGCACAGAAAGAAACGTTTTTTTATATAAGCAGTTTAGTATTGAATGGAACAGTCAAAAGCACTGTGAAGTAAAATACTCATATTTAAATAAAATCTTATATTGGTTATATTAAAATAATCTACTGAATACATGAAGTGAAAGTCTAATCAAATGAAGACTAAATGCAAATTCTCTCACTGATTTAAGACATTTACTGAACCTCTAAATAAGCTGAGGGGTGTGTAAGAAGTAAACAAAACGTATGGAATAGTATCTGTGCTTTATATAACAGAAATACTTTTTACTAATGAGAGATAAACAGTGTTTTCACATGAACTATTAGAAAATTCCATATTTGTATTTTAAATTGGTAGAACATAAAGGAGTTTAAAGCAGGGGAATTTTAAAAAGACTACTCAAGTGATGACACAGTCCAGGTATTATAGAGGTATGGAGAAATCAGAATGAACATTTTTCTGTGACTGCATGGAAGAGAAAGCTATGTCAGTGTAAAATGTATTGCCAACAATATTTAAAACCATATATGGAGATATAAACTAGATGTGACTAAAACAAATTTTAGTATTTCTCTCTTGGAAGTTATTTGAACTTAGGAAATTTTGAGAACCTTATTTCAATAATTCAATTCCACTTATTGACTGCATTCAAGCAGCTTATTTAGGTTTGGATAAATTACCAGTTTATGTGAAAAAGAGTTTGATTTATTAAACATTACTTTATGGCATGAGGTTATGTAAGCAATAGATTCACATATGTAAAATGTATTTACCGCTATGTTTGATTTATTAAGCATTTATTCTGAGGGTACTTTAAAATAGATGACATAAAAGATTACAATTTGTACCATACCTAACAATTTGTTCATGACAAACTAATAACGTGTGTCATTTAAAGAGAACCTATAATAAAACATTTTCAATAACATACTGTTTATGCAGATCAATTTCCAAAAATGTAAATACCTTTGCTTAGGATATGCTACAGTATAGCTTATATGTATATATATATTTTAGTATATTGTATATTGCATTGTATAGCTACATAGTAAAGATGAAAATCTTGACTTTTGCAAAGAATAATAAGTGGCATCTACTTTCTGTCCTATCTTTATTGTCTAAGTTGTCCTAATGTGTCTGTTTTGCACAGTTATATATATTACAGTCAGCTCTATTTTATGGAAGAGTTGCAAACACTGCAAATAGCAAACAGAAGAGTACTGCTATTGTGATTAGGGCCTCTCTGAATATCCAGAATTGCACAGGATAACATTCAATTGTGGATTTGGAAAGTTCTATTAACATAAACTCTAGTAATAGCCTTCCTCAGTCTATATGATGTTAATCTGTTTCCCACTTCTCACACCAAAATCACTTTCAGATGTTTTGATTATTTTTTCCACAGCCCAACTCTAGTGATGTAGAGCTAATGGTGATACCACCCATGCCTTCCAATTAATACTTCTATGAATGTGTTAACAAGATCTTTTGACAGCAGATCTAAACATTTCCTGCCATCTGAGGTGGCTAGATGCAGCTTATTTATGTCAGTGTGGCCACAAGTCCAACATAATAAATTCTGCCATTCTGCAGAGCTTCAAATTTTGAGCACTTTAACAAGGCAATCAAGGCCATGTGTATTCTGGTTCAAACCTAGGGTCGGAGTAAGGAATGCTAAGGCCCGACTGGAACTGTACTTGGCAAGGGGTGCAAAGAACAAGAAAAGCTTCTATGGGTTAATCAACCAGAAAAGGAAAGTTTGAGAGGGTTTACCCTCCTAGTGAGCAAGACAAGCAGCAGTGAACAAATCAAGGTTTTCCATTTCCAGACCAAATCCTTCGGATTTAAATTTTCTTGAAGATGAGTGAGGAAAGGATCTGATATATTTAAATATGTAACATAAACTCTTAAGAGAAGAGTGGGAAGAGAAACCAGCATTATATACTGAACAAAGTGTACTCCAGTTTCGGAGACTGAGATTTAGGTTTAGCAACCTCAGTATATTGGTCTCAGAAGATCCCATTCTGAACTTCACCCTGTGCTATGATACACCATGAACATTGATGACAAATGTAGGCAATGAATCAGGTCATCTTTTGGAAGTCAGACTCAGCAAAATGTGATGTTCTCAAATCTCTGAGGCTTTCTATGGATGAAGCTTATGCAAATTCAGTTTAGCTTCACTTTGAAAAATGTACAAAATACCAGGCTGTGGAAGGAGGTTTGGGAAAAATAAAAGACAGATTTTTCATTTTTATCCAATATGAATTTCTTAGTAGCCTTACAGATTTTGTAGTTTCCATGAAGCTATGAGATACTGAGGATTCTAAGTATCATCATCATAGTATCATAGTCTTGTGCTTGTGTGAAGGAACCTTAGAGATCATCGAGTCCAACCCCCGGGATTCAAGCCTCCCGTGTAGCAGAGTGGCACTTCTACCATTTGTGCCACAGGGGATTCGAACCCAGGCCCCGGTGTTGCAAAGCGGCATTCCTACCACTGCGCCACTGGGGCACACAAGTCTCACAGTGTTGTCTACCAAAGACATCTTATCTCAGGTATCGAGTATCAGGTTATCAGTACTAAAATACAATTTCTTAAATAGAAAACTTGCAATGAGTACTTCAAGTGCAGCTGAATTTTACACTGCCTTTTCTATAATGCTGCTCTTTACCCTAAGGCCAAATTTGGATGGAATGTAACAGACATAAGTCAACTCAGAAACTTTATCTAGCCAACACCTCAGCTAACCTTAATCTATCAATACATGGAGGCTTTTCAAGTCTGGCAATGTCCTTCTGATGACTTTTTTGTTTTACTGCATGACTAGCTCCACCTTCTAAGTTGTCAGATAATGCAAGACATATGAGGAGTAGCTAAGGTCCCTTGGTTTGTTCAGCCCGTAGAAGAGGAAACTGAGAAGAGACCTAATGTTGGCCTACAGCTTCCTCATGAGGGGAGTTCATCTCTACCCTCTAGTGACAGCAAAAGGACGTGAGGGAACAGCCTGAAGTTATGTCAGGGAAGAGTCAGTTTGGACATTAGAAAGAGTATTTTCACCGAGAGGGTGATCAGGCAGAGGAGCAGGCTTCCCAGGGCAGTAGTCATGGCATCAAGCCTGTCAAATTTTAAGAAGCATTTATACAATGCTCTTAGACACAGGGTTTGACTTTTAGGTGGTCCTGTGTGAGGCAAGGAGCTAGACTTAGTGATCTTTGTGGGACCCTTCCAACTCATGATATTCTTTGATTCTAAGTTTGTATAAAGGTACCACAGTTCCCATCTCTCCATGTTTTTGAATGACCCACAAGGAAGCTGATAGGATGCTTTGAACATCTCCCTCACTGCAGTAGTGGTGAAAGAGACTGACAGGTCCTCTATTTGGAAAGGATACTGTAAAAATAATTTATTAGCAAAAAGGAAAATATAAAAGCACTCATGCAATTTAGTATTTATTTTAAGCAGAACAGTAGACAACACAAAGAATATCTGAGGCACCAGAAGGCAGAAGGCTCTCGAAAACAGAGAGCTTTTCCTGCCGTTATTGTTTCATTTTTTCTGGGTTGACATAGCAAATAAGTATCTGCAGAGCTGTTAAAATGCAGTAAAGCTCTGTAGTCAGTCCAAGAAACAATAGAAGTGGGGGAAAAAACAAACAAACAAAAAAAAAAAAACCTTAAATTTTTACCCTTTTCCTTTCTAAATATAATGTTCTCTACTTTGAACTTTGCTCCAGAATCTGGAGTACTTTTTACAGAAAATACAGATGCAGGGGTGCAGCAGATTACGCCAACTTCAGAGATCTATTTAAAACCTGAAGACAGGAAAAATTAAGAACACTCTAATGAGAAAAGACAAGTCTGGGAGGATGATAAGTTTCACACAAAGGAAAACATCAGACTCCAGGATTTTATCCATTACAAACTGAAAAACAGGAAAAAGGATTTCAGTTCCTGATGTGCTTACAATCTGTTAATTCACAATCATGCACAAATTACCAGCTTGTTTGGGAAAATGTTCAGGTTTGAAAGCTGCTGGTTGGATAAAAGCAGTTAGGGAGTGAAATATAAATGCCACTTCCAACCACTGATCAAGTTTTTCTCTTTTTTATTTTCTGATGTCTTCCTTCCAAAGATGAAAGATCAAACCACATTTTGGACATATATAAATAACAGGCAGTGCTGAGGTGCAATTAGTGTATTTTACCCCATGTTACCAAAAGTTTCTACAGCTCTTTCAGAATTGTAGTCGGAGCCCATGGTATTTATGGAATCACTAACATCGTGTTTTGAGAAATGCAAACCTAAAGTAACTGCTTTCAAGTGAAAACTACATATTGCTGTTTTTCAGGATGCAGAGAAATCTGAGTGACAAATCATGCTCATACTAAGTCTATTAGACTACTAGTTTAATAAGGTTTCAGTGTTTTTTCTTTTCAAATTTACACTTTTCCCACAAAAGTTTCCATGTAGCTTCTCCTCCCTTTCCAATATTTGATTTTCTCAAATAAACACTGATGCTTTTGTGACTTAAAGGACTCACAACTGCAGAAGCCATGTAATTTGAAGTGTTTTATGCAGGTATTTATTAGTGGAGAGTTTCAAACTCAGGTCTGACCTGACAGGACTGCTTACCCCAGAGGTTAGATGCAGTTCAATCTCATAACACCTCCTCTAAAGTCAATATAGCAGTTGTGGCAAAAGTTGCACAATGGTCCTGTGGACTGGAGTTTTTGATCTCTTGCAGTCAGCTATGAAAACCAAATAAAAAATGAATGTGTTCTTTACACAGTCCTTTGGTGAGTGTTAAGAGGCATTTTACTCTTAGAGGTGGAAATAAAAAGCTGTACATATCCCTGGACAGTTTGCTGTGGCAGGTCAGCAGTCTCACTCACTACAAACTAGTTATGCAGTATATGATCTCTGTCTGTAGTATATCTATTGTGTAATCCCATAGAGTATGCTATGGCCTACAGGAATTGCAGCTCAATATTTCAAGTAAGTGTCCCATTGCAGTGACATGGCAGGAAAATGAATAATTTTATAACAAAGGCCAGCATCCTGCAAAACAGCTGCTAACTCATTCCTTGGGTTGTTTGACAGGATATATTCAGTAAATATGTAACCAGTCCTCCTCTTCCTATATCCATTTAAGTACATGGAAAACAAAACTATTGATTTCAAGGCCTGTGGAAACAGGATATACACTTCAATGGTGTCAAACTCTTCTGTGTGTAAGAGTGATACCTAAAAGCAATGCAATGTTTATGTCAAAACCTGAATTCTGCACAGAAAGAACAAAGTCCTCATTTCTAGCTTTTCACTCTATAAACTGATGATCAGATATTATGAAGATATCTACACTGTTTGAAAACTGTTTTGATATCAATCATATATAATAATATCTATAACAACTTTGGAATAGCATTCCATTAATTACTTTATTACCTGAATACTTTATATATTGTAATTTTGTGACTGTGTGAATTTACATTTTTAAGTAACCATCTTTATTTTTATTAAATAAATTTTATATTTATTAAAGCCTATGTATAACAATTTAGAATGTCCTTTACCCTCATACTTGTGTGGATAAAAGTGAGACAGTGTCTAGATCTGCAGTAAGCCTACTTGGTTCAGAGAACGTGTTTTTGTTTGTTGAAAAGATAACAGTTTTTGAAATACATCAGTAAGAGATAAAGTGTGAGGATTCATTATTGAATTGTAGAAGAAATGCTACTCTGTTATTCTTATTTATTATCAATAGACATAGAAACAGCCAAATTCTGGAGAGCAAAAAACTTCTGTAGACATTTCAAGAATAAGGAGAATAAGGTATTTCAGGCCAAGTTTCCTCTCACCTGACAAAGGCAAAGAAAAAATGACATTCAATGCCAGAAATAATACACAAAGCATTAACTAATTGTCTTCTGAATATTAAAACTTCAAGTGTTTCTTCTTTTAAATATCAGAGTCCGTTTTTCAGCAAGTATTTGAAAACTTCCTCCTTTTCCTCACTAACTCTGAAGTTATACATAGTTCACAAGGAAGTTATCCGAAATATAGAATGTATGGCATATATGTGTATGCTATACAGCATACAGAAAGGCATGAAATTGAATAATGTTTTTAGTTCTTCAACTTTTAAATTTATATTTTGTCATGTTTGTAAAACCAGTTGGAGGATAGTAGTGTTACCAACCAATGTAGAAGATCTTGTGTAAAGTGTCAACAGGCAACTATAGAGAAAGATTTTCATCACATACTATAAGTTTTCAAAATGAGTAGCTAAGAGATACAGGAGATCCAGCTACATATCTTCAGAGTATACAGGAAAGGAAATATAGTTATACCGTATATATCTATGTAGATTATTCTAAAAAGTAATACCTCCTATTTATTGCTATGGAAACAGCAACAGATGCAAAAAATACATAGAGAAAATTTCTCAGCTACAAAACATTCTTTTTCAACATGGTCATCAACATTATGTGCGCATTCTCATTTCAGTGACTAGAAACAGTGTGCATGTTGCTGTCCTAAAAATTTGCACCATCAGAGGTGGCCTACTGTTTCATAGCTGCTATGCTGGTGCTGTTGCTGAAACACACCACCTACCACCTCATTGTACTAGCATCCTCTATTTGGTCTCCATATTCTGTCAGTGGGTGCCATTTTTTCCATGTGGAAGTATTCAGTTATATACCTTTGCTTCATAAGCACTTCCATGTCAGATGCCAGTTTTGTCAGACTGCCATCCATTGCATGGCAACAAAGTGTGATGGAATATTCATAGGAAGTTTCAGTCTCTGCTACCATAATACTCACATGAGCCTCTCATGTTGTGGGCCAAAATAATATATTAGGAGGTACTGATTTCGCAGCAGCTCTATATTGTTTTTAATGTGAATGAACTAACCAAAGTGAATGGACTTAACCTCTGTGGTCAACAACAGCCTTGGTACCTTGCCTTTTCCTCACATACACACAAATGATGTGCATGACATTCTACTTTCTTTCCATAAACACTGGATAATATATTTTGCATTCAACTATATTTTATGCTGGGAAAGGCACATTTGACTTAGATTTTACCACAAGAATCAGGATCTGTCTATGCTGTAAGTTAAACATGTTTTACACAAAGCATCATCTAAATGACCTGCTCAGGCCTGAAGACCTAGACTCTCACCAGTCTTGCAGAAAGATTCAACATGCTCTTAAGCATATTATCATCAAATCAAGACCTTACTTTTCAAATCCTTAAAAAATACCAGAACTGAATTTTTTTATGTAATTGTTGGAAGAAGGATATTTATAACTTTCTTTGTTTTGACATATAATGCAATTGTTGTTATAATTCAATGTGAATGTGCACCTTTCACTGAGCCAGTTGAAAATCTAGTCATCTTTGCTTAAGCTTTAGGTTTTTTGGCTACTGTTCCTTTTAAGAAAGTATCCTTTTTATGTCAGCATGCCCTCTGTCCTTCTTAATTTAAACATGAAGTAGTTTTTTCTGTGCTCTAGACTCCAGTGGGTGGTTGATGTTTGGAATACAGATATAATCAAATCAAAGCAATTCTCATTTGTCTTTCATTTTAAATTTAAACATTTCAAAATATACAACTACATTTATGGGAATTAAAATGAAGTATAAATTAATCATCTCTCTCACACACTTCTCTCCCTCTTTCTTTCTTCCTGTCTTATTTGGATTCTCTTTCACTCTCATATAATTTAACTAAAATTATGTAATCTTCTACAGTTTGATCAGACCAATTAGCAAAGGTCAAGAATAAATGCATAGTGTACTGAACCATTCTTATGTAATCAAGGAATTAATCTGTTTTTGTTATTTCTATTGACAGCTCTCTTCCAACTCACAGCCAGCTGGCAATTAATAGAATCACATTTATAGCAGGCAATGGGGAGAAATCAGCTTCGTGTAGCCACTCTTGCACCAGACATATGTGCATCTGCTTTACATATGCCTGCATTGTGTGTGCATTAATATTACTACTGAACGTAAAACATATGCATCTTTTTCTCCCTGTGTGCCAGTTCAAGACATACACAATATATTTCCCAATATTTAGCTTCAAATATTAGGACATACTGTCAATTTTTCTTTAAATGATTTTATCCCTGATTTCATTAGAAGCAGTCCAATTGCCACTGAGCATACTGAATAGCATGTTCAATTTTAATCCTACATTTCTAAAGGAAGACAAAGGAACAAACAAAACAAGATAAAAACAGCAAAACATGCAAGGGAGACGGTCACACCTGAAATGCATACAAACTGTATTCAGAATAGTTGAGAGTTATTAGAAAGCAGGAAAAATAAATAAATGAATACACACAGTGCTATTCTGACAGTTTCCCAGGGTCCCCATCCAACATAGACTAGATCACAAGGTATATATACATATATACCTTGACTGCAAATTATTGCTCAGTTTAGAACCAAAGTCCATGAGTTTTCATAGTATTGAACAAAGCAAGTCCTTAAAATTTAGCAGTCTGTGTTATCTGTAGTGTAGTTACAGGCAAGATTTGTTCAAGTAACTGATACACTTACTAGCTACTCTAAGTTAGAAAACTCTAAGTGGAAAATAATATGGTACAGACTCTTGTGAGTGCTGTGGTTTTCATCAGATAAGGTTTTTCTCTGCAAATCTCTCTTGTAAAGGAAGAAAAAAAATTAGCCCACCTCTGAGGGATTTTTTCCCCCAACAGTCTATGTAGGCAATTATATATATTACATAAGTCTCTCTGAAAGTAATGCTTTCAATTTATTTCCATGGAAAGGACAATAGATACAAAGAGCACAAGAACTCTATCTCATAAAAAATACCAGCTACAAAACATTCTTTTTAATGCATAATCCTTATGCATTTTTTGCCAATGATGAACAAGAATCTGCACGCAACACTCATATATATCTGCACTAGTAGCTGATCCACTGCCACTGTCATCACTGCTGAAACATACTACCCATCTCCTAACTGCACTCACAACTGCTTTTTGGGCTCCATAAATGTTCGGCAAGCATCAATTAAGTTCTATGAGTGTATTTTTTCCTCATGGAGGAATTCAGCCACACATTTTTACTTCATACGCACTTCCATGTCAGACTCAATTTGTCAAATTGTCCTTTTGCTGCCATGTGTCACACAGAAGGTTCAACCCCTACTACAGTACCACCAACATCCATCTCTGACATTGTGAGCCAATATGACAAAATCAGAGTCGTTACTTTCAGAGCAGCCCTCATAAAATAAATATATTAAAATAAAATAAATACTCCTTCACCATGTACTGTTATAACTACAGTAATGCTGCATGAATGAGTTGACTTCTAGATCTACTAGTTATCTTAAATAATGATGACTCCTAATGTAATCATGGCAAACATAAATTTGTTCCACATAGTGTCAGCTATGTTAGATACATTCCAGAAGTACAGTTGCTGTCTTACAAAGAAGGAAAAAGTTCAATTTACTTAATGATGAAGGAAGTCAATTTACACTGAGTCTAAGTCTCAATCATAGGCTAAGTAGTATTCATATTTTTTTTCCTTCTGTTTATAAGAACACTGATAATGCACAGGCCTTAGAAATTAGAGGGGAAATATTTCTTATAATTGAAAAGCAAATGCATCTGTGCAAAGACAAAATGTTTTTTAAGAGATAATTCTTGACTTTTGCAGACAGTCATTTACTCAGAATTCCACTGAAGCGTAAAGTGATTATTACAGCATCCTAGGTTTTCTTTTTCTCCAGATATAAGGGAGCACATTGCAACAACTGGCCAATAGGCTATCAGATCAACTTTCTACAGCTTTTTCTTTGTCAGTCTATTCAGGCCAAATCCTCAAATTCAGTTAGAGCCTCAAGATATCAATGAATGCTAATGGAATTGAGCCTGAAATTATGTTCTTCAGTAAGGTAGTCTGTTGTCCTGTCTTTCCATTTATTTCCAGAGCACTTTCCATTTATCATTGCTTGGGTAGCTACACTATGCATAACATATATAACAGGAATAATAATAAATTACGTCTGTAACCATGAAATACTGCATACGGCTTATCAAGGTCACAGAACAGTAATTTCACAATAAAGAGAAGCTGTCATGACAGAAATACAAATCTGATTTATTATTATTATTATTATTATTATTATTATTATTATTATTATTATTATTATTATTATTAAATTTAGAAGCTAACTGAGGGCTCGTAGATGGAAACATTGGATAAATAGTTGCTAATACAGAGGAAACCCCAAATGTAAAAAGTTCCTTACAACACTAAGTCTTTGTATTGCTTAGCTGAAGCATTTTTTTTAATGTAGGATCATCTAGCATCAACAGGTGATGTTTTTACATTCTACTGGAAAGGATGAATATATTAATATGTAGTTAGAATTAAAAACACTATAGAGAAGACTTTTTGTATTAATATACATATATAAAATCATATAAGTAATAGTAGTATACTAAATTCTAATGAAAAAATCACAAGCATTTCCTGAAGAAATCCAAATTTGCTGTTTATCCATTCGTTTCACTTCCATCATAACATAATGTTATGCAAGCCAAATACACTGTCAGAGCCTGCTCATCTTGAATGTTATTGTTTTCATAATAACTCCAAATATTCCAAGTTCAGTCTTCCAGCCAAGTCAATGTAAGAATTCTTAATGTTGTATAATAGTTCCTCAGGTCTTTCCTATGCAAGATAAAAGTAGGCAAGGTGTATCTTAGTTATCATGGAGTGTGCAATAAAGGAAGGAGGTAAAACAATGCAATTTTTTATTACCTTCAGGTTTTTCACTTAGAATTATTATTTGTGAAGTGTCTGAACTCTAAACACACTTTTGATATTTGAATCTAGTTCTGAAGAAAGAAAAAAAAAAGAGGGAATGGTACGTATTATGTGGTTGCTACAATGTCCAACTTTAAATCAATTCTTACATACAAATTTGCTTGATATTAGTTTTATATGATGAAGTTATTACTAAAAGTCAAAAAAAAAAAAAAAAAGTATGGATTATTTATTCAGTGTGCTGAAGAAAAAAATGAGAAAAGTAAAATGTAGCCACAAATAAATACTTCCACAATTGATTAGAAATTAGACTACTTTTTAAAAGTTATTTTCATTCTGTGAGAGAAATGAAGTAATACATTTCCACAGTGAAGCAAAAATAATACATCACCTCATACAGTAAATGTTCAAAGGATCTCTTCTAACACAGTTTTCTTAGATAGGTTAGATAGATGCTAAAAGGCAAAGAAGGATTTACCTTGGATGCTTCATAGTGGATGCAGGGGGTTTCCAGTCAGTATTTTATTTGGTTGTAAAGTAGTTGGGAACTGTTAGAAAAGGAGCATAACATTCAAACTTGTTAATATTACCTTTTTTGTTGTTTTTGTTGTTGTTTTTTAACAAAGTGCAGAAATCATGGCAATTTATTTGTATGATAATGAGAACTAAAAAGTATTTTTTCACATTTAAATATTAAAGATTATATTTGATAGATTATTTAATATTTTATGCCCAATTATGGGTATTTCACTCTTTAATATTAAATACCAATTAAAATGTGATCATCATTTACAATAAAATATGTGCATTTTGCTAACTCAATAAGCGTGAGGACTTGAGATCCAAACAGCTGAGCTGCTAGAGATTTCTCCTATGGTTACAACTGCATTGTACTGACAAAGTAGTTACTTGAATGCCTAACATATGGATCACAATTTTTCTATAATCATCCCATTTGATATAAAGGTCCATGATCTCGAAACACTGTTTACAAGAAAATCTGTTTTCCTATAGTCTACTATTCCACAAATAAGCAGAAAAAGAAAAAAATTACTGAAGATGAATATCAAAGAAATATGATGGGAATATATCATCTGAAGTTTGTGCACAGTGTGTCATCTACCTATTACCAAGATAAATTTAGAGCTGATGTGCAAGTGCACATTTTCATGTATTTCCTCTACAGAACATATATGTTTTATACTGGGACTACTGCAATGGAAAATATTGGTAAACATGAAGTACCAGGTTGCTATCAGGACTCTTAGGGTACCAATAAATTTTACTGTCCATGTCTATGGCTCAGGACTCAATTACAGGTCACCCCAGGATCATCATTCCATGTCCTTGTGATGCTGTATAAGAGCTGGCCTCCAACCTTGGCTCTGGCCCACCCTTCTTTGCCATCAGCTCATCTCCCTGGATGTTTCCTGAACCTATTATATCACTTGTCTTCTCTAGACTGTCAATAAACCCCATTGCAAATACTTGATTCTGCCCACCATGTGCAGACTGTATGGTTGATTCACCTTCAAGTTCTGGCTTTGCATCCTTCATGGAGTATGTGCCCGCTTGCATTGCATAGTGTGACTTTTCTACACTTCATGCCATTTGAGCATATGGTTGACACTGGATAGTTGCGAATGTGTGAATACACAAGAGAGGAAAAAATGCTTCTGTTAAGTGCAATAGTAGTATTAAATTATAAAGGGAAGCATTTTCCGAGGTATTATACACTTCATGAGAAAAATGAGAAATTTCCACATGCAGAAGGCACTAAATATAAGAGCTGACCAGTTTTTAGGAAAACTACAGATTGAAAAGTCCTGCAAGGACAGGAAATGGAAATAAACCATATATTGTGTATTTTTGGTTGAAGTTGAATAGAAACTTTTGATTTTAAGAAGATAGATGGCTAGAAGGCTAGCCACAAAGCATAATTGGAATGTTATCACAAAATTAGCAGAAAGTCTTAACACTGGAGTCTATTTTATGTTTCATGTCATTGAACATTTTTTATTTAAAACTGGAAATGACAGATACAACAATATGCTAAACAAAGTGAGGAACAGGGGCAATAATTGTTATAGAAAAATCTTAGAATAAGATTAGAGTCAACACAGACAGATGCTCTATTTGTAAAGGAGGAAGAAATAATCCAGTATCAGATCCTGCCAGGAAGTGCAGAGAACTTCAGAGCAGATGCAAGATCTTTGTGCCTAAGGACCGGTCCGTAAATGAACATACAGGAAAACACTTATGTGAATATTAGGTTATAACCTGTGACAGAGCAACTAAGTGATGAATACAATGTTATCTATCTATCTATCTATCTATCTATCTATCTATCTATCATCTATCTATCTAATCTATCTATCTGTATATGTATATATAAAAGGATATGTGATTTTAAAGTTACGTATGCCCTGAGTAACACAATCCATGTGCCTGATCTGCTCTGTTTGCAACTAGACTGGGTTTCAGTGCACTCCATTGCAAAGTAGCATATTTCAAAGCACCACTACATGAAAGAAGATTGAGAAGAAATATCAGCAAGAGCACTGTTATTGTAGTCAGTAACACTTTTTCTGAGCCTGGCCCTACAGATATGAACAGAATTCTGTTTGGGAATTTAACACATTTCTAAGGAGACGTGCCCGGTGAATACGTAGCTCAAAAAATTGTGCTTAAAAAGTAAGGTCAAATGAACCATATTGAAAAAGAGCAAATCTCGTGACTTGGAAACATTTGTATTGTCAAGGAGAAGGAAGAATTTCTAAGAAATAATCTGGGATAGTCTATATTTATAATGTATCTATATATTTTTTAATTTATTATTATTTTTTAATCATGTATTCTACTTGGATTCACTTTAATCTCTACTAGATAGAAAATATATGTTTAGCAAAGAGTCACTGAGGCTGCAGTTTGTGCACTCAGGTGTACTGTGTTCTCTAGGTCATTTGTAGGTGAAAGAGTATCAGGAGCAGAACAGCCTTCATCCATACCTACACTGCCTGTAGCTCTGCCATCAATATATTTGAGTTTTCATTTTCCTTAAATTTCTTCTTTTCCTTGCCTTATTCATGTTAAAACGGATACTAAATTTACTCCAGATCCAGTCCAGCATATGCAGGCTATCATCATCATGTATATTTAACACTTTGAAAGGCAAGATGCTGTTAATAGACTGCTATAATTCTACCTTTTTTTCTTCTTCCTTCCTACATAAACACTCTCTATGCAGAGGAATTAAGTTACCTATTCAAATAATAGGCAATTGTAACTTCATTTGAAAAGAGAGTAAAATTTATTTTTTATTTTAATTATGTTGTTAGCTTTTACATATCAAAAACATGAAAACTGAAACTGCTTCTACAATTAGAAGATAAACTAATATAAAATGAATGCATTGATTCTGTATATTAGAATTTTGTGAGCAGAGTTTTAAATATTGATCTGAATATTTCGAATTGAAAACTGTGTCGAAATAGTTCAAAACCCATTTCCTTTTCTAAATGATTTCTGGACATCTTGTCTAGAAATTGCAGACAGAACAGGAAAATAAATGAATCGACTAATTAAATAAATAAACAAATAAAAAGAATAATAGCCTTAGAAAATAAAGGATACTAAAAAGTGACCGTTATATCAAACAATAAAGTAAACATTCCTAGGGGAAAAGAAATGTGGAATTTTCAATCAAATTTTAGTTCTGCTCAACATTCAGAGCAGGAGTGATCTCTGGCCATTGTTCAATATGCTGATTGTTCAATCTGCTTGTAGCACTTAGAAGATGAAAGGAAAAAAGCTGCTAAGTACGGTTTCAAATATTCTCAGGCTACATTTTAAGTTTAAACTCTTTTTTTTTTTTTTTTTTTTTTTTTTGAGTCAGAAGCTAACCTTACCAAATGTTACTCACTTCTGATAACCAAGTTATCAAGTTATTGCAGTTACTCTGCATGTCTGAGTAGATCCCAACTCAAAATGCTGGAATGACAGTCACCCTTTTGAAATTACTTACTCATAACTAGCTAGATATGTTTTAATATCTTTCTTTATTCTAATCTGCAAACCACATGAAATGCTAAATATTCTAACAAATGCCTTAATGGCCATTCTGTCCTGGTTGGCATGAACTGAGAAGCACAGAACACAAGATCAGCTCTCAAGAGGGATCTTGCATCACCTCATACAGGCTGTACACAGTGGCAGAGAGCCATGTGACACCCCGTAAACTCCCAAATGAATATAAGAATAAAACAGCTACTTAAAATACTACTATTTATGTATTCCAGTCTTGACTGTTGAAAGAAATATTTCCTAGTCCACTGGGACACTGTTTAATTCACTGCTTCTTCTTGCTTCCTTAGCTATTAATTGCTGCCTCTTTGCTAAACACAGTGCTTCAGCGTATCCTGATTTATGTGTGCAACAGTTCAGGAGGCTGATGGCACCACTGGCTGTGGCCATAGGAATTTGAATTTGGAACTTTAAAAAAAAAAAAATCAAACAAACAAAAAAAACAAAAAAAAACAAAAAAAAACGTGTAAAGCATTCATAACAAACAGTGACAAATAAACTCAGAGATTTGACTAAAAACTTCTCTCAATTAAATCTTAGTCTTATTTCCTAATAGTACAATCATAGAATCATAGAATCACTCCGGTTGGAAAAGACCTCAAAGATCATTGAGTCCAACCACAAACTAACCACACTACCCTAACCAACATCCCTCCACTAAATCATGTCCCTGAGCACCACATCCAAATGGTCTTTAAACATGTCCAGGGATGGTGACTCAGCCACTTCCCTGAGGATCCTACTCCAGTGCTTCACAACCCTTTCTGCAAATATGTCTCTCCTGATATCCAATTTAAACTTATCCTGGTGCAACTTGAGTCCATTTCCCATCGTCCTGTCAGCTGTCACCAGTGAGAAGAGATGAACCCCACTCTCACTGTAAGCACCTTTCAGACATCAGAAGAGAGCAATAAGGTCCCCCCTCAGCCTCCATTTCCCTAGACTAAACAGTCCCAGTTCCTTTAGTCTCTCCTCATAAAGCATATTCTGCAAGCCCTTCACAAGCCTTGTTGCCCTTCTTTGGACCTGCTCCAGTATCTCAATGTCCTTTCTGTATTAAGGTGCCCAAAACTGAACACAGTACTGAGGTGAGACCTCATCAGTGCTGAGTACAGGAGCAGGGTTACTTCCCTAGTCCTGCTCATCACACTACTCCTGGTGCAACTGAACTTTAGCAAACTTATATCAACAATAGACATTACAGCCTACAAAGCTCATAAACTTAACCTTCCTAATTATAGCAGAGGTTAAGGGATGTTGACAAGCCCTCATTTGACAGTGAGACTGGGGAGGCATGTCTTTCCTGAATCAGGGGGACAATGCTGGCAGTGTCCCAAAGGATGGAGTCAAGGCAAGTGATAATACAGCTCAACTGCAATGGCAAATGGGTAACTGTATTTTGGCTTTAAATTACAGTGCACAGTTTGTATTAAGAATAGAGAGTAATTTATGCATTATACATAGTGTAAGTCCTCTCCTTCCTTTCTTCATAAAGATGTGTGGAACTTGTTTCTCTGGGACAATATTTATGTAGAAACAAAGAAAAAAGGTCTACAATAAGTATCATGTTAGTTAGAATAGTGAAACACATTCATAGCACTAATTTTCATTTACTTGGAGTCTAAACATAGAATGATGCATATGAAGTTTTCAATGGAAATTATGGTAGTGAAATTAGAAAACTACTATTGGCAACAATAAATCTTTAGTTATCCAGTCTGAACATTTTACATATTCTATAAGTGTAAGCTTTGTGTGCAGCTGAAATGGGATCACTAAACTCAACACCCCAGAGATGGAAAAATATTCAGAAATCAGTATACTTACAGCAAACATTCCACCTTCCAGGCAAAACAGAAATGAAGTATTGTGAAAGCATTCATATGCTGTAAAAGAAGTAAAAAGGAAATAACTGCAGGAAAAGTAGTTGAAGACACATAAGTAGAAACCTGCAATTGCTTTATTGGTTGCTTGAACAAGACTGGAGAGGACAGAGCTTAGAGGGCTCATTCTGTCAGTGATGGCTTTCTTTCAATTATAGTTCATTCTAAATAATTTCATGACCTGAAACTGCTGTAGTAGTGATGAGAAAGGACTCCAAGTATTTCTACACATTGAGTACATGTAACGACTTAAGTACGCTGTATTTTCTAAAGGTGCTATGTGATGCCTGGATCTAATTAGAATTTACCAACCCAATTAAATCAATCTAACTTATTTAGAATTATTACTCTCATACTGCCAGTCCTCTAGTTCCATTAAAAAACAAAAACAAAACAAAACAAAGCAAACAAAAACAAAACAAAACAAAACAAAAACACTTTTACTTTTGGTGTTGCAGTTCTTTATGGAAAGAAAGCTTTCTACCAAAAAAAAATGCAGAAGATTTTGAAAAGCTTTTAATTTTAAAGGCTGTATATCTGATTTTAGGAATGTGGAATAAAAGTTTAGCTGTACAAATGACTATAAGAAGTCTAAATTGTACTTAAATAGTGGTCCTTCCCTGATAGGCCAGTATGGCCAGAGGTTCACTGCCGCAATTAGGGAAGTGCAGTAGGGAAACAGATAACTTGGTATGATAAGCATGTTTTGTATCACATTTTTCAGATGTACTCATATTGTAACTGAATTTATCTCTGCAACTCACACATTCTTTATCTTGTGTTCTTTCTTCCCAGAAAAGTATGCCACTGTTGCTTCTGCTACTCAAAGGCCTATGTTGCTTAAGAGTTCAAAAGATTTGACTAGTAAATTGCATTATACTGAGCATACCATTAAGCCTTCCTTTAAGTGCTTCTTGGACAGACACATTTCCTTTTCCTGTGCACCAGTTCAGTCTACAGGAATTGTTTTGGCATTCAGATATCGTTTGTTCTATTTTAAGCAGTATACAGCTTAAAAACAAAACAAAATGAAAAGATGTATTGCTTGTAATGCATATGTTCTGACTTCTGGGAATTAATGTTCTGCTAGTTAAGTGGGTACAGTGTACCCTGTCTGTCAAATTTCAATTCCCTTTGTCCCTGGAGAACAATAAATCAGGGACAAATGTTAACCACTTGAGTCATCTAACTGAACTTGCAGCTCATATGCTAAGTTAATCTTTCAGAATCCAATCAAGCAGTAAATGTCTACATATATTTGTGGTTTAAAATTTAATGAACATGATCGCCTCTGATGCATTGAGGGTTTTGTTTGTTCATCTTTCAAGAAGGGAATAATACATAGTTGCTATATAGAATTAGAAGGATATTACCATTTTTTTTCTTATTTTTCTGAACAGAAATAAATTTGAGAAATTTCATAAAAATGTCTGGATGTGTTTATATTATAACTATCATATGTCATTTTCATAAGCAATTATGTAATGGCCACAAATCAAATGGTTTTAGTGTGGGGAAAAAAAGAAATCTTCCCTTCTACTCAGAGAGAAATCCTCACTGGATTCTATCTGGAGATATGTGTACTTTAAAAGTAAACACAAATTTGCCTAACACATGGATAGACTCAGTTGATGAGGAATTCACACAATGAAAGATCAGCTTTAGGAACTACAAAAGTAACTCATATTCAGCACACAAACTGTTAACACACTGTCATGGTTTAATAATTTTGTATTTTTTGCTATCAGTATTCCACATCATAACATCATATTAAGCATGAATAATTTTACTGAATCTGCAACTTACAGAAGAAGACTACATCTCCCAGGGAACAACACGATAGGTCACGGGACCTGGACTCTATATTAACTCTGTCGCAGAACAGACTGAGGTCTTTCGAGTTCTGGCGTTCAGGGGAGTGTGTGGGAGCCTTCAGCCGTTCGCCTAGATTCACAGTAGGCCTCTCGGTTACGGGACTCATTCTCTCTCCTATTTTGCTTGATTCGTTAGCTCAATTTCAATTATATTGTATTATATTGTGTTATCCTGTATTTCGATATAGTATTTAGTAAATAAGTGTGCCTCCTTAGATCGTTGCCGCTGTTTTCTTTTCCTAATTAACTTTTTCCTTTCGGCCTAGGGTCCCTCCGGGGCCTACGGCCCCCTGTCACGGACGCAGGTGGATTTTTAGTTCAAACCGTGACAGATTTTGGTGGAGAATGCGGGCAAATTGAGTTGCTGTTTTTCTGTGTTTTCTTCTGTTGCTCTTTTAGCTTTTAACAGAGCTACGAGTTTTTTTTCCCTGTTAAGGAGCTATCTCGTGTTTGCGATTCTGCACCTGCGAGCTTGACCTTGAAAGTCCAGGCGGACTGCCAATACTCCGGTATATTTTATAAACACTGCTGAGCTTTGTTTTCTTTTACTTTTCTCTCTCTATTGGAGGAAAAAAAAAAAAAATGTTTTCTCTACTAAATTTGTTTTACCAGGGACTGTGTGCCATTGGTTCCTTTTTTGAGACTCAATCTGGTACGAGAAAGAGAGTCTTAGAGCTGACGCAGCAAAACTTTGGGATGAGAAGGTAGAGAGAGAAAAAGCTTTTGAAGCTGAGAGAAAAGATCTCCTGTACCAACGAGACTCAATCTGGTACGAGAAAGAGAGTCTTAGAGCTGACGCAGCAAAACTTTGGGATGAGAAGGTAGAGAGAGAAAAAGCTTTTGAAGCTGAGAGAAAAGATCTCCTGTACCAACGAGACTCAATCTGGTACGAGAAAGAGAGTCTTAGAGCTGACGCAGAAAAACTTTGGGATGAGAAAAGCTCCCTGCAATCCCAACTCAACACTCTCCAGTCTGAGCACAGCGCCCTCCGGTCCGAGCACGACACTCTCCAGTCCGAGTACAGCGCCCTCCGGTCCGAGCATGACACTCTCCAGACTGAGCGCGATGCCCTCCGGTCCGAGCACGACGCTCTCCAGTCCGAGCACGGCGCCCTCCGGTCCGAGCACGACGCTCTCCAGTCCGAGCACGGCGCCCTCCGGTCCGAGCATGACACTCTCCAGACTGAGCGCGATGCCCTCCGGTCCGAGCATGACACTCTCCAGACTGAGCGCGATGCCCTCCGGTCCGAGCACGACACTCTCCAGTCCGAGTACAGCGCCCTCCGGTCCGAGCATGACACTCTCCAGACTGAGCGCGATGCCCTCCGGTCCGAGCACGACACTCTCCAGTCCGAGCACAGCGCCCTCCGGTCCGAGTATGACACTCTCCAGTCCAAACACAAAGACCTCCAGTCCAGGTACGACAATCTCCGGGCAGCGCGCAGCGCCCTCCTGTGTAAGCACAACGCTCTCCAGTCTGAGCACGACGCCCTCCAGTCTAGTTATAACGTCCTCAGGGCAGAATGCGACACCCTCAAGTCTGAACCGTATGTACTCCAACTTAACCAACCACCGGGGGCACCAGATACAATGTTGGTTGCCCCTGTAAGAGGGCGAAAAACAAAACGAGTTTCAACTCAGATAGAGAAAATGCAGGAGTTAGAAGAGCGGAGGGAGTTAGGAGAGCAGGACTCAGGAGAGCAGGGGGACTCAGGAGAGCAGGGGGACTCAGGAGGTCAGGGGGACTCAGGAGAGCAGGAGGAGTCAGAAGACCAGAGGAAGTCGGCGGAGCAGAGGTTGTTAGAGCAGTATAAGAAGATGTTAGAGGAGGAGAAGAAGTCAGAGGAGCAGAGAAAGTTAGGAGAGAGAAAGTTAGGAGAGAGGAAGAAGGAGGAAGGTCGCCTGGAGGAAATAACACAAGCGTCAGAGTCAGGGTCAGAGTCAGACGAGGAGCCAAAAGCTAAATTTTCTTTACGAGAATTTCTCGAGTCCAAACTTATAGATGGGGCAGCCTCATCAACACAGCTGCCAACATCAACACCTGGGACTCTTGATAGAGCAAAAGGTGAGCAAAGTATTACGACCATTATTGATCGATCTTTTAAACTGAGTGAAATTCGAGATCTGAGAAAGGATTTCACACGTCAGCCAAAAGAAAATATGGTCACTTGGTTACTTCGCTGCTGGGACAATGGTGCCAACAGTGCGTGGCTCGATGGCAGTGAAGCTCGCCAACTGGGTAGCATTTCCAGGGACTCACGTGTGGACAGAGGTATAGGCACATGCCAAAATCGGTCCTACACCCTCTGGAAGCGGATGTTGATAGCGGTAAGAGATAGATTCCCCTTTAAACGGGACTTGGAGCCTGAGAAAAAGAAATGGACTGATATGGAGAAAGGTATCCAATTTTTGAGAGAAAGGGCTCTGGTGGAAATGCTCTACAGCCCCCAGTTCAATCGTAACAATCCAAACCAATTACATGATCCTGAAGCAGTCCACGTTCCACGACAAATGTGGCGTGACTTTACAAAGGCAGCTCCAGAAAAGCATGCCAGTGCACTTGCATTGGTATATGGCAAAGGGGAAAGAAAGCCCCCTGTAAATGAGCTAATTAGCAGACTTCAGGAGCTTGAATTATTTATAAGCGCTACAGAAGTTAAGCTTTATACTTCAGCCATTGTCCAAATGGGAAAAAAAATAGTGGAAAGGTTAGACAAAGTGGAGGAAACACAAAATGATATTATTGACAAATTGGCTAATGTGCCTGATGTAGATGAATCCACGGTGGTACCAGATGATGGAAACCAGGATTTCCACGATCGCCTATTGAGAGAGCTAAACAACATGAGTTCCTCTCGACCTGTATCATCGAAAATCTCAACCATAAAAAAGAGACGTCCTCGTATTCAAGCAAATGACAACGATAAGACACCTCGTATTCAAGCAAACGACAATGATAAGACCATACGTTTTGCTTTGTTGTATTTCTTGAGTAATCATGGGGAGGATATAAAGAAGTGGTATAACTCATCCACTTCTGCACTTCAGGCACGAGTGAAAGAATTACAATCCAAAACAACCACCAAGGTGAACTCTTCCAAACGGGGGAAAGTTCCAGTTGCTGCAAGCCGCCGAGGTAAACAATAGAGGGGCCCTGCCCCCAGCCAGGGGGGGGAAAGGGACAATAGAGTATACTGGACTGTGTGGATTAAGTGGCCTGGCACATCTCGACCACAGAAATATAAAGCCTTGGTGGACACTGGTGCACAATGCACCCTAATGCCCTCAAGTCACCAAGGGACACAACCAATATATATCCATGGAGTGACTGGGGGTTCCCAAGAATTGACTATGTTGGAGGCCGAAATAAGCCTCACTGGTAAAAACTGGCAGAGACACCCTATTGTGACTGGTCCAGAGGCTCCATGTATACTGGGAATCGATTACCTTAGGATGGGATATTTCAAGGATCCCAAGGGGTATCGATGGGCCTTTGGGATAGCTGCTGTAAACACAAATGGTGTTAAGCAGCTGTCAACTTTACCTGGTCTGTCAGATGATCCTTCTGTTGTGGGGTTGCTCCAGGTAAAAGACCAAGAGGTACCAATTGCCACCAAAGTGGTTCACAGACGGCAGTACCGCACCAATAGGGACTCATTGCTCCCCATTCACAAGCTAATTCGCCAATTAGAAAATCAGGGAGTGATTAGCAAAACGCACTCGCCTTTTAACAGCCCCATATGGCCAGTGCGTAAAACCAGTGGGGAATGGAGGCTGACGGTAGATTACCGTGGCCTGAATGAAGTTACACCTCCATTAAGTGCTGCTGTACCAGACATGCTAGAACTCCAGTATGAACTGGAGTCAAAAGAAGCTAGGTGGTATGCCACCATTGATATTGCTAATGCCTTCTTTTCCATCCCATTGGCTGCAAAATGTAGGCCACAGTTTGCTTTTACCTGGAGAGGTATTCAGTATACCTGGAACCGTTTACCCCAGGGGTGGAAGCACAGCCCAACAATTTGCCATGGATTGATCCAAGCTGTTTTGGAACAGGGTAATGCTCCTGAGCACTTGCAGTATATTGATGACATTGTGGTGTGGGGCCATACAGCAGCAGAGGTTTCCAAGAAAGGGAAACAGATAATCCAAATTCTTTTGAAAGCTGGTTTTGCCATTAAGCGCAGCAAGGTGAAGGGGCCTGCCCAGGAAATCCAGTTCTTAGGCATAAAATGGCAAGATGGACGTCGTCACATCCCAGCAGATGTGATTGACAAAATCACTGCTATGTCTCCGCCCACAAATAAAACAGAGACCCAATCTTTTCTGGGAGTAGTGGGCTTTTGGAGAATGCATGTCCCAAACTACAGCCACATAGTGAGCCCTCTCTATCAGGTAACACGGAAGAAGAATAATTTCTCATGGGGTCCTGAGCAGCAGCAGGCTTTTGAGCAGATAAAACAAGAAATAGCCCGTGCCGTGGCCTTGGGGCCAGTACGGACGGGACAGGATGTGAAGAACATCCTCTACACTGCTGCTGGAGAGAAAGGTCCCACCTGGAGTTTGTGGCAAAGAGCCTCAGGAGAGACCCGAGGCCGACCCCTAGGATTTTGGAGTCGAGCATATAAAGGGTCTGAGGAGCGCTACACTCCAACTGAGAAGGAGATCTTAGCCGTGTATGAGGGGGTTCGGGCTGCTTCTGAAGTAGTTGGGACAGAGGTTCAGCTTCTTCTAGCACCTCGCTTGCCAGTAATAAACTGGATGTTTAAAGGACAGGTTCCCTCCACCCATCATGCTACTGATGCCACTTGGAGTAAGTGGATTTCATTAATTACTCAACGAGCTCGAATGGGAAAACTCAGCCGTCCTGGAATTCTAGAAGTGATCATGGACTGGCCTGAGAGTAAAAAAATTGAAACACCACCTACAGAAGAGGTATCACGTGCTAAAGAGGCACCACCATACAATGAGCTACCAGAAAACGAAAAGAAATTTGCCCTATTCACAGACGGATCATGTCGTATTGTAGGGAAGCATCGCAGATGGAAAGCTGCTGTATGGAGCCCCACACGACAAGTTGCAGAGGCCACCGAAGGTAAAGGAGAATCAAGTCAATTCGCAGAGGTAAAGGCTGTTCAGCTGGCTTTAGATGTGGCTGAACGGGAGAGGTGGCCAATGCTTCATCTTTATACTGATTCATGGATGGTGGCAAATGCCTTATGGGGGTGGTTGCAACAGTGGGAAAATGATAATTGGCAACGAAAGGGTAAACCTGTTTGGGCTGCTGAACTGTGGAAAGACATTGCTGCCCGAATAAGGAACATTGTTGTAAAGGTGCGCCATGTAGATGCTCATGTGCCTAAAAGTAAGGCTACTGAAGAACATAAAAATAACCATCAGGTTGATCGAGCTGCCAAAATTGAGGTGGCTCAAATAGACTTGGACTGGCAGAACAAGGGTGAATTATTCCTAGCTCGGTGGGCCCATGAGACTTCAGGTCATCAAGGAAGGGATGCAACATATAAGTGGGCCAGAGACCGAGGGGTGGACTTAACTATGGACGCTATTGCTCAAGTTATTCATGATTGTGAAACATGCGCCATAATTAAACAAGCCAAGAGGATGAAACCTATTTGGGGGGAAGGGCGATGGCAAAAGTATAAATATGGAGAGGCATGGCAGGTTGATTATATCACCTTGCCACGATCTCGCAATGGTAAGCGTTATGTACTCACCATGGTGGAGGCAACCACTGGGTGGCTCGAAACATACGCAGTACCCCATGCTACCGCCCGAAACACCATATTAGGGTTGGAAAAGCAAATCCTGTGGCGGCATGGCACTCCGGAAAGAATTGAATCAGATAATGGGACCCATTTTAAAAATTCCCTTGTAACCACTTGGGCCAAAAATCATGGCATTGAGTGGATATACCATATTCCCTATCATGCACCAGCTTCTGGTAAGATTGAACGATTCAATGGGTTATTGAAAACTATGTTGAAAGCAATGGGTGGCGGAACGTATAAAAATTGGGAGAACCATTTAGCAGAAGCCACCTGGTTGGTCAACACTCGAGGATCTAGTAATCGTAATGGTCCTAACCAATCCAGCTCCCTACGTACCGTGGAGGGAGATAAGGTTCCTGTAGTACACATAAAGAGTGTGTTGGGAAAAACAGTTTGGGTCCTTCCAGCGTCTGGAAAGGGCAAACCTCTCCGGGGTACTGTCTTTGCCCAGGGACCTGGGTGCACGTGGTGGGTGATGGACAAAAATGGGAATGTTCAATGTGTACCACAAGGGAATTTGATGTTGGGGGAGTGCAGCCAATGATTTTCCTGTAGATATATAGGTAGAGTCTCAGAAAATATTTCAATTGGTTACAGAATAGTTCAATTAGGTATAGGACTTAAGATAGAGTGGATCAATGTTAAGGAAACACTTTTCTCTATATACCTTAATTAGGCATTCTGTAAGCAAGTTTTCCATCTGGACTCTATATCCTGCACTGGCCATGCATGTGTAGAGCACACATGGAAAGAAGTATAAGTCAAAAGGAAATCTGCTGTGGTGGCTGGGAAAGGATGAGTGCACCTTGATGTGGGGGACGCCCTACTAGCGCTGCCTTTCCCCTCTACCGCTGACATGTTTTCCTTTTTCTGGCAGTTTTGCCATTTTCTCAAAATTAATAAATAGTAGGTTAGGTTATAGAGTTTTGTTCTCAACTTAGGGATTTGTATGGAATAAATATAAATTGTTGAGAAAAATAAGGTTGCTGATTATTCACAATTATACATATGAGTGTGTATGTATGTATAAACATAATGTAATGATGTAGAATAAGGGGTGGAATGTCATGGTTTAATAATTTTGTATTTTTTGCTATCAGTATTCCACATCATAACATCATATAAAGCATGAATAATTTTACTGAATCTGCAACTTACAGAAGAAGACTACATCTCCCAGGGAACAACACGATAGGTCACGGGACCTGGACTCTATATTAACTCTGTCGCAGAACAGACTGAGGTCTTTCGAGTTCTGGCGTTCAGGGGAGTGTGTGGGAGCCTTCAGCCGTTCGCCTAGATTCACAGTAGGCCTCTCGGTTACGGGACTCATTCTCTCTCCTATTTTGCTTGATTCGTTAGCTCAATTTCAATTATATTGTATTATATTGTGTTATCCTGTATTTCGATATAGTATTTAGTAAATAAGTGTGCCTCCTTAGATCGTTGCCGCTGTTTTCTTTTCCTAATTAACTTTTTCCTTTCGGCCTAGGGTCCCTCCGGGGCCTACGGCCCCCTGTCACGGACGCAGGTGGATTTTTAGTTCAAACCGTGACACACACTCAGATGAAAAGATGCCACACTGAAGTTAATGATTGCAGTAGTGCAAAACTGTAAGAGTTAAGCATATGAACTGGATTTCTTTTTTGTCCAGTTGAAGTTTTATGTTAGATCTGTAGCTGTTTGTTTTCTCCTCCCTTTTGGAAATGTCTTTCAGTCACTGTACCTGGTCTATTTTAACAGGCACACCATTTTGTAATAGCTTCTGGATGATGTATACTATTTCAAGTGATCACTTGCATCCTGGATCAATGTTACAAGTGTAATATAGTCTCTTATAGGTATAAAAATATTTTATTCTTTTTTTTCCCACTCAAAGATTGCTGAATTTTAGTGCCTGTAAGATATATATATGTCCAATGGGCATTTTGTCTGAGTAAGACATTTCCAGAAGTTATACTAATGAAATGGGAAACAAAAAAATAATAAAATAAAATAAAATAAAATAAAATAAAATAAAATAAAATAAAATAAAATAAAATAAAATAATAAAATAAAAACAAAACAGAAAATACACATGCATAAAAAAACACATGCCTCCAAACAACCAAACATTAAAAAAAAAAAACAAACCAGCAATATTAAACAAAGTTTTATGTGCTTCCAGAGCTTGTTATTTAACTTGCTGTTTCATAATAAGCATTATATAGTATTTTACTGGTACTTCTTTTGCTTTTGAACAGCGCATGAAGTTATGTTATCG
The DNA here is from genome assembly GCF_054131305.1 of Coturnix japonica. NCBI lineage: Eukaryota > Metazoa > Chordata > Aves > Galliformes > Phasianidae > Coturnix > Coturnix japonica. The sequence goes on from NC_140663.1 coordinate 17,164,287, forward strand.
TAGATACCGCATTCAATTGCAAGCAGTTCCTGAATAATATTGTGCCATTCAAATGTGTCATATAACCTTCTTGTTACCTTTTTAACAGGGAAATTTACAACTCATCTGTGAATAATATTAGTGTTTTCCCAGCATCCTGAATTCTATTTTCCTCTTCTGACGCATAGAATTGATGACCTGTGTAAGAAGAAATTTGGTGTTGACATGCCCAGAATCTGATAAAAATAAATAAATAAATAACAGGAAAGAAAACTCTTCCTTTTCCTCCATAACAGCTGCAGGAGACAACAACAACAACAAAACAAAACAAAACAAAACAAAACAAAACAAAAAAACACAAAACAACCAAACACCTGAGATACATCTAGCTTATTTTTCAGGTGACCTCATTATGAAAAACAGGAAAGACCCAGACTTCTGTGTTTGCTTTATAAAATGTTGTTTGCCTTCACTGGCTCTGTTGGGATTTAGGGACTAACTGTATGACAGGAAGCTCAGGGAAGCAGTCTGCATTGTCTGATGCTGTTGTTTTTCTTTTGAGTTCACTAAGTTCATTTCCACTACACCGTTTTTCTACTAGAATGTTTCTGAGTCAGTTTAACTGACTGGAACTGAGTGTATTAAAATAATCTGACAGCAACTTTGGTGGTGATTTTATTCTCTCTTCCCTTTTTTTAATGCCATAGCCAGTGATCTGAGATAAAGCAACTGACGAGCTCCTAAAAGGAATTTAAGGGTTTTAGCTCAGCTATGCTGAGTAATAGCTGGTTTCAGTAAAACAGAGAGAAGTATTATCAAAGAGTGCTGATTTTCTCATGTAAGCCAAAGGAAGTTAACCTCAGCCATATATACATACATTTAAAATAACTTTTGGGTTTAGGCATTCATTAGTCATCAGCATTTGATTCTCCATTAATGCAGATACATTTTCAGGGTTATGGACTGATTTGTCAGCCTTTTTCACCATCGGCTTGAATAGCCTTCCATTGGAGAGGCGCATGGATAAGGCTTAACCTAGAAATAACACAGGAAAAATAAATAAATTGTGTCATAAGCCAGTCAGAAAATCACTTTCTATGTTGGGCAGGGACTAGGAAAGCATGAAACATGAGGTAATATTCAGATAAGATCAAGATATGTGCCAAATACATTATTTTGTCATAGGAAAGGCTTTGAGACTGTCTGCTCTTAGCAGTTTTGCCTACACCACAGCATACAAAAGCATTTTCATTAGGTCTGGCAGCATACTTAAATGCATGTCTATTCTCTAAACCAGTATAACATGTAGTCATGCATAAAATGAACATACATACATCAATAAGATAGAATCTATTGTGCTCCACCAACCACTTATGAGGTCAAGATATGTGAATATCGAAACATCCCTTAGAATGCAACAGCAGAACTGCAGATGTCACCCCTTGATTTTGATCATACTTGCTCTAAATCATATCCTACATTTAAACAGGTTAAACTAATTTTGTCCTTTTGTATTAACACTGTCTTGTTTTATCACCAGTTTTACACCTCCATCTTTTTTTGTCTTGTGAACTATTCTGGTGAATAAATTCACATATGACATTTATTATTCTTGGGATTTTTTGTGCATATTTAGCCATTACAAACCTCAAAATTATTATTCACAGAATCATAGAATCATGGATTCACACAAAAATCACAGGATTGTAGGGATTTTAATTTTAAGGGAACTCTGGAGATTATCTAGTCCAGCCCCTCCACTAAATCAGGTTATCTATCGTAGGTTACACAGGAAAGCATCCAGGTGGGTTTTGAATACCTCCAGAGAAAGAGACCCCAACAGCCACACTGGGCAGCTTGTTCCATTATTCTGTTACCCTCAAAGTAAATAAGTTCTTCCTCATGTTCTTGTAGAACTTTCTGTGGTCCAGCCTGTGCCCATTGCCCCTTGTTCTGTCTCAAGGCATCACTTAAAAGTGCCCCCTAAACTTTACTCTCACCCTGTAGATACAGGTTGAATGGTCTTGGGTCTCTTAGTGTATACTCATAAAGAAGATGCTCCAGACACCTCACTATCTTTCTTGCCTTCCTGGACTCTCTGGGACTTCTTTGTTTTTCCTGATCTGAAAAGCCCAGAACTGGACACAGTACTCTGGATGTGGCCTCACCAGGGCTGAGTAGAAGGGAGGGACCAACCCCTTTAACCTGCTGGTCATGCTTCTTTTAATGTATCTCAAGATAACTATCATTGGCCTTTTTGACCACAGGGGCACACTACTGGCTCATGACCAACCTGCAGCACACTGGACACAGCCCCTGGACAAACTGAATCACTGGGCTGAGACTAATAGAATGAAGACTGAAAAGACAATGTTCTGGGTCCTACACTTTAGCCACAACAACCTCAGCAAATGCTGCAGACTTGGGGCAGAGCTGTCAGGAGGAAATGAGTTATGCTTGGCTGAGCATGAGCCAGCAATGCACCCAGGTGGCCAAGAAGTCCAATGGCATCCTGGCTGTAGCCGTTAGGAGCAGGGAAGTTGTCATCCCCCTGTAATCAGTTCTGGCAAGGCTGTACCTCAAGTACTGTGTTTAGTTTTGGCCCCTTAACAATAAGAAAGCCATTGAGGCCATGAAGCATTTCCACGGTAACAGAGCTGGTGAGATCTGGAACACAAGCCTTATGAGGAGCAGCTGGAAGAACTGGGATTGTTTAGTCTGAAGAGGAGGAGGCTCAGGGAAGACACTGTAGCTTCCTACAGCTACCTGAAATGGAGTTGTGGTGAGGTGGAGGTCAGCCTCTTCTCCTATGTAACTAGCAATAGGACTAGAGATAATGGCCTCAAATCATGTCCAGGGAAATTCAGGTTGGATACTAGGATTTATTTATTTTTTTCTCTTAAAAAGTGGTCAGGTGCAAGAATGAACTGCCTAGGGAGGTGGTTGAGTCACCAACCCAGGAGGTGTTCAAGAAACATGTAGATGTTGTAGTGAAGGACATGGTTTATTGGGTAAGTATTGGTGATTGAGGCATGGTTGGTCTAGATAATCATGGAGGTCTTTTCCAACCTTGGTTGTTCTATGATTCTATGGCACCCAGGTCCTTATGTGCAGAGTTTCTTTCTAGCAGATCATCCCCTAACCTGTACTAATAGTTATTCCTTCCCAGGCGTAGCACTCTACACCTGCCCTTGTTGAACCACATAAGGCTCCTCTCCACTCAACACTCCAGGTCTTTTTGAATGGTAACACAGCCTTCTAGTGTGTCAGCCACGCCTCCCACCTTTACATTGTCAGCAAACCTGTTGAGTGTGAATTCTTTCTTTAACTTGATCACAGATGAAGATACTGAACAAGATTGAACTCAGTGCTGACCTCTGGGCAACACCGATGATCACATGCCTCTAGCCAGACTCTGTGCCTCTAATAACAGCCCTCTGAACTCTGTCAGCCATTCATTGGTCCTCCCCATTGTTCACCTATCTACCCAATACTTCCTAAGCTTATCTTCAAGGATGTTATGGAAACAGTGTCAAAAGCCTTTCTGAAGTTAAGATAGACTTCTGCTTGTAGCCTACCTAGACTTTTACTGCTCTGTCCTCATCTACCTAGCCAGTCATAATGTCATAGAAGGCTACCAGGTTGGTCAAGCATGATTTCCTCTTGGTGAATCCATGTTTGTTACTCTTGATAATCTTTTCTTCTTCTTGATTGCCACTGGCATCCTGAAAATTTTTTTCCATCACCATTCCAAAGATAGAGGAGAGGCTGTCCTTTACCTCTTTCTCTCCAAAGTAAAGTCACTTCTGCTGTTTGAGGTTGTCTGGTGTAAGTTATATTAACAAGCAAAGGAGAGTAGGAAATGCTAGATATACTATTTGCCAAACATTTAAGTTGCAATCTGGAAGCTCAACATGGTTTATCTCATCTGAAAATCCTGAACATATTGTAGGGTTACTATTATGACTTTTTATTTTATTTCATTTTTATTCCTTTTTCTTTATTACCCTTTCATTGGACCAAATATTGTTCATATTTGTTCAATATGTTCAAGGGATGAGAAAATCTATATAATGTTCTTCATTCTTTGAAAGTCAGAGTTGGAAGTGATATAAATTAGGAAAATTCATACAGAACATAAATGTCTAATTAATCATCAAATGCAGAGGGAAGGGAAGGGAAGGGAAGGGAAGGGAAGGGAAGGGAAGGGAAGGGAAGGGAAGGGAAGGGAAGGGAAGGGAAGGGAAGGGAAGGGAAGGGAAGGGAAGGGAAGGGAAGGGAAGGGAAGGGAAGGGAAGGGAAGGGAAGGGAAGGGAAGGGAAGGGAAGGGAAGGGAAGGGAAGGGAAGGGAAGGGAAGGGAAGGGAAGGGAAGGGAAGTGAGATAAATGATTTTCCTTTTCTTCTGTATTGTGATTTAAACTATTCTGTATTGTGATTTGAACTAAATCAAAAGACAGCACACGTGCTGGCTCTGACCACCATCACTGACAAGACTGTAGCACTCACTTTAAGTAGTTAAAAACTGTTGCTGACCGTTTCCTTCCATCTCAACACCATTTTATCAGCAAAGAGCATTCAACAAGCAGTCAGGACTTAGCTGGTGAAGAGACAAATGATGTGACAGGTATAGATGGTGTTTTCCCTTGGCTGTGCCACTTGAGAGGAAAGCAAGAATTATTATGTGTTTACTAAAACAGTAAGAAACAGGGCTTATCATCCAAATTCTGTGACTTATTTTACACTGGATGTAATCTTATTAGTAACAACCAAATAAATGAAGCATTTTTATAGCTTTTATTTTATTTTTTTTTAAGACAGATAACTCGTATTCAAATTATTATTATTATTAATATTGTTATTAGTCACTTCCACACAAGAAAGGGACAATGTATTTCGTTTTCAAAGTTCATACATACAAAGCTTATATTTCAACCAATTTTGATTTTTCTCATAGAGCAATTTAGCCAATCTCAGAATATTTTCTGCCAGTTAGTTCCAGTGTATAAATTTATATCAGCTTCACTGATATATTTTGACACTGGACACATATTTTCCAGTTAATAAGCCTTGATAAGTCAGCTAGAAACATAGGAATATAAATAATTTAATATATCAAATATATTACTATATATTACTGTAAAGCTTTTTATTCTGCATTAAGAAATTAAATACTGTCCAGGGGATATCATCTGTTAATAGCCATTGAAACTGCCTCTTTAATACCAGTCCATGGGTTAATAATTAGAACTTCTTGATTAAGTAAATATTCACATATAAATCCACAAGTTAGACTAAATGTACTACTAGACTGGATACAGTACATCACCTTAATTTTGTTATTTACATGCTCCAGTTATCTGTAGATTCCAAGACATAGGGAATTTGTTTCCTCTTACATTCATCCACACAGAAGATTGGAAAGGGTTATTTCTGTTGTAACAACCAAGTGTTGTTACAGCAGCAAGAAGCAGAATTAAGCAGTCAGGAAATCCAGTACTTTGTATTTTCCATTGTTTTTATTGTTGTTATTTATTTTTATGTAATATATATATTTTATTATAGTAGTAATATTTTAATTTTTTTTTTTTCTTTCTCTCTAGGATGACCAGTCCTTAAAATGTTTTGAATTTACACATTCAGTTTAGGTATGCTGAAGGATGAAAGATGTTTAACATTGGTGCTGGAAGAAATAGATCAGAAGGCCTTTATCAGCTGCCTACTATCCTTACAATGGCACTGACAGTGATTGAAAACATTTCTCTGGTTTTGAGTGTCAGCCTAGAACACACTGCTGATAATGAGCAGACAATCCACATTTTTATATTTTAAAAAGTTTCCTGTCAAAAGCCAGATCTCATTTCCAGCACAGTTTTCTTCATTCTACAAGTCCTGCAGCTGTAGCCAGACTTAGCTGCTCTTTGAACAATCCTTATCACAAATGTGTTACCATTTGTCCACAGCAGTGATTTGAATGCATGCAGTTCTGATCAATTATATTTGAATCATTTACTCATAGGATTACAGGCTTAATTGGAGAACAAATACAAGTCAAAATGAACTACTGCTCAATGCCCCGGGAGATAGTATTTCTGAATCTGTAACAGACTGATCATGTGTATACAAATATGGCAAGACAATGAGAATAACCAAAGGGAGGTCGCCATCAAGTTGTGAAACCATCAGGAAGTGCAGAACTTATGTTCAAAGTTCATGAAAATGTAACAGATGGTGTCTATCAAAAGAGTAACTCTGTTTACAGTAACAAGAAATATCTTTAACAAAAGATGGCATTTGGCTAAACTTGCTAGATTTGTATCTTGTTACAATCCAGATGTGGGCTTGCAAAGTGTTTCTTGAGGTCTGTTAAGTTTTTGGGACATTCTTGGCTGAATATTGTCTGCTCAGAAGGGCCCTTAATGATTTCAAATGGAAACCATGAGAAATTCCAATGTGTTTCATAAGACCTGGGCAATAGCAGGCAAAATAAGATAACTTTGGTCTGTTGATCTTTATGTTTCCAAGGATTAGTTGAACTAGAACTGCCCTTAGTTTCCTGTAATGCTGTAACAATGTACCAATTAACTAGTCTAGACACGTCTACTCCAAAAAAACAGAGGTATATCCAAGTAGAGCGCCTTGCAGTATGGCACACTGACAGTCTCAGACCCAGTGACATGATGCTGTGGCTATATGACTTCAGGATTTGATCTGGTTCACATTTGGGTAGCCTGAAATGCAGAAGAGTCTGACAGCAGCTGGTCAGAACAACATGAATTTTGTTTCTGACATCCATCAGGATTATGGAGATGCAAAGTAGTTATTGCACAGCTGCAGAAAATGTGGTTTTACCTGAATTCCTGATCACTGAACCTCTGCTGTTTCCTTTTCCACTGCATGATTTCTCAAGTAAGACCAGTTCTAGCATCCTGCTTCATCAATATGACCTTATTTTCACTTTAAATTCTGCAGGGTGATTCATAGTCTACATTGGTACTGTGTGCTGGAAGGGGTGCTTCATCACTGATGAGTACTTCCAGTGCTGCTATAATACAAGCACATATCATTTGTACATCTAACTGACAATAATTCCATTCTCCTCTGGCTTCATGAAAAGAAAATTGAAATAAATGATAGTTGTATTTTGACTTGTTACTTACTCTGGACTCCAAAATACAAACTATAATGGGTTTCAACTATGCTTTTTATTATCAAGCATTCTCATGAACACAGTGTTCAAGAGATGATCAGTCTGAAAGATCCTGAGAATATACCTCTGGAAACAACGTGGTAGACAAGAGGAGGTCAACACCCCAAGGAAAGATTAGGGTAGGAGATGAAGAGAGGAAAAGGAAAAAATCTCCTTAGGGAGAAGTCAAATAATCAAAATTGACACTTACCTGCCACAAGGTCTCTATACAACTCTAAGCCCACAGAATTTTATGGCAGTGGAAGACCTTTCCATATCTCTGGGGGCTTGAGAGCTGGACTGCAATAGGGAAGGACAATTGTGTGCTTTGTACAAAGAGGCTGATGCCCAGAAAGGCTCAGCATTTATATGGGTGGCTTTTACTAGAACTTCAAAGTATAGCAGAGGGTGAGGGGAAACGATGTGTGTAAGGACTGTAGCATAGGAAGCAGAAATAAGGAAGAGAGTTTTGAATAAAACATATTTGTACAGTAATTCTCTTTGCCCCTTCCTCACCAGATCATCTTGCTTGGGACTAGTAAGTAGATGAGAACTATTTAAAACATCATACACTGCAGTATTCATACGCTTTCTACAAATCATTATGTATGTCGAATCATCCCTAACCAAAGTTAACCAAAAGGCCAGATCATTACCTTTCAGAAATGTATGACTTAGGAAGTTAGCAAACATTACTAAGTCATGATCAAAATTTAGCAGTGATTCATACTATATCATCCTGACTTAAATCAGCACTTTGTCCTGCTATGAAAATAAGGATTTTAAACCCACGTGTGAAACTTTTCCTTAGTAACAATGTAAAATAGTAGCGTAGTGGTGAAACAATAGTCTGTCAAGATTTTTATTTCATATCCTCCTCCACCATCTCCTCCTCCCTTGGCACTTGTGAAGAAAGCTTTGGAAATCTTCATCTGGAAAGCAAATGTACTTTGTTCCACTGTGGAAGTTACTTCTGTATGTATTAAAATCTCCCTTCTTCACTAATTTTTGCACACACATCCTTCCCAAGTAGACACTAAAAAGTCTGCCTTATTTGTTAACTTCAGTCAGAAATAAGGGCCTGAGTTTGTCACACTCTGGGCAAGTACCATAAGTGGCAGCACTTTCAGTTCCGTCTACCTCAAGTAGGACAAGTCACATTACATAATACTTTATATTCTCAGTTATTTCAATTTTTAGTAATCTGTAAGGTGTTCAACTAACATGTTCTGCTCCCTACATTTAAAAGTGAATGTTATCAATGCTAGAAAATAAATGGAATTATATGTAGGACTGGTAGTCTATGGAGATATAAAACATGTTAACCAGATTTGCTTCTGTCTCCTATATTTTTTTTTCTCCTACATTACATAGTTCTGCAGCAGCTGGACACTGAGCTAAGGTTTCTTCCAGTGTCTGGGCTACTTTCCAAGTAGGTTCTTTGAACAGATGTTCCCTCTGAATTTTATCAAGAGCTGTTTTCCTTGTGCCTAGAACCTGCAATATGCTTACAGAAAAATGCACTTTGTTCCTAGGGGAGCTGCCTTTTATAATGAGATTCAGCTAAAGACATGAGTGAAAAGTTCAAAATTCAAATAACGCTTCAGTTATCCAAGACATATTTCCTTAGCCAAATAGAAGTAAATTCTCTAAATTGCACATTTTCCTCTGTCTCTTAATGGTGTCATTTTCTTTTAGTGCAAGAGCGATAACTTCCTTCTTGCGACAATAATTTCAGCATCATTTTCTAGTCCTCAGATTATACTCTTGGTATTGATTCAGGACATTCTTTGTTTCTGATGAAGATGTTTAGGTGTTAGATAAAAATGAGAATGTTTAGATTTATTTATCGTGTGTATACCTGAAACTTGTAGAATTCCAGTGATGGAGAACTCTTCTGTTTTGGCTTAGCCATACACAGAGTTTATGGGCAACTTATTTAACAAAGTTAGATTCCTTTTCCAAAGAACACAAATATTGAATCCCTGTGTTAGGAATCCAGTTTCTATGGCACTTTGCCTCAAGGTAAATCTACATGTCTAGGCAGAGACAGTGTAAGTCCACTCTGCCTGCAATCTGAGACAGTCTGCCATGACAGAACAGTGTTAAGCCCCAGCTAATAACTTAGTTAGAGAACTTATAACTTAATTCAAAATTAAATGCCATTAGACACTTTCCAGACCAGCACACAAGAAAAAAAAACAAAACAAAACAACAAAAAACCACAAATGTAGTGATCTGCACCAAGACATAAAGATGTACTCTGAAAAACTGTGTCCCAGCAAAACATTCCTATTTAACTTCCACTTTATTCCCCACCATGTAATACCCCAGCATTGTGTATAAAGAAAGATTTTTTTTATGAAGGTATGTAGAAATTAAAAATATAAAAAAATCCAAACATTAATTGCAGATCTGCTCATTTTATATTTCTATGGACTTTTCTTCTTTTTTCAGTGCTAGAAAACACAGTTGCCTAAAAAAATACTGTAATTCAGTTCTGATGCAGACTAAAATTTACAAAACTTAATTAAATCAAGAGGATTCATGGTTATCAAAGACAATTAAAAGCAATATATTCATGGCAAATTTGTAGCATACCTATTTTAAAACATTATTTATATACAAGATAGAACTTCAAAAAGGCACAAATGACATTATTTTCAAAAGGATCATATTCTTGTCCTAACCTGACCTCTCAACAGAACTACTAGGAGGAAACTCCATTAGGAAATATTATCTCAGACAATGAATGTTTCTGCTGTTTTTTAAATACTATAATCTATTTCCCTTGTCAAAAATCACCAGATTAATTTCCAGTGTACATGAGTACTTTAGTAGAGTAAGTCAGTAATGACTAGGGTGGTGTGTATGAAACAGAAATTTATAGAAGTATTTAACAGTCTTTTAAAAGTACTTTCACAGCAGTCAACTTTCTTTATTACCATTCACTGTCTGAGCTCTAATTTTCACCCTACAGTAGCACTGGAGTGTTACTAGAATTACTGTCACTCACTTCAGTGTCGTTACTTGTAATACACAGCAAGAACATATTTTTTCCTGGAGTTTTCTGTGTACTATGCACATTAATCTCTACCACTTTTGATTTTGAAGGAGTCATTGTTTTACAAATACAAGCTAACAGGACTCATTATGTTTGCTCTATCATTACAGTGACTATTCAGGGACACAGACTTTCACTCTTACAAATACAGTCAATAATTAAAGTTCTGACTTAGTAAAGAAACCAAAGGAAAACATTCATGTTCTCAGTACTTATGCAAAAAGAGTGACAGCAAGGACATTCATCATCATTAAGCCACTTTTGGTCTTTACACATTTACGTATTCCAAATTTAAAGCCCATTAACTACACTGCTGCACTGTAATGCATGAAATTCAGAATTTGACGAATATACCAGGAACTTCCTGGATTTTCTGCATATGTTACGTGCCTCTGAGACAACATAATTAATTTCTATAGTGTACTTTTAGACAATGAGTGTGGAATGTAGTCATAAAACTGTTACAATTTTATATCATTTTTCTCTTCCTTATACAAATTGCAATTCCCATCTTTTTTGAAGAGAGATTACCTCATCAAAAATATTTTGTAATATAAATGATAAGATCTAAAGTGTTCTATTGTTGAAATAAGAACATTATGACAACCAATAAGTGACTTGAGTTACAACTTACAAAGGAAATACTGTGCAACAGTACCTAAAAGTGATTTAAACTAAAAAAAAATAAATACACCAGTGTAATGACTTCAAACATATGCCACTGTTCATTTACCAGTTATTCATTAGTCATTAATATGAAAAATAATCTAGTGATTATGGTTTGGTTCTCTCTAATTCTAATTCTAAATCTAAAATTCTAATTAGTTTCCTTCCCCTCTTTTCTGATAATATTGTCTTTTGTAATCCTTTTATCAACATTATTTTTTCCCTTAAAAATCTATTCCCACAATCACCATCACTCCACCATGGCATAGTGTCCACAATAAGTATTTGGGATTAAAAAAACTCCTGAGGTTAAATTTATTGCAATATGATGAGACACTGACTCAATGTTCATGTTACCTTTAAGCTGTCCAAGCACAAGCTTCTGAGCAAGGTAGCAAGAGCTCTGACTGGTTAGCACATGCAATCAGATATGTGTATCTTTCTATAACTCAACTCCAATGGGTGCACCATTAAATCAAGAGTGATTGATTTCAAGGTTATAGTTCAACTTTCTGACTTTGAAGATGCAATCATAATTTGGAGCTGAAGTTAAATTTTCTGAAATTTAAGGGTTTCAGATAAAAGATATGCATTCCATTTTTAGTATATTTTAATATTTTGATAAAATGTAAGTAAAAAAACCATATTTTAAATCATTTATCATAGTACATATAATACAGGCCACTGAGTTCCACCCAGATGATCTTTATCTAGTCTAAAGATCTTTATTGGATTAAGCACTTCAAGTCTTGAAAATTAAAACTTCGTTGTAGAAGTATAATGTAAGTGATATTGAGATAATAAGTCTTTAGGTTCTCCTGTTGACAAAAGGGTTAGTTGTCTAAATATAAAATAAGCCTCATAATTTATATATCTCTGTCTACTTTGCACAATGTTTAGCACTCTTATAGCTAAGATGGAAGATAAAGGAAACCACACGTGATTATCACAGCAAGTAGATCTCTGTATCTAGAGCTACATGGGCAAGATGGTGTGGTCTGTAAACAGTGATGATCCATTTAAGTTTCTAGTTTTCACTTTGTCTGTGGAATGGAAGCCCTATGGAAGAAGGCATTTGAAGGCCTTATTTCTCAGTGAAGAAAACATTTCCTAGTAGGATCATAGTGTACAGGACAACTCTAGTGGGATTTAAGTCATCCTAGAAACAATTTGAGAAGGTGCATGAGCTGCTAACTATGATTTAAGAAGTTATATTTTTGTGATCTCACTTAAAGAGAACATAACTTTCCAGGTATTTCAGATAATTGTGAATTATTAAAAAGAGGATTATGTTTTTACTTTTAAGGTAAAAGCAGCAGCATAAAGTAAAATCAGAATAAAAGTTAAGTCTTCCAGAAATGAAGCATAATTTATGTAAAATGTTAGAACCTTATGTGGAAAACTTATTAGAAATTTGGATGTGGTTTGACTTTCATGAGTAATCAGCAAAATGGAACAGTTAACCTCAGAAGAAAGGAAGACTGAATAAGAAGAAAGGTATGGTGAAAAAAGTCAGTCTGGTTATTGGTTTTCAGCAGGATCTCATGTAAAATGAATAAAATAATAAGCAGAATATTAAAATGAATGTAAGAGCTTCGTGCTGAAAGGGGAGAGTATAATTAGTAAATAGGTAGTGAATATGGTTGAACAGAAAGACCTCAAAATGTTTTCTGCATTTCCCTGACCAACATGAAATAAATTATATCTCTACTGTTCCTGACAAATGCTTTTTTAGCATGTTGAACACTCCAGCATCTTATCAGGCAATCTATTCCTAGAAAAAGTGAAGTGCTTATGCATTTTCTACAACTGGAAAAAAAATGCAAAAATGTTAGGGGAAAAGTAAATTGAATATGCATGATGTAACATATGAAGTAAAGAGACTAAGGATATATCTCTGTTTAACTCATTCTGCTTTCCAGACTCTTCTGTTACACTGTGGGAATACAAGAAAAGCTGTTCAGAGCAGCAGCTGTGGAGCAAGATAAACAGCATTACACCATAGACACAGCAGAAAGATCTTACTAGAAAGGGTGAAAGGATTTTGTGTGTGAAAAAAGATTTTGTGTTTTTAAAAGAAAACAAAAGAAAATGAAACAACAGCAATCAAAGCAAACAAACCCAATCTCCCTGTATAGGAATTAGATCTTTCCAAACTTTAGAGAAATGAGAAAAAGCAAAAAACAACAAAAAAAAAATCAGTACAAAAGAGTACTCTTTGAGGTTCTAGGTGGCCTAGAAAGGGGATAAGGTAAGAACTACCCAGGAAGTTCTGAGGGAGAATATGGAGTAACATTCTGGTTGAAATCACTATTAAGAAATTTCCAGTGCTAGAATATGGTAAGAGAAAATCAGGAAGACAACCACAATATATTGTAAAGATTGATTTAAATTTTTGTAGAATGATACCTTAGCTGCAATTATAAAAATATTTCAGTCCCATTCAAGAAACAAAATCCTTTCTAAATCTTATTAAACAGATAATCTCATCTGTCAAATGGAAGCATTGCCTGTTTGGGATAACTCTTTAAAGGAGAGGTGCAGTGATATATTATCAGCAAATTGTGATAATTTTCAAGAAGAAAAATTTATTTATAAATTTTTATAGTAGTTTTTAAAATAGTTTTTATATACTATTTAATATAAAAATTTATTTATGAAATAATAATAAAAATTATATATATATATATATTTATGTTTATATTTATATAAATAAAAAATATATATTTATACCAGTATCTTCAAAAGGAAATCTTATCAGAGACAGAAAAGTATTACAGAAAGTGCTGGGTATATAATGCATTTATTCTGAGTGACATACTTGTAGAATTTCAGCTGAAAATAATTAAAATGCTCTATTTTTTCTGCATTTAGCATATTTTAGTACTTAAATATGCTGCCATAGGAAAAGGAATCATAGGAAAAAATCTTATTTAACATATGCAATGAAGAAAATTTACAAGTTGGAGACCTGGAAAATAAAAGGAAAGGAGTTACCCATCTTCCTATTGGTATGTGCTGCTATTCCCCCTCATGCACAGTTTTTTTGATTAGTTTGTACAGCAAAATGATAGACATTTCTCACCCATACACGTTTTTGTCAGTGACAATGATTGTCTATGAATAGAAAATAATGCACAGCAGGATGTGATGATGAGTTGCCAGCTTTGATTTGTGGAACTCAGAATATTTGCATACTGTGAATAATACCATGAGATCTAAATAAAGAAAGTAAATAATACAGAAACCTTGTTTAGCTATTAATGACTTATTTTAATATATGAAATAGATGCTTCTGTACATTTGATGGCTTTTCTGTATGTCTTCTTTTCATATTTTAATTCATTTAGTTCAAGAGCAATCAATATCCATGCGTACCAGATAACCCTACTAAAATCCACACAGAAAATGGAGCTTCTTTTCTTCTGTCATATGAAGAATGGTACAAACAAGTACAGTTTAAGTTAACCTGTCTTTTGACCTCAAAATCCTAGAAAGACAAGTACTTTATGTTCCAGCAACAAAGAACTGCATTTTGTTGACAATTGTTCACAGCAGTGTAAAGTGCAAATAGAGTGCAAACTGAAGACAAAAAAAGGTAGGAAGAGGATAGGAAGAGTGTAGAGTGACTGTATACAGGTTGTATGACCAGAATTTTGTTTTATAACTTTAACATAAGTGCATAGACCGTACTGGTGCATGGACAAATTCAGCCCTAAAATAATAATAATAATAATAACAATAACAATAATAATAATAATAATAATAATAATAATAATAATAATAATAATAATAATATCAACTATCATATTATACTGTGAAATTTTGGTCACAGCACCTATATTATCTTTCCAGGGTTGCCACATTTCCCTTCTCCATAGAGCTATCTATTTTTTGTTGTGCTTATTGCCTTCTTTTTAGTTACATATCTGCCATGAGTGGGTGGCTGTCAGTACGTGTGGGAGAGCACTTGATTACATCAGGAATTCTTGCTTCATGAGTGAGAGGAGTGAAGGAGAAACTCCCACTTACACACATTCTTCAGCGTCTTTAAATAGATTTACCAATGCCAAAGAGTAGAAAATCTAGCTACCTACAATCTGAGAGCCTACTCATGACTTTCACACCTACCCACATCCACATCTGCACTCAGAAAGCAAGAGCCACCCACTTGTGCTGCCATAACTGCTCCAGAGAGTTCTTCCTCCAACCAAAAACCACAAAGAAAGAAAAAATCCTGCAGTAAAAGCAGTCACCATGGTACATTAAGATTACCCACTAGCTTGGTAGTGATTTAACAAAACAAAACAACAATGAAAAAAAACAACCAACCCAACACTTTCCTTGAAATTGACTCATGCTCACTGAAGACAGTGTGAAGAAGAGAGCATCTTAAATGCAAGGTAATTCTTAGGCCAAGAAACCTGGAAAAGATGTACACCTCTTGTAAGTTTCTGTAACTTATTTTCTTCAACACCATTGGCCTGAATCAGTGCTCAGTTTTGAAAGAAATGGAGAAATTTTGCCTTTTAGCAAAACAGTGGATAAATTGAACATAGAGAAGTCCCATTCCTTATTTTCTTGAAGCTTTTCTTAAAAATAAACACTCAGAACCTCTGAGGAAACTTTAACATGAACAATTGGCATGTAATCATATACTTTCAAGTATTTTCTATGGTGCAATTGTTAGATCTTCTTTTCTGTATGCCCAAAACTATCACTGGGTTTATAGATACTAAAGTAACCATATCAGGAAGGAGTAGATGAGTTAATATAATTGACATCATTATAAAGTGAGAGGGTAATGGAATAATGTCAGTGAAGGTCTTCATAGACTGCATTCAGCTGCCATTATGAGGTATCATAATTACTGTCCTCATCAAAATGTTGGATCATGTGAGATGCTGTTCGGTATTGTTCTGGGAATGTAACAGTTTTTTTCTATTGCTTCATTCTTATTCTAAGTACCACAAAGCTGTTTGCAGTTAAACCATTATAGCCATTGAATCCCATCAGTAGTATTTTTTATTTTGCTCTGAAAGCAATCTAAATGCCAAGAAAAGTGAGGAAAACTTGATGCACTATGTTTTCTAAAGGATGGTATATTATGAACAGAAATACGTGCTAAGCTACAACTATGCCAATAAGTGCATCACCCAATGCTTTGACCATGGAAATGCATTAAAGAGTGTGGTCAGCAGGTTGAGGGAGGTCCAGTGCAGGGCTACTAAAGCAACTGGGAACCTGGGGCATCTCCTTCATGAGGAAATGTTCAGAGACCTGGAACTGTACAGCCTGGAGAAACAAATACCGAGAGGGAAAATATCTGTAGTGTGGGAGTCAAATGGATGGGGCCAGGCTATCTTCAGTGATGCCAAGTGACACAGAAAAAGACACAAACCAGAACACAAGAATTTCCATATGAACAGGAGGAAGAACTTATTTACTGTGCGGGTGAAGGTACACTAGAAGAAGCTGCCCAGCGTGGCTGCGCAATCTCCTTCTCTGGAGGTATTCAAGACTTGCTTGGATAATTTCCTGTCCCACCTACTGTAGGGAACCTACTTTAACAGGTGGGGTTGGTATAGATGATGTTTAGACGTCCTTCCCTGGCCTGGCAATTCTATGATTCCACAAACAGTGTATTATAATGGCAACAGCTATTTTTTATTAATTAATTCTACTAATAAAGCAGGGCTGATCAAAGTAATTAAAATAATTTCACCAACCTAAAATAAAAAATGCCTTTCCAAAGGCATTATTTGTGGTACCAAAATTTTAGATGCTTCCATGTAAACACTAGACAAGTCCATTGAGTAGACAAATTTGGAGAACTCATAAATACAGAAATAATGTCTCATTAAGGATCTGCCTGAGTCTCTAATTGTGAGAGTCTCTTATACAGTACTCAGTAAGTGTGTCTATTTTGCTTTTCTTCTGCTCAAATCTAAACTCACTGCTCACTGTTGAAGATATCTAAAATCCTGTTCCCACCTCCACAACTCCTTAATGTCATTCTACTCAGGTTTTTGAATTAATATTAGACTTCTATATTGTTATCTTCCAAGAGTTTTTCAGCATAATAGAACACAAAAAAACAAAGTTCTTGTTTTATATGCATTGCTTTTATTAGTTTTATAAGAGGCTTTGTGATTTTGCTTTGTTTATTCTGTTGCAAGATATTTTGAAGGGTTTCACAACAAATGCTCGTTTTATTAATATTTTTTCCTACGAATCTTTGCATAACAAGCTCTCAGCTCTCAAGGCTGATGATTTTACCACTGTCAATGAGTTGTTATGTAAAATCCTTGCAGAATTAATTTACGAAAGAATTATGGTTTCCATGAGTTATGTTATTACTAAAAGTAATTCTAATCTTGCAATACAAGATATTTATCCATTTCTCCTTCATACAAGAAATTAAAGGAGTTTAAGAGGAAGATAGATGGTAATTGCCTTTATACAGTGGCTCTAACCACAGTATGAGTTGTCTGCTCTGAATATACTTAATGGGACCAATTAATCTAGTTTTAATAATCCAGAAGCTAGTTGTCTACTCTAAATTTAGGCTCCTTCTGCATACTAAGGAAAAAAAGATATATGTTTTGAAAGACAGATTCATCTTCAATGTCTCTGGAAATGTCTATTTATGGAATCTAAAAAGAGACTAGATGTCTGATTTAGACTAGATACCCAACTTCAGAAGGCTACAAGTAAAATGAGACAAATGCACCAATAAATTAGTTTATTAAAATATGATCTTTACTAATTTAAACTGAATTAAATTCAGGACATTTCATTTTCTTTAGTTGTGTATTAGACTCTACTCATTTTGAAACTTCTGAACCTTTTCTTATATATGATTACACAATTAGTCATTCAAAATAATAGAGTCCTTCTCTCTCACCTTCCAATGGAAATAGTAACAGTAAAATTAACAAAGGGACTTTTGCAGACACAAAATGCTTTTAAAAAGACACACCATTATTTAATTTCAAATGATTTAGTTGAGTTTAGAAAAACTTTGATGTAGTTTTATCTTGATATGTATTTTTTTTCTCACCATGTTTCTTTCATATAAAGAGTTCTGAGGATTAAATGTTGATAATATATTATTAAAGCAATATTAATGATTAAAATAAAGTAAGAAAACTACATCGGACATCTGGCTTAACATTTAACTTGTCAAGTATATCAAAAGTCTGACTTGTCATTTTGGTAAAGTTACTGCTTGAAATTATATTGATTCTGATCACAATAAAAAATTATCAAATGAGAATGAAATATACTTTTATTTGTTATATGACATGAAGCTAGGAATACTTTCTATTATTAATGCTTAATCTTTTCATATTGTTTTTGATTTACTATCCACATTTGATTTTACAAAATAGGTTAAGATGTTCATTGGTTGAAATATTTTACATTATATTGAGATATTATACCTGATATATAATGATATAACCATTGTGTGTCCTATTCCAGTGCCTTTCTGCTCACCAAAACGTTCCCTAGTGAATTTCCTTAAGGAAACTTTAAGTAATTCCCTACAAAGGAAGCAAAATTTAGTGAATTTTGTAACACCGGGACTAACAGTACTTAACTTGCACCATTGAATTTTTTTATTTTTGGAGTTAGCGTGGCTCTACTTTTAAAAAAATTGTCTTGTACAACAACAACAGTGTTTAATATTACCCATTGCTTCTATGGAAATTTTTGTTTTGGAACCTGTCGTAATAGAATACAAATGAAATTTTAATCCTCTATTTATTTTTTTTTTAATTTTTTAATTTTATTTTATTCAGGTTCTTTTGGAGATCTCCTCAGTTAAGGTACGGAACAGTCATTATTTCTGATGCATAATTCAAACTTAAGTTTAATGTAGTTAACAACAGTACAGACTACAGCTATAAGATAGGCCTTGCTTCAATATGAAACTGAGGTCAACAAAGGTCCTTCACATAATTAACAGATTTAGTAATACAACTGCTTATACAGTAATACAACGCCTTATGACGGGTTACTGGAGAACATGACAAGGTTAAAATCAATTCCCAGTCCAACCTAACTGGAGTTTCTGGTGGGCACTTTCCCTTGCCTGGTAGTATATTACCCAGCAAGAAGTTTGTTACCTGTTTCCAATCTGGCTGTAGTATATGCAGTACACAGATTGTCTGCACTTATTCTATAGGATCCAACCATGCTCATGGAATAAATTAAAATATTAGGTTTGAGAAGCCTTCTGCCTAGATAAAGAATTCAACTTCTGCTCATCTATGGTGTGATTGGTTAAATGTTGTGTTGGCTAGCCATCGCAAAGTGATTTAGAAAACAATAGTAGTTCCTAAATATTAATGAAGCTGAGATTTGTATTAACACTTTTGAATCATAGAATCATTGGACTTTGTTGGTTCCATTTGAGGATGCACAGGTAGTATTACAGAATCTGTTTTATGGGTGAAGGGATTTATTTTCCTGTAGGAAAGATAGCTGAAAGACTCTCTGATTAATCTGATAAAATATTTGTCTGCTGAACTTCATTCACTTGCTCTAGGTATTTACAGATATTTTCTAGACACTTTCTAAAAAAAAACTGAGTCTTCTTTCTGTATTTGTTTATCACAATGATTGAAGAATCATCTCCATTTATTTAACAAAGAGCTTGACAATAAATCTATTTTAGTTATTCATTGAATTGTTCCTCAAGTACTTTCAGGTTGAAAGGTTTTACACTTTTCACAGCAAACATCACTAAGAGGAAAATCTCATATTTCTATTAATAAAATTAGGGATGTCAAGTAAACAGATGATGGAGCAGATTTATTACCTAGTATTACATATATCAATGCTAAGAGTGTATGCTTTGTGCATACATACTACTCTGATAATCCTTGCAGACTGAGTTAGAGGATTCTTCAAATCCTACAATTGTATTTATGTATTTAATGCAGTGGAGTTTATTCATAGTCTTGGATAACTGGGAATTGATAGTATTAGTTGTCATGCTTCAAGTATAAGTCTTTTCCAGTGGCCTATGTGAGAATTATTCGGTTAGTAAACACTATAATTAAAAACCTTTAGCTATATTTTAATGATATTATCCAGTTTTCCAGCTATCATAATATAGTTTTAATCCTAACAACAAGGAAATAATACATAAACTAGAAAGAAGTCAAAATAATTACATCTTCTTCAATTACTCTTCATGTATGTCTTCTACCCCCCAAAATATCATAACCATATAAAAATAACAGACAAGGCAAAATGAAGCTTAATCAGTATTCACTTATGTACTTGCCCGTAAAGTAAAAAAGAAGTACTTCTTCTATATACTCATAGCTATCTTTTTCATAAAATTGTAGCTATTAATAAAAAAACAGTGACATTAAATACTAAAGTCTGACCCTAAGGGTAGCAGTCACCATCCTGGGAAACTTTACATCCTGAAGTAGTATGCTGTGCCCATTCCCAGGACTGTGATCAACACTGACAAGGAAATTCAACAGTCAAATAAAGAAACCTCACTTTGTATATTCATGAATAAACTAGATCTCTATATTTCCATGACAGATAAGGGAGAGTGGAGAGTCAGTTGCCCATCTGTGTTTCTATCAGCTGAGTAGACCTCCAAGCTCTCTTGACAATACTGACTAGGTCTCCACAAATATTAACAGGTTACAACACGATTAGCTCGAATGTGAAGTATCCCATCAGAGACTGGAGTGGCAAAATTTATGTAAAACCTTACAGTTTGGGCTACAAATTTCTGTAAACTGATCTGGCAAGTCTTTCGCAGAACACTGCTCTGTTGAGATGATCACAGAAATAAAAGTAAGAAGCATTCTCATACAACTCATGCTAGATTTCTCTGGGAAGATATTGATACAGAGATTCAGATCTTAATATAGTAATAAATGGTCAGAAAGTTATTACAGGAGGAAAAGCAAAAAGATAGAAAACATCACTTAAAGCACAATAAATTCTGAAAATTTTTTGTTCAATCAGTGTCTTTTCTCACATGAGTGTGAGAGAGTAAATATTTTTGTTCTATGTAAAAAGACCATTGCAGACTTCAAAAAGCAATAACCTCATCCATTACTGTGAAAAGCAGATACATTGATCACAGTTAGATATAAAAGCTAACATCAAATCCAGGAATTAATTTAGCAATTAACTAAGAGTTATTTTGTTAAGGATAATTTAATTGCCTCAGTACATTATTCCCGGTTAATCAGATTCATGGAGACAAAATCCATTTTAAATGATGTATACACTCATAGCATCACATAAATATTCAACATTCCCAGACTGCTCACCCTTCTCTTAAATTTGGAATAACTGATCTAGTTTGACCTTTTATCAACAACTCTTCAGTGTGATGTAGAAATGCATTATGGAGGGACTTTCACAGGTTTTTATAGAACAAAGGAATTCACACATGTGGCAGACAGTAATCATTCCTGACAATTAGTAAAATTAATATTCCTAGGTTTTAAAAAGTGTTACAGAATATGTGTGCAGTACACACTAGAGTTTACAGTAAACATAACTTGGGTCACATTATACTTTTGATGATGTACGTAATTGCTATACCATAATGGTAAAGTGAGTTACTTTTGTTTTTTTTAATCACACATTCATGTGGAACTTCCTATGCCCCAGTTTCTGACCATTTCCCCTTGTGTCCACACACTGCAGAAAAGTGTTTGGCCTCATGACTTTGCCTCCCACACCTCAGATATTTATAGACCAGGATCAGGTCCCCTCTCAGTCTTCTTTTCTCAAGCCTAAACACACCCAATTCACTTAGCTATTCTTCACAGGGGAAATGCTCCAGTCCCTTCACCATCTTTGTGGCCCTCTGCTGGACTCTTTACAAAAGATCCCTGACTTTTTTGTTCTGGGGGAGCCCAGAACTGGACACAGTACTCCAGGTAAGGCCTTACAAGGGCAGAGTAGAGGGGGAGGATCACCTCCCTCGACCTGCCGGCCATGCTCTTTTCAATGCACCCCAGAATGCCTTTGGGAAGAATTTAAACTCCTGATAAAAATATATTTCCTTAAAATGACAAGTAGCAATTTGGAAACAAAGCTTGTAAAAATATTCTATCATTTTTTTTTATTACTAGTATTAGCATGAATTACTGAGCTTCTTCAAAATGCTGCCCTCATTCTACAGATTTGTAGGATCCTTTCATGTTGTTAATGAAAGTTATCAGAATCACCAACGGCATACATAAAAAGAAAAAGAATCTATGAATAGTTCTGGCTGTAAGGGACATCAGTGAGTTTGTAGTTGAAACCCTGTGCCATGGGCAGGGTTGCCACCCATAAGATCAATATCAAATATAACATGGAGTTTACATAAATACTTATCATGCATCATTAAAAATATTTACAGATCAAGTTAATGTACATATATTCAGGGGTTGGACTTCATGATCTCTGAAGGTCCCTTCCAACACCTATGATTCTGTGATTCTGCGATTCTCTGATACATACATATTTATAATACGTGTATGAACACATACATCATATAGAAAAAATATTAGAGTGTAAGCTTATTACAGTTCCTGGGTCACAGTAGTTTGTTTGGGCTTTTTGGTGAGTTGCTTTTTTGTTTTGTTTTGTTTTGTTTTTGCTTATAATAAAATCATTCTCACAGATGTTTTGATTACTGATACTTCAAAAAATATTTATCAGAATTTTTAAATGCTATGCATGTAACTCCTAAACTGGGGCCAGAGAACTAAACATTCAAGAATATTGTCACTATCA